>NC_135237.1:14610376-14916091 GCF_051348905.1 Ranitomeya variabilis
CCCGTCGCCGAGCAGGATACCTAGCCCCCCACTTGCCCTGCTCCTATCCCTAAGTAGGGAACTGGCAGGTGAGAGCACTGCTCCGACCACTGCAGTAATACAACACAGGGGAAGTTACAGACAACAAAGGGACAAAGCAGCAATAACACCACACTTAGCAATACACCACATAGGAGAGTAAGGCACCAGATATAAGTATTCAGCTGAAGAACCACAGCACTCAGCAAGCTCCTGTCTCCAGCTAGGTTGGTCTCCAGAAGGACCTGTATAACCAACAGTCAGCTGATGCATCAGGCATCAATGTAGTTACACCAGCGGCCACGTAGAACCTGCATTAACCCCCGATAGCCTGAAAGGAAAAAAGTTTTAATCTGAGGGAAACCAGATCTGCCACAAATCAAAACATGGATCGTGACAGTACCCCCCTTTCAATGAGTGGCCTCTGGACCCTCAACACCGGACCTTACCAGACAACAACCTACAGTGAGGATGCCTCGATCCACCAGCGTTCATCTCGGCAGTCACCTGACCCTCAGGTTTATGGTAAACGCGGCCTGATGAAAAGGTGCCACAAACCTCCAGAGCGCCGACCTGGGGAATGAGTTGTGTACATCCATAACTGGGGGTAACTCCAACTGATAAGTCCCCGGGCTGAGAATGGCCGACACCTGACATGGCCCGATCATCCTGGAACTCCAGGTCCCAGTTGCACACTTCCACCTGCTGATTTTGGTGGAAACCCATACGTACTCATTCACACACAGGTCCGGACCTGAACGTTTATTTTCACAGATACGTTTGCCACAAGACTGTGAATTCTTTGAGGAATTGACAACAGAGGCGTCCCCCTGTGTCACCACACTCACACCCCCACAATGCTCAGAGGGAACCACCACCCTGCCCCTCCTCCTAAGAGGTCTCCGACACTCAGGGTTAGCTTGTGGTGAGGGTTGAGTCCTGCCCCTAGTCCCTGGCTGCACCTCTGCTGCCCCCACTGCAGAGGAAGGGGTGGGTTGTAGAAGGACGGCAGAGATCGTAGCTCCCGGGCAGCAGCCCTCACACGACTGACCCCAGCTGACCACTTCCCTGGACCGCCAATCTATGACCGGGCTGTGTCTCTTCCACCAAGGGAGTCCTAAAACAATGGGAGCTGGTATTCCCCTCAGGACATAGCATGACAGGGACTCCTCATGACGAGTCCCTATACGCAGGTGTGTATCATCCACGACTTGGGTCACCCTCCCCTGGCTGAGTGGTGCGGAGTCAATGGCCTGGACGCTTAGAGGTTTAGTGTCCTACACCTCAGGCCATGGGTCTGGACAAAATGAGCATCCACCAGATTGACACCTGCTCCACTGTCCACAAGCATCAGTATACACTCAGTTACCCCACCAACCACCACCTCAGCAGGTAAGATACCCTGAGACGAGAAGATGGAGGAAATGTACACTCCCTGGTCGCCTCCCTCCACACGACCAGGGGGACGCAGCTTCTTAGGTGGTGCAGGTATTTTGGCGCAAGCTGGGCAGACATTGATGAAATGACCAGTCTGCCCACAATAAAAACGTCCCCACACCACGGCGAACCGCAGGCAAAACCGTTGGGAAGCAACTCCTCCCACCTGCATGGGTTCATCCACCTGCTCTGGTGTGTCCTCCTCCCTAACAAGGACTACCGGGGGCACATTTGGTGTATGCCTCTCCCTCAGGCGTCTACCCGGATGGCAAGGGACATGGCGGCCTCCACTGACCTGGGGGCTGCGTACTGCACAAGAGCATCCTGTAACCTTGGAGACAGACCCTGCACAAAATGGCTCCTAAGGGCCGGGTCATTCCACTGTGTGTCAGTGGCCCACCTCCTGAACCCCGAGCCGTACTTCTCCGCCGCCGGCCCCCTGCTTGATCTTACGCAGTCGGGATTCTGCCAGGGAGACGCTATCAGGATCCCCATACACAAGCACCAAGGCCACAAAACACTCGTCCACCGACCGTAAAGATGGAGAATCGGCCGGCAGGGAGAAGCCCCAGGATTGGGGATCACCCTTAAGAAGGGAAACGATGATTCCCACCCGTTGTTCCTCACTCTCTGATGAACGAGGGCGGAGCCTGAAGTACAATTTACAGACCTCCTGAAAAGCCAAAAATGTATCTCTCCCTCCAGAGAACCTGTCAGGAAGAGATATCTTGAGTTCTGGTTGCACCTGAGCCAAGGCCCAGAACCCCAACAACTGCTGCACCACCTCACCCCACAGCACCTTAAACTCCTCGGCGAGGGTCTGAAGCAGTTGGGCAAAGGCCTGCATTTGAGTCACGGCTCACCAGAAAAAAAAATGGGATGGTTGGTTATAGTGTCACGAAGTGACTGTCGTAGCGTGATCCGACCCGAGGGGGAACAGTCACAAAACGGTGAAAAACACAAGGGTACACCGAGTACACAATAACAATGGTGGGCCCTGTTGGAAGGGAACGGGGAATGGACACCTGCACTCACCTGAGGCTGTGCCCTGCTCTAACTACCATCCCTATACGGGTTCTTTCACCCCGTCGCCGAGCAGGATACCTAGCCCCCCACTTGCCCTGCTCCTATCCCTAAGTAGGGAACTGGCAGGTGAGAGCACTGCTCCGACCACTGCACTAATACAACACAGGGGAAGTTACAGACAACAAAGGGACAAAGCAGCAATAACACCACACTTAGCAATACACCACATAGGAGAGTAAGGCACCAGATATAAGTATTCAGCTGAAGAACCACAGCACTCAGCAAGCTCCTGTCTCCAGCTAGGTTGGTCTCCAGAAGGACCTGTATAACCAACAGTCAGCTGATGCATCAGTTACACCAGCGGCCACGTAGAACCTGCATTAACCCCCGATAGCCTGAAAGGAAAAAAGTTTTAATCTGAGGGAAACCAGATCTGCCACAAATCAAAACATGGATCGTGACAGTACCCCCCTTTCAATGAGTGGCCTCTGGACCCTCAACACCGGACCTTACCAGACAACAACCTACAGTGAGGATGCCTCGATCCACCAGCGTTCATCTCGGCAGTCACCTGACCCTCAGGTTTATGGTAAACGCGGCCTGATGAAAAGGCGCCACAAACCTCCAGAGCGCCGACCTGGGGAATGAGTTGTGTACATCCATAACTGGGGGTAACTCCAACTGATAAGTCCCCGGGCTGAGAATGGCCGACACCTGACATGGCCCGATCATCCTGGAACTCCAGGTCCCAGTTGCACACTTCCACCTGCTGATTTCGGTGGAAACCCATACGTACTCATTCACACACAGGTCCGGACCTGAACGTTTATTTTCACAGATACGTTTGCCACAAGACTGTGAATTCTTTGAGGAATTGATAACAGAGGCGTCCCCCTGTGTCGCCACACTCACACCCCCACAATGCTCAGAGGGAACCACCACCCTGCCCCTCCTCCTAAGAGGTCTCCGACACTCAGGGTTAGCTTGTGGTGAGGGTTGAGTCCTGCCCCTAGTCCCTGGCTGCACCTCTGCTGCCCCCACTGCAGAGGAAGGGGTGGGTTGTAGAAGGACGGCAGAGATCGTAGCTCCCGGGCAGCAGCCCTCACACGACTGACCCCAGCTGACCACTTCCCTGGACCGCCAATCTATGACCGGGCTGTGTCTCTTCCACCAAGGGAGTCCTAAAACAATGGGAGCTGGTATTCCCCTCAGGACATAGCATGACAGGAACTCCTCATGACGAGTCCCTATACGCAGGTGTGTATCATCCACGACTTGGGTCACCCTCCCCTGGCTGAGTGGTGCGGAGTCAATGGCCTGGACGCTTAGGGGTTTAGTGTCCTACACCTCAGGCCATGGGTCTGGACAAAATGAGCATCCACCAGATTGACACCTGCTCCACTGTCCACAAGCATCAGTACACACTCAGTTACCCCACCAACCACCACCTCAGCAGGTAAGATACCCTGAGACGAGAAGATGGAGGAAATGTACACTCCCTGGTCGCCTCCCTCCACACGACCAGGGGGACGCAGCTTCTTAGGTGGTGCAGGTATTTTGGCACAAGCTGGGCAGACATTGATGAAATGACCAGTCTGCCCACAATAAAAACGTCCCCACACCACGGCGAACCGCAGGCAAAACCATTGGGAAGCAACTCCTCCCACCTGCATGGGTTCATCCACCTGCTCTGGTGTGTCCTCCTCCCTAACAAGGACTACCGGGGGCACATTTGGTGTATGCCTCTCCCTCAAGCGTCTATCCGGATGGCAAGGGACATGGCGGCCTCCAATGACCTGGGGGCTGCGTACTGCACAAGAGCATCCTGTAACCTTGGAGACAGACCCTGCACAAAATGGCTCCTAAGGGCCGGGTCATTCCACTGTGTGTCAGTGGCCCACCTCCTGAACCCCGAGCCGTACTTCTCCGCCGCCGGCCCCCTGCTTGATCTTACGCAGTCGGGATTCTGCCAGGGAGACGCTATCAGGATCCCCATACACAAGCACCAAGGCCACAAAACACTCGTCCACCGACCGTAAAGATGGAGAATCGGCCGGCAGGGAGAAGCCCCAGGATTGGGGATCACCCTTAGGCCGGAGACACACTGGTGCGAGAGACGGCCGAGTCTCGCTGGTTAAAAGCAAGCTGTGGCACCTGCACTCCGGAGCGGAGCGTGCGGCTCCATAGCAATACATGGAGCTGCACGCTCAGCTCCGGAATGCAGGTGCCACAGCTTGCTTTTAACCAGCGAGACTCGGCCGTCTCTCGCACCAGTGTGTCTCCGGCCTTAAGAAGGGAAACGATGATTCCCACACGTTGTTCCTCACTCTCTGATGAACGAGGGCGGAGCCTGAAGTACAATTTACAGACCTCCTGAAAAGCCAAAAATGTATCTCTCCCTCCAGAGAACCTGTCAGGAAGAGATATCTTGAGTTCTGGTTGCACCTGAGCCAAGGCCCAGAACCCCAACAACTGCTGCACCACCTCACCCCACAGCACCTTAAACTCCTCGGCGAGGGTCTGAAGCAGTTGGGCAAAGGCCTGCATTTGAGTCACGGCTCACCAGAAAAAAAAATGGGATGGTTGGTTATAGTGTCACGAAGTGACTGTCGTAGCGTGATCCGACCCGAGGGGGCAGTCACAAAACGGCGAAACACATAAGGGTACACCGGGTACACAATAACAATGGTGGGCCCTGTCAGTAGGGAATGGGGAATGAACACCTCCTGCACTCACCTGAGGATGTGCCCTGCTCTTACTAGCGTCCCTATATGGGTTCTTTCACCCCGTCGCCGAGCAGGATACCTAGTCCCTCACTTGCCCTCCTCCTATCCCTAAGTAGGGAACTGGCAGGTGAGAGCACTGGTCCCACTGCACTAATACAACACAAGGGAAATTACAGACAACAAAGGGACAAAGCAACAATAACACCACACTTAGCAATACACTGCATAGGAGAGTAAGGCACCAGATATCAGTATTCAGCTGAAGAACCACAGTACTCGGCAAGCTCCTGTCTCCGACTAGGTTGGTCTCCAGAAGGATCTGTATAACCAACAGTCAGATGATGCATCAGGTGACCTTTTAAAGGAAGGTGGGAGTGGTCACCACCTGCGTCAGCAGAATAGGCAGCAATGTAATTACACCAGCGGCCACCGGGGGGGAACCCGCATTAACCCCCGATAGCCTAAAAGGAGAAAAAGTTTTAATCTAAGAGGCCAGATCTGCCACAAATCCAAACATGGATCGTGACAGAGGGGTTAATGTATGCATCCTGGTGGTCTAAGGTAGTGAGGGGTTATTATATAGATCCAGATGGTCTAGGGCAGTGAGGGGTTATTGTATGGATACCGGTGATCTATAGCAGTGAGGGGTTATTGTTCGGAGCCTGGTTGTCTAGGGCAGTGAGGGGTTATTATATACATCTCGGTGATCTAGGGCAGTGAGGGTGTCACGGCCCGACGAGGGGGAACAGTCACAAAACGGTGAAACCCAATATGGCCTGATCATCCTGGAACTCCAGGTCCCAGTTGCACACTTCCACCTGCTGATTTCGGTGGAAACCCATACGTACTCATTCACACACAGGTCCGGACCTGAACGTTTATTTTCACAGATACGTTTGCCACAAGACTGTGAATTCTTTGAGGAATTGACAACAGAGGCGTCCCCCTGTGTCACCACACTCACACCCCCACAATGCTCAGAGGGAACCACCACCCTGCCCCTCCTCCTAAGAGGTCCCCGACACTCAGGGTTAGCTTGTGGTGAGGGTTGAGTCCTGCCCCTAGTCCCTGGCTGCACCTCTGCTGCCCCCACTGCAGAGGAAGGGGTGGGTTGTAGAAGAACGGCAGAGATCGTAGCTCCCGGGCAGCAGCCCTCACACGACTGACCCCAGCTGACCACTTCCCTGGACCGCCAATCTATGACCGGGCTGTGTCTCTTCCACCAAGGGAGTCCTAAAACAATGGGAGCTGGTATTCCCCTCAGGACATAGCATGACAGGGACTCCTCATGACGAGTCCCTATACGCAGGTGTGTATCATCCACGACTTGGGTCACCCTCCCCTGGCTGAGTGGTGCGGAGTCAATGGCCTGGACGCTTAGGGGTTTAGTGTCCTACACCTCAGGCCATGGGTCTGGACAAAATGAGCATCCACCAGATTGACACCTGCTCCACTGTCCACAAGCATCAGTATACACTCAGTTACCCCACCAACCACCACCTCAGCAGGTAAGATACCCTGAGACGAGAAGATGGAGGAAATGTACACTCCCTGGTCGCCTCCCTCCACACGACCAGGGGGACGCAGCTTCTTAGGTGGTGCAGGTATTTTGGCGCGCGCTGGGCAGACATTGATGAAATGACCAGTCTGCCCACAGTAAAAACGTCCCCACACCACGGCGAACCGCAGGCAAAACCGTTGGGAAGCAACTCCTCCCACCTGCATGGGTTCATCCCCCTGCTCTGGTGTGTCCTCCTCCCTAACAAGGACTACCGGGGGCACATTTGGTGTATGCCTCTCCCTCAGGCGTCTACCCGGATGGCAAGGGACATGGCGGCCTCCACTGACCTGGGGGCTGCGTACTGCACAAGAGCATCCTGTAACCTTGGAGACAGACCCTGCACAAGATGGGGAATCGGCCGGCAGGGAGAAGCCCCAGGATTGGGGATCACCTGTAAGAAGGGAAACGATGATTCCCACCCGTTGTTCCTCACTCTCTGATGAACGAGGGCGGAGCCTGAAGTACAATTTACAGACCTCCTGAGCCGAGGCCCAGAACCCCAACAACTGCTGCACCACCTCACCCCGCAGCACCTTAAACTCCTCGGCGAGGGTCTGAAGCAGTTGGGCAAAGGCCTGCATTTGAGTCATGGCTCACCAGGGGCATTGTATGGATCCCGGTGGTCTAGGGCAGTGAGGGGTTATTGTATGGATCCTGTCAGTCTAGGGCAGTGAGGGGTTATTGTATGGATCCTGTCGGTCTAGGGCAGTGAGGAATTATTGTATGGATCCCGATGGTCTAAGGCAGTGAGGGGTTATTGTATGGATCCCGGTGATCTACAGTAGTGAGGGGTTATTGTATGGATCCCAGTGGTCTAGGGCAGTGAGGGGTTATTGTATAGATCCCTGGTGGTCTACGGCAGTGAGGGGTTATTGTATGGACCACGATGGTCTACGGCAGTGAGGGGTTATTATATAGATCCAGATGGTCTAGGGCAGTGAGGGGTTATTGTATTGATCCCAGTGATCTACGGCAGTGAGGGGTTATTGTATGGACCACGATGGTCTACGGCAGTGAGGGGTTATTATATAGATCCAGATGGTCTAGGGCAGTGAGGGGTTATTGTATTGATCCCAGTGGTCTAGGGCAGTGAGGGGTTATTGTATGGATCCCAGTGGTCTAGGGCAGTGAGGGGTTATTGTATGGATCCTGTCGGTCTAGGGCAGTGAGGAATTATTGTATGGATCCCGATGGTCTAAGGCAGTGAGGGGTTATTGTATGGATCCCGGTGATCTACAGTAGTGAGGGGTTATTGTATGGATCCCAGTGGTCTAGGGCAGTGAGGGGTTATTGTATAGATCCCTGGTGGTCTACGGCAGTGAGGGGTTATTGTATGGACCACGATGGTCTACGGCAGTGAGGGGTTATTATATAGATCCAGATGGTCTAGGGCAGTGAGGGGTTATTGTATTGATCCCAGTGATCTACGG
Organism: Ranitomeya variabilis; assembly: GCF_051348905.1. Taxonomy (NCBI): domain Eukaryota; kingdom Metazoa; phylum Chordata; class Amphibia; order Anura; family Dendrobatidae; genus Ranitomeya; species Ranitomeya variabilis. The sequence goes on from NC_135237.1 coordinate 14,618,575, forward strand.
CAGTGAGGGGTTATTGTATGGACCACGATGGTCTACGGCAGTGAGGGGTTATTATATAGATCCAGATGGTCTAGGGCAGTGAGGGGTTATTGTATTGATCCCAGTGATCTACGGCAGTGAGGGGTTATTGTATGGATCCTGGTGATCTAGGGCAGTGAGGGGTTATTGTACAGATCCTTGGTGGTCTGGGGCAGTGAGGGGTTATTGTACGGATCCCTGGTGGTCTAGGGCAGTGAGGGGTTATTGTATGGATCCCGGTGATCTAGGGCAGTGAGGGGATATTGTACGGATTCCTGGTGGTCTACGGCAGTGAGGGGTTATTGTATGGATCCCGATGAGCTAGGGAAGTGAGGGGTTATTGTACAGATCCCTGGTGGTCTACGGCAGTGAGGGGTTATTGTATGGATCCCGGTGATCTAGGGAAGTGAGCGGTTATTGTACAGATCCCTGGTGGTCTAGGTCAGTAGGGGGTTATTATATAGATCCAGATGGTCTAGGGCAGTGAGGGGTTATTGTATGGATCCCAGTGATTTACGGCAGTGAGGGGTTATTGTACAGATCCCTGGTGGTCTAGGGCAGTGAGGGGTTATTGTATGGATCCCTGGTGGTCTAGGGCAGTGAGGGGTTATTGTACGGATTCCTGGTGGTGTACGGCAGTGAGGGGTTATTGTATGGATCCCGGTGATCTAGGGAAGTGAGGGGTTATTGTACAGATCCCTGGTGGTCTAGGGCAGTGAGGGGTTATTGTACGGATCCCTGGTGGTCTAGGGCAGTGAGGGGTTATTGTATGGATCCCTGGTGGTCTAGGGCAGTGAGGGGTTATTGTACAGATCCTTGGTGGTCTAGGGCAGTGAGGGGTTATTGTACGGATCCCTGGTGGTCTAGGGCAGTGAGGGGTTATTGTACAGATCCTTGGTGGTCTAGGGCAGTGAGGGGTTATTGTACGGATCCCTGGTGGTCTAGGGAAGTGAGGGGCTATTGTACAGATCCCTGGTGGTCTACAGCAGTGAGGGGTTATTGTACAGATCCTTGGTGGTCTAGGGCAGTGAGGGGTTATTGTACGGATCCCTGGTGGTCTAGGGCAGTGAGGGGTTATTGTACGGATCCCTGGTGGTCTAGGGCAGTGAGAGGTTATTGTACAGATCCTTGGTGGTCTAGGGAAATCATATGCTTATATTTCAGATCCATGGTGGAGGGCAGTGAATTTCTTTATCCTTGTGCCCGGGGGTCCGGTACTTTCCTACCTCTTTAGTCCCTGGCACTGTCCTTGCTTCAGACTGATCGCTCCGCTTCCCATCTCTCTACGCCGACCATAGAGAGGAGTGCGTGGAGGGATAGAGGAAGGACGTTGCAGCTGGAGGACTGCACCATTCCCTCTGCCCGGCCATATACAGGGGCTCGTTTATGGTCCTGGTCTCATGGGCCGATGTGCGGAGGGATGATTAATGCGCTGGTTCTGTCCCCGCACAGTGAGCGTTCTGTCGGCAGCGGCCCCCGGAGCAGTGTGCTGCGGACAACGCATTTCACTTACTTGTCGGCGGAGTGGTGGCGCGTTTACCTCCGCAGCTGTGACCACTCGTGTGGGGACGATCGGCCCGGCCACATGGGCAATCACACATCAGTGGAACATGGGCCGTGCAAACACATAGTAATGCTGCAGACTTCAGAGCTGACATCACTGCATTCTGCCCGGTGTCCGCACTGAGACTGAGCTGCAGATTTACACCGTGCACTCTCTGCCCCGCTCCTCCCGGCTGCCTGCGCACATGCTTGCTGACAGTTTCCAATCAGATCATATGTTTGGTGTTTTGTCACCACAGTCTCTCCATAATCAATAGACAAGAATAAGATTTAATAAACATTTTGTGGATATAAAAATTATTAATAAATATACTGAAATGAGAAGATACAGGGGAACCTTCAGCGAGCCCAATGGAACTGACCAGCCAGGCACTGACCGGCCAGCCCGACGCCTCTGACCGGCGAGCCCCACGGCACTGACCAGCGAGCCCCACAGCACTGACCGGCCAGACCGATGCCACTGACCGGCGAGCCCCACAGCACTGACCGACCAGACCGATGCCACTGACCGGCCAGCCCGGCAGCACTGACCAGCACACCTGATGGCACTGACCGGCCAGCCCGACGCCACTGACCGGCGAGCCCCACGGCACTGACCAGCGAGCCCCACAGCACTGACCGGCCAGACCAATGCCACTGACCGGCGAGCCCCACAGCACTGACCGACCAGACCGATGCCACTGACCGGCCAGCTCGGCAGCACTGACCAGCACACCTGATGGCACTGACCGGCCAGCCCGACGCCACTGACCGGTGAGCCCCACGGCACTGACCAGTGATTCAGTCCTTGAGTTGCCAATTTTAGTTCCATCTGGTTCATGGACAGTCGGGTGATGTTAACACTGATATTATCCCCTCTACCGCCCTCGCCCACCAGGGGTGCTGATATCCCCTCGCCCACCAGGGGCGCAGATATTATTCCCTCTACTGCCCTCGTCCACGAGGGGCGCTTATATTATCCCCTCTACCGCCCTCGCCCACCAGGGGTGCTGATATCCCCTCGCCCACCAGGGGTGCTGATATTATCCCCTCTACCGCCCTCGCCCACCAGTGGTGCTGATATCCCCTCGCCCACCAGTGGTGCTGATATCCCCTCGCCCACCAGGGGTGCTGATATTATCCCCTCGACCACTAGTATCAGGTACATTCACTGCAAAAAGCCCAAAGCTGAGGCCAGCAAACTGGTAAGCAGGGCAGCGGTCAGTGACCACCGCAGCTTTTTGAGTTGGAGCAGCGGGTGTTAGGAGTCTAAACCCTGTGATATCAGTAGGATTTACCGACACTCTATTTGGGGGTCTTTTTGTCAGGGTGCAGAGAAGCTGCTTCTGAGGAATCGGGACGACACAGGTGATTCTTGCAGCGGCTCTTGGAGACCAATGGAGCGTTCCTGTGTGCGGTGGAGTCAGGAGAGACACCTATGTAATGTGTACATCACCTAATCTGACAGCAGCATTATGTGGGCGCAGAGCTCCTGACTCCAGCGATGTGTCACTTACTGGGCTGCTTGCTGTAGTTTTATCAGCAGGAGATTATCACCAGTAACCCTGCTGCTGCGTAGTACTCCATACTCATTCTGTATAGCCCCGTCACCCATCACTGATTGCTTGTTTTCTACCTATGCACAGTATACACAGAAAGCTGCCAATCACAATTTCAGCAAGCAGCCCGGTGTCACAGTGCTGGAATCAGGGTCTCTGCACCTACATCATGCTGCTGACAGACTGCTTTTTTAGGGGTTGCCCTTTTCATACATGTGGAAACTGATAAGCTGACCCTTACCATCCCCAGGTCCAGTACTGAGTCTCAGCCACTGCCCGTTTGTGTTGTTTGGCTGCAGCGGTGACGTCATACTGCTGTAGCCATTCACTAAGCTCAGCAGCTCTGCCATGAGTTAGTGAGCTCAGTGATTGTCTGCAGCGCTGTCGATCTGATGTCAATGCTGATCAACAAAGACTGGGGAAGGTATCCCTGGACCTGGGGAGGATAAGTAGAGCCCAGATTATCATTGCACACATCACGGAGGCTGTGGGTCAAAAATAAGTGAAAGCCGGTGACCGCGGTAAGGATCGGCCCTCCAGTTATTAGTCCCTAAGACCACCGATGATGACCCTGTAGTGATGACATACCATTAACCCCTTCTTCCCTAGATTTACCATTCAGGACTGTAATAAAGTGCTGGGGTCGCAGCGGTGGCCATAGTGCTGGTCACCCAGCTTTCCTGGACACAGATGGGACTAAGGAGTGGACATCGGGACACTTCGCCCCCGGTGGTCAACGAGTCGGCGTCAGGCCTGCAGTGTTAGCACGTACGTGTGCCGAGGTTACGGGGTGTCAGTCATGGCTGCTCTGCCGCTCAGGGGACTCCCAGACCCCTGTATTCCTCCACCGTGGAGGTCAGGGTATCGAAGGCCATCTGGAAGTGGTCGTCCTCGCAGCCGTACCCCCGGTACCAGTGCAGATAAGCTCTGGCGTCGTACATGGCCCGGGCCTTGGACAGGACGCCGCTCATCAGGTCGGCTGCACTGGAGTGATTGGCGCAGACCGTCAGGGAATGGCTGTGACATGAGGGGTCCAGAATATTCTGGGGGTCTGCGGGAAGAAAACACACAAGACGTGAGCGACACAACGAATGGCGCCATGATCTTAGCGCGCGGGCTGTGGGGTAACAGCGGCACTCACCCGTCCAGCACTGGATGGCGGAGGGGTGCCACGGCACACAGCGGTACGCCTGCCTCAGCTTCATCAGCACCGAGTCCCGGGACAGCAGGAACGGATAGTCCTGGGCGTTACGAGCCACGGCCAATACGGACAGACTGTGATGCTGGGTGGGAAAGCGTTAACGATCGTGCTGACATAGTGCAGTGCCGGACGACGTGCTGCAGAGTAACCTGCACTCCGGAGCCCGGGAAAGCTGGGTGACAGCCAGATACCCAGAAACCGCTGAGCACAGCACGCAGTAACCAAGCACTTCAAACATTTTTAATTGCTTTGCTTTAGTTTTTACCTCCAAAAGTCTGAAATGTTTAACCCCGCGGGCGGCACGTAGTAAGAGACAGCGCCTTCCTCTATACACCCCTATGGCTGCGCTGTATAGGAGAAGCGATCACAGGTGAACGTGCCTGCAGGGAAACTAAAGAATATCGTAAAAAAATGGAATATAAAAGCAAATTTTGTATCTCAATGTCTGAAAAAAATTAAATCGCCAGTTCAATAAAGGCCGTAAACAGAAAATGGAAACGCCAAGAACGCAGCGCCACCAAAAAATGCAATAAAAGATCAAAACCTCATCTGATCCCCGGGACGGCGCCAATGAAAACGTCAGCTCCACGAATCACGTGGGTTCCACGCCACGAGTGGCCGAATGCAGCTCTGGATGTGACTGGAGTATGACACTCAGCTGGATGGTGTATCTGTGTTGTAGAGATACACTGTAATACAGGGCTGTACTCCACTTACACCCAGAGCTGCATCCAGAATATTAATATTTGAAGTAAAATTGTGATTATAATAGAATTTTTAGAAAGGAAGAATAAAAAGTGATATTCTAGTTCCAGGAAAGGATACGAGCCGGCCGTGTGGATCCGCTCTGGGGATGGTCTGCACCATGGAGCTCGTCACTTTGTCCCAGGAGGCCGTTCCCCTGTGGATACAATGAAACGATAAGGAACCAGTGAAATAATCTGCAGCCGCCTTATTCAGAGCCGATTACCAGGGGTCCACCGTTAGGACCACCAGCACTCAGCTTAATAGAGAGGGTCTGTAGTTGGAGAACTTGGCCTAATTTAAGGCGGTATCGGCGCCCATGGTGGAGGTGAATGGCTGCCATGGTCGCATGACTTCTCCAGAATTGCAGGAATTAGATACATGCATTTCAGTAAAGCCACCAGTCACCTGCTGCAGACCAGAGATGTGTGGAGGAACTTCGTGGTGGACATCGGACATAGACAACGGATCAGCTCCCAGGGCTCCAGGCCTACACTCACCGAACTGAGGTGACACAAAAGAGACGTCACTGCAACACACCCAACATTTCATCACCCATACAGGACCCTTAAGAAGACTGCACCTTCTGGTCCTCAGCGTATATACAGGACAGAAGAGCCCCGCCAGACAGGAGGCAATGTATGTGTTCATAGAGGTGAGGGAGATGGATGGGTGAAGCCCAGACGCAGTGAGTGTCTTGTTTTCCACAAAAGAGGCCGCTCTCTTCATTACCTCATCATTCTGGAACAGGAGGATCCCGTCACAGAACCTGATATGTTTAAAAAAAATTATTATTGCAGGGCTGAATGAGGCCCCATTGCGGTACCCAAAAATAGGATTAACTTCTCAGATCTTCTAACATTACCTAACCAATGAAAGACTACAGTACATAAAGGAGTGAAGCCATGACTGCAACACTGATGAGGACACAACAGTGATGCTTAAAACATTATATTATTTGCCCTGACCTTGTATTACCTATATTACCGTAGTACAGGGACTGCAGCAAATACAATAAACCTTGCACCTTAAACAGCAAAGATATGATTGTAGCTTGGAGAGGATACCACTGCAGAATCTAAAACAAATCAATGGTTGCAGCACTAGTTAGGACCCCACTACGGTACCTAAAAAATGTGAATAATTGTTCTAATTGTACCCAGAAAAGCAAGTACATGAGAGCAGCTGTGCAGACCACTTCAAAAGGTAAAGGAGTGAATCTATAAATGCACCACTGGTCAGGACCCCAATGCAGTACCTAAAAATGTGAATAATTGGTCTAAATCAAACCAGAATAGTGTAGAATGACTGCAGCAGTGACAAACTCTCCACAATACCCAAAACGGCAAATATATGATTGTAGCTGTGTAAATGGCCCCAGTACAGTTTGTAAATTACTGCAGCACCGGACAGGAGCACATTGCAGTACCCAGTTTCACATTGTGTTACCTTTGCATCCAGGCCAGGCAGAGCAGCGAGTTATAATGCTGGAGCGGAGAGTCGCCCGTTTCATGTGGTGCTGCGGTGACAGACAAAATATACCCAGCGGGATATGCATCTCTTATCTCTTCACATAGTCGAGAGCCCATACCTGAGGGGCAGAACAAAGGACATCCTGATTTATTAGGTACTAGATGGTGGCCCGATTCTAACGCATTGGGTATTCTAGAATATGTATGTATGTATGTATGTATGTATGTATGTATGTATGTATGTATGTATGTAGCAGCCACATAGTATATAGCACAGACCACATAGTATGTAGGAGCCATGTAGTATATAGCAGACAAATACTACGTGGCCTGTGCTATATACTATGTGACTGCTATATACATACATACATACATATTGCAGAATACCCGATGCGTTAATACAGGCCACGCAGTATATAACAGTGGTCACGCAGTATATAACACAGCCCAAACAGTATATAACACAGCTCACGTACTATATAACACAGCCCACGCAGTATATAGCAGCCACGCAGCATATAACACAGGCGACGTAGTATATAACACAGGCGACGTAGTATATAACACAGGGCACGTAGTATATAGCACAGCCCACGCAGTATATAACACAGGGCACGTAGTATATAGCACAGCCCACGCAGTATATAGCAGCCACGCAGTATATAAGACAGGCACACAGGCGACGTAGTATATAGCATAGGCCACACAGTAACACTGCCCACGTAGTATATAGCAGCCACGTGGTATATAACACAGCCTACGTAGTATACAGCAGTGTGGGCGCCATATCCCTGTTAAAAAAATAATTAAAACAAAAAGTAGTTCTGGGAACAGAAGATGGCAGCAGGCGCGAGCGCATTGTCGGACGACGGAGGGTGAGAATAGCAGGTTTTTTTATTTTTAACATTAGATCTTTTTACTATTGATGCTGCATAGGGAGCATCAATAGTAAAAACTTGGTCACACAGGGTTAATAGCAGCGGTAACGGAGTGAGTTACCCGCGGCATAACGCGGTCCGTTACCGCTGGCATTAACCCTGTGTGAGCAGTGACTGCGGGGAGTATGGAGCGGGCGCCGGGCACTGACTGCAGGGGAGTAGGGAGGGACTAATCGGACTGTGCCCGTCGCTGATTGGTCACGGCAGCCATGACAGGCAGCTGGCGAGACCAATCAGCAACGTGGGATTTCCGTGACGGAAGTTGCCGACAGAAAGACGGAAGTACCCCTTAGACTATTATATATATATATATATATATATATATATATATATATATATATATATATACAGTCATGGCCAAAAGTATTGACACCCCTGCAATTCTGTCAGATAATACTCAGTTTCTTCCTGAAAATGATTGCAAACACAAATTCTTTGTTATTATCTTCATTTAATTTGTCTTAAATGAAAAAAAACACAAAAAGAATTGTCCTAAAGCCAAATTGGATATAATTCCACACCAAACCCAAAAAAGGGGGTGGACAAAAGTATTGGCACTGTTCGAAAAATCATGTGATGCTTCTCTAATTAGTGTAATTAACAGCACCTGTAACTTCCCTGTGGCACCTAACAGGTGTTGGCAATAACTAAATCACACTTGCAGCCAGTTGACATGGATTAAAGTTGACTCAACCTCTGTCCTGTGTCCTTGTGTGTACCACATTGAGCATGGACAAAAGAAAGAAGACCAAAGAACTGTCTGAGGACTTGAGAAACCAAATTGTGAGGAAGCATGAGCAATCTCAAGGCTACAAGTCCATCTCCAAAGACCTGAATGTTCCTGTGTCTACTGTGCGCAGTGTCATCAAGAAGTGTAAAGCCCATGGCACTGTGACTAACCTCCCTAGATGTGGACGGAAAAGAAACATTGACAAGAGATTTCAACGCAAGATTATGCGGATGTTGGATAAAGAACCTCGACTACCATCCAAACAAGTTCAAGCTGCCCTGCAGTCCGAGGGTTCAACAGTGTCAACCCGTACTATCCGTCAGCGTCTGAATGAAAAGGGACTGTATGGTAGGAGACCCAGGCAGACCCCACTTCTTACCCCGAGACATAAAAAAGCCAGGCTGGATTTTGCCAAAACTTACCTGAAAAAGCCTAAAATGTTTTGGAAGAATGTTCTCTGGTCAAGATGAGACAAAAGAAGAGCTTCTTGGGCAAAGGCATCAACATAGAGTTTACAGGAGAAAAAAAGAGGCATTCAAAGAAAAGAACACGGTCCCTACAGTCAAACATGGCGGAGGTTCCCTGATGTTTTGGGGTTGCTTTGCTGCCTCTGGCACTGGACTGCTTGACTGTGTGCATGGCATTATGAAGTCTGAAGACTACCAACAAATTTTGCAGCATAATGTAGGGCCCAGTGTGAGAAAGCTGGGTCTCCTCAGAGGTCATGGGTCTTCCAGCAGGACAATGACCCAAAACACTCTTCAAAAAGCACTAGAAAATGGTTTGAGAGAAAGCACTGGAGACTTCTAAGGTGGCCAGCAATGAGTCCAGACCTGAATCCCATAGAACACCTGTGGAGAGATCTAAAAATGGCAGTTTGGAGAAGGCACCCTTCAAATATCAGGGACCTGGAGCAGTTTGCCAAAGAAGAATGGTCTAAAATTCCAGCAGAGCATTGTAAGAAACTCATTGATGGTTACCGGAAGCGGTTGGTCGCAGTTATTTTGGCTAAAGGTTGTGCAACCAAGTATTAGGCTGAGGGTGCCAATACTTTTGTCTGGCCCATTTTTGGAGTTTTGTGTGAAATGATCAATGTTTTGCTTTTTGCTTCATTCTCTTTTGTGTTTTTTCATTTAAGACAAATTAAATGAAGATAATAATAACAAAGAATTTGTGTTTGCAATCATTTTCAGGAAAAAACTGAGTATTATCTGACAGAATTGCAGGGGTGTCAATACTTTTGGCCATGACTATATATATATATATATATATATATATATATATATATATATATATATACATACTGTGTAGTCCAAGAAATTGTCCTTTCTTAACCCCTTCATGACCCAGCCTATTTTGACCTTAATGACCTGGCCGTTTTTTGCAATTCTGACCAGTGTCCCTTTATGAGGTAATAACTCAGGAACGCTTCAACGGATCCTAGCGGTTTTGAGATTGTTTTTTCGTGACATATTGGGCTTCATGTTAGCGGTAAATTTAGTTCGATAATTTTTGCGTTTATTTGTGAAAAAAATGGAAATTTGGCGAAAATTTTGAAAATTTCGCAATTTTCAAATTTTGAGTTTTTATTCTGTTAAACGAGAGAGTTATGTGACACAAAACAGTTAATAAATAACATTTCCCACATGTCTACTTTACATCAGCACAATTTTGGAAACTAAATTTTTTTTGCTAGGAAGTTATAAGGGTTAAAATTTGACCAGCGATTTCTCATTTTTACAACAAAATTTACAAAACCATTTTTTTTAGGGACCACCTCACATTTGAAGTCAGTTTGAGGGGTCTATATGGCTGAAAATACCCCAAAGTGACACCATTCTAAAAACTGCACCCCTCAAGGTGCTCAAAACCACATTCAAGAAGTTTATTAACCCTTCAGGTGTTTCACAGGAGCAGAAGCAACATGGAAGGAAAAAATGAACATTTAACTTTTTAGTCACAAAAATGATCTTTTAGCAACAATTTTTTTATTTTCCCAAGGGTAAAACGAGAAACTGGACCTCAAAAGTTATTGTACAATTTGTCCTGAGTACGCCGATACCCCATATGTGGGGGGGAACCACTGTTTGGGCGCACAACAGGGCTCGGAAGGGAAGGAGCGCCATTTGACTTTTTCAATGAAAAATTGGCTCCAATCTTTAGCGGACACCATGTCGCGTTTGGAGAGCCCCCGTGTGCCTAAACATTGGAGCTCCCCCACATGTGACCCCATTTTGCAAACTAGACCCCCCAAGGAACTTATCTAGATGCATAGTGAGCACTTTGAACCCCCAAGTGCTTCACAAATTGATCCGTAAAAATGAAAAAGTACTTTTTTTTCACCAAAAAATTTCTTTTAGCCTCAATTTGTTCATTTCCACATGGGCAACAGGATGAAATGGATCCTAAAATTTATTGGGCAATTTCTCCTGAGTACACTGATACCTCATATGTGGGGGTAAACCACTGTTTGGGCACACGGCAGGGCTCGGAAGGGAAGGCACGCCATTTGACTTTTTGAATTAAAAATTAGCTCCAATCGTTAGCGAACACCATGTCGCGTTTGCAGAGCCCCTGTGTGCCTAAACATTAGAGCTCCCCCACATGTGACCCCATTTTGGAAACTAGACCTCCCATGGAACTAATCTAGATGTGCGGTGACCACTTTAAACCCCAAGTGCTTCACAGAAGTTTATAACGCAGAGCCGTGAAAATAAAAAATCATTTTTCTTTCCTCAAAAATGATGTTTTAGCAAGCAACTTTTTATTTTCACAAGGGTAAAAGAAGAATTTGGACCCCAATGGTTGTTGCCCAGTTTGTCCCGAGTATGGTGGTACCCCATATGTGGGGGTAAACCACTGTTTTGGCACACATCGGGGCTCGGAAGGGAAGTAGTGACGTTTTGGAATGCAGACTTTGATGGAATGGTCTGCGGGCATCATGTTACGTTTGCAGAGCCCCTGATGTGCCTAAACAGTAGAAACCCTCCACAAGTGACCCCATTTTGGAAACTAGACCCCCCAAGGAACTTATCTAGATATGTGGTGAGCACTTTGAACCCCCAAGTGCTTCACAGAAGTTTACAACGCAGAGCCGTGAAAATAAAAAATCATTTTTCTCTCCTCAAAAATGATGTTTTAGCAAGCAATTTTTTATTTTCACAAGGGTAACTGTTATGATCCTGGTGGTAGGATCTCAAACTGACCTGACACATATACCCTGAATATATAGGACAAGTTCTGGGGATGTGGAAGCTATACTGACCGCAATCCTGATCCTATCCAAACACACTAAAGGCAGCTGTGGAGCGTTACCTGAAAACCTAGACGTCTCGTCACAGCCTGAGAAACTGACTACCCCTAGAGAGAAAGCAAAGACCTCACTTGCCTCAGAGAAATATCCCCAAAGTTTTAGATAGCCCCCCACAAATAATAATGGTGAGTTAAGGGGAAAACACAAACGTAGAGATGAAACAGGATTAGCAAATGAGGCCCGCTAATACTAGATAGGCAGAAAATAGATAGGTGTCTGTGCGGTCAGTACAAAACTATCAAAAGTAAACCACGCAGAGAATACAAGAACCCCCACACCGACTCACGATGTGAGGGGCGCACTCTGCACCCCAGAACTAACCAGCAAGCAAAAAATCACATAAAAGCAAGCTGGGCTGAACTCATAATATAATGAGAAACGTTTTCAAGGAAATAATGAGAAACTGAACAAGCAAACTTAGCTTCTCATAGCAGGAGACTGGTCACAAGGAATATTCAGGAGAGCACAGGATCAGGACTGAATACACCGACAGCAGGCGACAAGTAAAGGTCCAGGTGAGTTAATTAGGCCCAGCCTAGCAGGAGATGAAACAGCTGAGCCCAGCCAAGACCAGCCATATTGCTAAAGGCCACCAGAGGGAGCCCAAGAACAAACTCACACAGTACCACTCATGACCACAGGAGGGAGCCCGAGAACGGAATTCACAACAGTACCCCCCCCCCTTGAGGAGTGGTCACCGAACCCTCACCAGAGCTCCCAGGCCGATCAGGATGAGCCAAATGAAAGGCACGAACCAAATCGGCCGCATGGACATCGGAGGCGACAACCCAGGAATTATCCTCCTGACCATAACCCTTCCATTTCACTAAGTACTGAAGCCTCCGTCTCGAAATACGAGAATCCACGATCTTCTCCACCACATATTCCAACTCCCCCTCGACCAAGACCGGAGCAGGAGGATCAACAGAAGGGACCACAGGCACCACATATCTCCGCAACAATGACCTATGGAACACATTATGAATGGCAAACGATGGTGGGAGGTCCAAACGAAATGACACAGGGTTGAGGATTTCCAAAATCTTATAAGGACCGATGAAACGAGGCTTGAACTTAGGAGAGGAAACCTTCATCGGGACATAACGAGAAGACAACCATACCAAATCCCCCACACGAAGTCGGGGACCCACACAGCGACGGCGGTTAGCAAAGCGCTGAGCCTTCTCTTGGGACAAAGTCAAATTGTCCACCACATGGTTCCAAATCTGCTGCAACCTATCCACCACAGAATCCACCCCAGGACAGTCAGAGGGCTCAACCTGACCCGAGGAAAAACGAGGATGAAAACCAGAATTGCAAAAGAAAGGTGAAACAAAAGTAGCAGAACTAGCCCGATTATTGAGGGCGAACTCAGCCAATGGCAAAAAGGTCACCCAATCATCCTGATCAGCAGAAACAAAACATCTCAAATAAGTTTCCAAGGTCTGATTAGTTCGTTCGGTTTGACCATTCGTCTGAGGATGGAAGGCTGACGAAAAAGACAATTCAATGCCCATCTTAGCACAAAAGGACCGCCAAAATCTGAACACAAACTGGAATCCTCTGTCGGACACAATGTTCTCCGGAATACCATGTAAACGAACCACATTCTGAAAAAACAGTGGCACCAAATCGGAGGAGGAAGGCAACTTAGGCAAGGGTATCCGAAATAAAATCCATGGAAATATGCGTCCAAGGCCTCTTCGGGACAGGCAAAGGCAAAAGCAATCCACTGGCACGAGAACACGAAGGCTTGGCCCGAGCACAAATCCCACAGGACTGCACAAAGGAATGCACATCCCGCGACAAGGAAGGCCACCAAGAGGACCTAGCCACCAAATCCCTGGTACCAAAAATCCCAGGATGACCCACCAACACCGAAGAATGAACCTCGGAAATAACTCTACTGGTCCATCTGTCTGGGACAAACAGTCTATCCGGTGGACAACGGTCAGGTCTATTGGCCTGAAACTCCTGCAACACCCGTCGCAGATCAGGAGAGATGGCAGACAAAATCACCCCCTCTCTGAGGACACCAGTCGGCTCAGAAACTCCCGGAGAGTCAGGTACAAAACTCCTAGAAAGGGCATCAGCCTTCAAGTTTTTCGAACCCGGAATATATGAAACCACGAAATTGAAACGAGAGAAAAACAGCGACCATCGAGCCTGTCTCGGATTCAACCGTTTGGCAGACTCGAGATAAGTCAAATTCTTGTGATCCGTCAAGACCACCACACGATGCTTGGCTCCCTCAAGCCAATGTCGCCACTCCTCAAATGCCCACTTCATTGCCAACAACTCTCGATTACCAACATCATAATTCCGCTCGGCAGGCGAAAACTTTCTTGAAATGAACGCACATGGTCTCATCCCAGAGCCATCAGAGCTTCTCTGCGACAAAACAGCCCCTGCTCCAATCTCAGAAGCATCAACCTCGACCTGAAAGGGAAGAGAGACATCGGGCTGGCGCAAGACAGGAGCCGAAGAAAAACGACGCTTTAGCTCCTGAAAGGCCTCCACGGCCGCAGGAGACCAATTAGTCACATCAGAACCCTTCTTGGTCAAATCCGTCAAAGGCTTCACCACACTAGAAAAATTAGTGATGAAGCGACGGTAAAAATTAGCAAAACCCAAGAACTTCTGAAGACTCTTCACAGATGTAGGTTGAGTCCAGTCATGAATAGCCTGGACCTTGACTGGATCCATCTCGATAGTAGAAGGAGAAAAAATAAAGCCCAAAAAGGAAACCTTCTGGACTCCGAAGAGACATTTAGAGCCCTTCACAAACAAGGCATTGGCACGCAGGACCTGAAATACCATCCTGACCTGCTTCACATGGGACTCCCAATCATCAGAAAAGACCAAAATATCATCCAGGTACACAATCATAAACCTATCCAGATATTCTCGGAAGATGTCGTGCATGAAGGACTGAAACACAGAGGGGGCATTAGAAAGCCCAAAAGGCATCACCAAGTACTCAAAATGGCCTTCGGGCGTATTAAATGCTGTTTTCCATTCATCACCCTGCTTAATACGCACAAGGTTATACGCACCACGAAGATCTATCTTGGTGAACCAACTGGCCCCCCTAATCCGGGCAAACAGATCGGACAACAGTGGCAAGGGGTACTGAAATTTGACCGTGATGTTATTTAGAAGGCGATAATCTATACAGGGTCTCAGAGAACCATCCTTCTTGGCCACAAAAAAGAACCCCGCACCCAAAGGGGACGAGGACGGGCGAATATGCCCCTTCTCCAAGGACTCCTGTATATAACTCCGCATAGCGGTATGTTCTGGTACAGACAAATTAAAAAGTCGTCCCTTAGGAAACTTACTACTAGGAATCAAATTTATGGCACAATCACAATCCCTATGAGGAGGAAGGGCACTGGACCTGGGCTCATCAAATACATCCTGGTAGTCCGACAAAAATTCAGGGACTTCAGAAGGAGTAGAAGAAGCAATAGACACCAAAGGAGCATCGCCATGAATTCCCTGGCACCCCCAACTTGACACAGACATTGCTTTCCAATCCAGGACTGGATTATGAGCCTGCAGCCATGACAGACCCAACACGACAACATCATGCAAATTATGTAGCACAAGAAAGCGAATCACCTCCTGATGTACAGGAGCTATGCACATGGTCAATTGAGTCCAGTACTGAGGTTTATTCTTGGCCAATGGTGTAGCATCAATTCCCTTTAGTGGGATAGGGAATTGTAAAGGCTCCAAGATAAAACCACAGCGCCTGGCAAATGACAAATCCATCAAATTCAGGGCGGCACCTGAATCCACAAAAGCCATAACTGGGTAAGATGACAGAGAGCAAATCAAAGTAACAGACAAAATGACTTTAGGTTGTACAGTACCAATGGTGACAAACTCGGCAACCCTTTTTGTGCGCTTAGAGCATGCTGAGATAACATGAGCAGAATCACCACAGTAAAAGCACAACCCATTCTGACGTCTGTGGTTTTGCCGTTCAACTCTGGTCAGAATCCTGTCGCATTGCATAGGCTCAGGTTTCTGCTCAGAAAATACCGCCAGAGGGTGCACAGGTTTGCGCTCCCGCAAACGCCGATCAATCTGAATGGCCAAAGACATTGACTCATTCAGACCCGTCGGTGTGGGGAACCCCACCATAATATCTTTAAGGGCTTCAGAAAGACCCTTTCTGAAAATCGCCGCCAGGGCACACTCATTCCACTGAGTGAGCACTGACCACTTCCTAAACTTCTGACAATAAACCTCCGCTTCATCCCGACCCTGAGAGAGAGCCAGCAAAACCTTCTCTGCTTGGTCTACCAGATTTGGTTCCTCATAAAGCACTCCAAGCGCCAGAAAAAACGCATCAACATTTAGCAGTGCCGGATCTCCTGGCGCCAAAGAGAATGCCCAATCTTGAGGGTCACCACGCAACAAAGAAATAACAATTTTAACTTGCTGAACAGAGTCGCCAGATGAGCGAGGTCTCAGAGAAAGAAATAACTTACAATTATTATTAAAGTTCAAAAACCTAGATCTATCTCCGGAGAACAGCTCAGGAATAGGTATTTTAGGCTCTGACATAGGACTGCGGACTACATAATCCTGAATGCCCTGTACCCTTGCAGTGAGATGATCCACACTAGAAGACAGACTCTGAAGGTCCATATTAGTAGCTGCATACAGAACCACCCAGAGATTAAGGGGAGGAGAGAGGCAAAACACAGTGCAGAGGAAAAAAAAAAAAAAAAAAAAATGACCTTGAGATTTCTCTTCTCCCTCTTTAGCTGCATTAACACTTTCGGGCCTGCTGTACTGTTATGATCCTGGTGGTAGGATCTCAAACTGACCTGACAAATATACCCTGAGTATATAGGACAAGTTCTGGGGATGTGAAAGCTATACTGACCGCAATCCTGATCCTATCCAAACACACTAAAGGCAGCCGTGGAGCGTTACCTGAAAACCTAGACGCCTCTTCACAGCCTGAGAAACTGACTGCCCCTAGAGAGAAAGCAAAGACCTCACTTGCCTCAGAGAAATGTACCCCAAAGTTTTAGATAGCCCCTCACAAATAATAACGGTGAGTTAAGGGGAAAATACAAACGTAGAGATGAAACAGATTTAGCAAATGAGGCCCGCTAATACTAGATAGGCAGAAAATAGATAGGTGTCTGTGCGGTCAGTACAAAAACTATCAAAAGTAAACCACGCAGAGAATACAAGAACCCCCACACCGACTCACGATGTGAGGGGCGCACTCTGCACCCCAGAACTAACCAGCAAGCAAAAAATCACATAAAAGCAAGCTGGGCTGAACTCATAATATAATGAGAAACTTTTTCAAGGAAATAATGAGAAACTGAACAAGCAAACTTAGCTTCTCATAGCAGGAGACTGGTCACAAGGAATATTCAGGAGAGCACAGGATCAGGCCTGAATACACCGACAGCAGGCGACAAGAAAAGGTCCAGGTGAGTTAAATAGGCCCAGCCTAGCAGGAGATGAAACAGCTAAGCCCAGCCAAGACCAGCCATATTGCTAAAGGCCACCAGAGGGAGCCCAAGAACAAACTCACACAGTACCACTCATGACCACAGGAGGGAGCCAGAGAACGGAATTCACAACAGGTAACAGGAGAAATTGGACCCCAATAATTGTTGCCCAGTTTGTCCCGAGTATGCTGGTACCCCATATGTGGGGGTAAACCACTGTTTGGGCGCACGTCGGGGCTCGGAAGGGAGGGAGCACCATTTGACTTTTTGAACGCAAAATTGGCTGGAATCAATGGTGGCGCCATGTTGCGCTTGGAGACCCCTGATGTGCCTAAACAGTGGAGACCCCTCAATTCTAACTCCAACACTAACCCCAACACACCCCTAACCCTAATCCCAACTCTAGCCATAACCCTAACCACAACCCTAACCCCAACACACTCCTAACCACAACCCTAACCCCAACACACCCCTAACCACAACCCTAACCCCAACACACCCCTAACCCTAATCCCAACCCTAACCCTAATCCTAACCCTAATCCCAACCCTAACCACAACCCTAACCCCAACACACCCATAACCCTAACCACAAGCCTAATCTTAACCCTATTTCCAACCCTAGCCCTAATTCCAACACTAACCCTAAGGCTATGTGCCCACGTTGCGGATTCGTGTGAGATTTTTCCGCACCATTTTTGAAAAATCTGCAGGTAAAAGGCAATGCGTTTTACCTGCGGATTTACTGCGGATTTCCAGTGTTTTTTGTGCGGATTTCACCTGCGGATTCCTATTGAGGAACAGGTGTAAAACGCTGCGTAATCCGCACAAAGAATTGACATGCTGCGGAAAATACAACGCAACGTTCCCGCGCTGTATTTTCCGCACCATGGGCACAGCGGATTTGGTTTTCCATAGGTTTACATGGAACTGTAAACCTGATGGAACACTGCTACGAATCCGCAGCGGCCAATCCACTGCGGATACGCAGCCAAATCCGCACCGTGTGCACGTAGCCTAATTCTAAGGCTATGTGCACACGCTGCAGAAAACGCTGCGGATCAGCAGTGTTTCCGCAGTTGTGGGTGCACAGCAGTTTCCCATAAATTTATAGTTCAATGTAAACCTATGGGAAACAAAAAACGCTGTGCATGTCACTTCTTTCTGCGGATTCCGCAGCGGTTTTACAACTGCTCCAATAGAAAACTGCAGTTGTAAAACTGCAGTGAAATCCGCAGAAAAACCACGGTGAATCCGCGATAAATCCGCAGCGGTTTTGCACTGCGGATTTATCAAATCCGCTGCGGAAAAATCCGCAGAGGACCAGAATACGTGTGCACATACCCTAACCCTAGTTCTAACCTTAGTGGGGAAAAAAATAAAAAAAAAATATTTTCTTTATTTTATTGTTGTCCCTACCTATGGGGGTGATAAAGGGGGGGTTCATTTACTATTTTTTTCATTTTGATCACTGTGATAAAACCTATCACAGTGATCAAAATGTACATTGAACGAATCTGCCGGCCGGATTTTGGAAGATGGCGGCGCCCAGGGAGAAGACGGACGGACTCTGGGAGGATCGGTAAGTATGAGGGGTGGGAGATCTGAGCACGGGGGAAGGGGACAGGACGGAGGGGGAGCGGACAGGAGGACGGAGGGAAGCGGACCACCGAACGGAGGACTGGGGAGTAGATCGGTGGGGGGGGGGGGGGGGGGGGCAGACCAGTATTTCCAGCCATGGCCGATGATATTGCAGCATCGGCCATGGCTGCATTGTAATATTTCACCACTTTTCATGGGTGAAATATTACAAATTGCTCTGATTGGCTGTTGCACTTTCAACAGCCAATCAGAGCGATCGTAGCCACGTGGGGGCAAAGCCACCCCCCCTGGGCTGAAGTACCACTCCCCCTGTCCCTGTAGGTCGGGTGAAATTGGAGTTAACCCTTTCACCCGATCTGCAGGGACGCGATCATTCTGTGACACAGCATATGCGTCACAGGTCGGATTGGCACCGACTTTCATGACACATACGCTGTGTCACAGGTCGGGAAGCGGTTAAAGGGGTTTTCTTAAAAGGGATTAATCACTGAAGCAACAGAGCAAAGCACTCATCTGAGCGATGCACCCATTCCTCTCTGCTCCGCTCTTGTCACAAAATGCACAAAATAACAGTATACCTACCCATGTACCATCCATGGATCTATGCACGCTCAGCTTTCCAAGGAGGACTTAGCACAGCTGATCACAGCCGAGAGTTCTCCACAAGACATCATAATGGTTCACAAAGGCAGGGGGCTCACAGAAACGGGCCTTGCAGGGGCATCCCAGAGGCAGAGGTCTGGTAGAGGCAGGGGTCTGGTAGAGGCAGGGGTCTGGTAGAGGCAGGGGTCTGGTAGAGGCAGGGGTCTCACAGAGGCAGGGGTCTCACAGAGGCAGGGGTCTCACAGAGGCAGGGGTCTCACAGAGGCAGGGGTCTCACAGAGGCAGGGGTCTCACAGAGGCAGGGGTCTCACAGAGGCAGGGGTCTCACAGAGGCAGGGGTCTCACAGAGGCAGGGGTCTCACAGAGGCAGGGGACTCCCAGAGGAAGGGGACTCCCAGAGGAAGGGGACTCCCAGAGGAAGGGGACTCACAGAGGCAAGGGACTCACAGAGGCAAGGGACTCACAGAGGCAAGGGACTCACAGAGGCAAGGGACTCACAGAGGCAAGGGACTCACAGAGGAAGGGGTCTCACAGAGGCAAGGGACTCACAGAGGCAAGGGACTCACAGAAGTAGGGGGCTCACAGAGGCAGAGGTCTGATAGAGGCAGAGGGACTCACAGAGGCAAGGGACTCACAGAGGCAAGGGACTCACAGAGGCAAGGGACTCACAGAGGAAGGGGTCTCACAGAGGCAAGGGACTCACAGAGGCAAGGGACTCACAGAGGCAAGGGACTCACAGAAGTAGGGGGCTCACAGAGGCAGAGGTCTGATAGAGGCAGAGGGACTCACAGAGGCAAGGGACTCACAGAGGCAAGGGACTCACAGAGGCAAGGGACTCACAGAGGAAAGGGACTCACAGAAGTAGGGGGCTCACAGAGGCAGAGGTCTGATAGAGGCAGAGGGACTCACAGAGGCAAGGGACTCACAGAGGCAAGGGACTCACAGAGGCAAGGGACTCACAGAGGCAAGGGACTCACAGAGGAAGGGGTCTCACAGAGGCAAGGGACTCACAGAGGCAAGGGACTCACAGAGGCAAGGGACTCACAGAAGTAGGGGGCTCACAGAGGCAGAGGTCTGATAGAGGCAGAGGGACTCACAGAGGCAAGGGACTCACAGAGGCAAGGGACTCACAGAGGCAAGGGACTCACAGAGGAAAGGGACTCACAGAGGAAAGGGACTCACAGAAGTAGGGGGCTCACAGAGGCAGAGGTCTGATAGAGGCAGAGGGACTCACAGAAGTAGGGGGCTCCCAGAGGCAGGGGGCTCGCAGAAGTAGGGTCTCACAGAGACAGAGGTCTGTCAGAGGGAAGGGACTCACATAGGCAGAGGTCTGAGAGAGGCAAGGGACTCCCAGAAGTAGGGTCTCACAGAAGTAGGGGGTGTCCTCCATACCCCATTGGCCCAACCAGGAACAGGTGGCCAGAGGTCAAACAAGAAGCCTGACGGCAGCGCCTGTGTGCTCCTGGCAGGTACAGTGTCCGGCATCTCGACTGTTCTGAGGTTCAGCAAGAAAAAAAAACCTTCAAATAAAAGAACCTTTTTCTGTTTCTAAAAAATGCAAAAAGTCAGAATATATAATTGGTTTTGCTGTATTTGTAACAAACAGAATTATAAAACGACCACATGATCGACGCACAGAACGATCTGGACAAACTACAGCCGCCAGAGACAGAGCAGATGTTTCAGGTGACTTTCCCTTAAAAAATATGATAAAAAATCTGCGGACACGGACATAGTATGAATATAATGTAGAGCTCGGCCCGGTACATCGCTACTCCTGCTCCTACCAGTGCAGACAATGTTCTGAGTGCTGAATACACCAGCAGGAGCTGCACTCTGTAAGAGTTCTCATTCAATGATAGAACTTTTCAGCTTTCTATAAAAGCACAAACCGGAGATGACGCCGGCGTCGGCCCTGACGGTCAGGGGGCTCATCCCTAGAACATTACAGGAGACGCCATTGTCTATTTTGCTGCTTATCGGCCATTTCCTATTCCTATTAGCTGGTGGCCCTGAGAGTCGGTGGTCTCCACAGCCATCCCCCCTTACACATTCTAGGACATACCGGATCCGGTGCCGCCACACAGGCTGTGCAGCATCACCGCGCCGCTGTAACAGTCCCGCCGCTCCACCTCTCTCCGGACAGCCTCCATGGTCCTGTGCAGCAGACTCTGCTCCGCGCTGCTCGGAATCTCTTGGTAACCTATTAATAAAGTGGAGAGCAGTCGCAGAGCTATATTATAGGCAATATCCAGAGGGCCCTGGAGCCGTCCTGTGCGTGGCCCCAGCTCTGTGATGGCCCCTTCTGCAAAACCCTGAGATGAGGGCTACACAACAACTTGAGTCTCTGGCATCGGAGTTGATGATTCTCCATGATGCCACACTGTGACTTTCGTCCTACGGTAACTGCAAGACTCCGTCCCATATACTCTGCACGTCACATGCGACCACAGCTCCATGGCAACTGTGCTACAGCGTGCTGCAACTGCTACAACGTGCCACACCTGCGCTACAGCGTGCTGCCACTACTACAACGTGCGGAACTGTGCTATGGCATGCTGCAACTGCTACAATGGATGGCAACTGTCTGTGCTACAACGTGCTGCAACTGCTACGTGCTGTGACTGCTACAACGTGCTGCACTTGCGCTACAGTGTGCTGCACCTGTGCTACAACGTGCTGCAACTCCTACATCATGCTGCAACTGTGCTACAGTGTGCTGCAACTACTACAACGTGCGGAACTGAACTATAGCATGCTGCAACTGCTACAACGGATGGCAACTGTGCTACACCGTGCTGCAACCGCTACGTGCTGCAACTGCTACAACGTGCTGCAACTGCTACAGCATGCTGCAACTGTGCTACAGCGTGCTGCAACTGTGATACAGCGTGCTGCAACTACTACAATGTGCGGAACTGTGCTATAGCAACTGCTACAACGGATGGCAACTGTGCTACAACGTGCTGCAACTGCTACAATGTGCGGAACTGTGCTATAGCAACTGCTACAACGTGCGGCAACTGTGCTACAGCGTGTTGCACCTGTGTTACAACATGCGGCAACTGTGCTACAGCGTGTTGCACCTGTTTTACAACATGCGGCTGTTGAGGGAGAATCTAAAGTGATCCTTCACAGTTAACTCAGTGATTTCCAAATTAATCTACAGGGCGTTGCCGGCAACTGAAAATGACCAGACGGAGACGTGTGTCTCTGTTTGGGGGGGGGGGGGGGGGAATCAAGCAGATATCTGAGCCCCCGTTTATTGGTCGAAAAGCACAAAATGGAGAATCTTTCTTAATTTGTCCCTTCACACGGCAACTGTGCTACAACGTGCTGCAACTGTGCCACATCCTGCTACAATGTGCAGCAACTGTGCTACATCCTGCTACAACGTGTGGCAACTGTGCTACAACGTGTAGCAACTGTGCTACAGCATGCTGCACATGTTCTACTACTTGCTGCACTTGTGCTCCAACCTGTGGGAACTGCTACAACAGGCTCAACTTGCTACAGCGTATTGCAACTGTGCTACTGCTTTCTGCAACTGTGCCACAGCACACTGCAACTGTGCCACAGCATACTGCAACTGGCCACAGCATACTGCAAACGTACTAGTGTGCTGCAACTCCTACAACATGCCAAATACAGTACGCAGCCCCCCTACAGTTTTCTTACCATACGCCCAGTTGTTGCCTCTTCCTCTCTGTCCCACGATGACATTGGAATCTCTGAAGTATCTGAATGAGAAAGCCAGACATTAGACACAGCTGGACGAGGGTCCCGGTGCAGACCCCGGTGATGACGCCAGGGAGGGGGCTGCAGCATGGAGGCAGTGACAAATGACAGTAGTCATACCTCCACTTGGTGGGGATTTCACCCCTTATTGGGTTGTCCTAGTAAAGGTCCACAGAGGCGATATAGGGGGAGACGCCATTCTGGGCTGATTGCCGTGTAACAAGCGACTTCCTCTGAAAACATAAGATGAGGACGCATTCGCCCCGACAGCAACAATCAGAGCTGCTGAGCTCAGTGATTGGCTGCAGCAGTGACGCATACTGCGACATTTCATCACCGCTGCAGCCAAAACAAAGAGAGCCGACGAGGGAGGGCGAGAACTGTTGTTATTTTTCATGGCTGCCGGCGCTTGGGATCCGCTGTAATTAACCTCTATTAGGGGCTCACTGTCAACAGCCCCCTTTCTGCTATGGTGCAGATGTCCGTCATGCTGATTCTGTCGGGTATTGGTTCAGCATCCGTGTGATCAGCTGTCAGTGATCAGCGACAACACTGATCCCTACAGCTTAACCCTTCACAGGCCGCAGTCAGTAGCAATTGCGCCATCTGCTTGGTTAGGGAGAAGGCAGGAGTGCACCGGCTGCAGCTGTTAGACATGGTATTATATGGGGGGATCGGGACCACTCAAGATCTAGTACCCAAGATGGACTACAATAAAACAAGAAAAAATAAATGATAGAAAAGTAGGAAAGTATAAAAATATCAAAACTTGGTATCACTGATTGAATTGACCCAGTTACCTTGTCACTTATCCCGCACAGTAAACACTGCAGAAAAATGCAGAATTGCTGTTTTTTCCCCCATTCAGTCCTTGAGAAAAGATTAAACTTTTTCAACACATTAGATCTTCCCAAAAATGGTCCCATTAAAAAATAGAATTTGTCCAGCAAACAAAAAAAACACTCTCATGTGGCTGCAACTGATGAAAAAAATGACAAAATAATTAAAAAACTAAAATAGCCGTGTCCTTTTAAGGGTGAACTTACTATTGCAATAGTATACACACCCACCTACAGCTCCCCAGACCCCCTGTGATCAGCCATCGGTGGACCCCTACTTACCCGCTCTTCACTTGCTGGCGGAGTTTTCGGATGACTTTAGGTTCAGTGTCCACACAGATGGCGTTAATGAGTCCATCGCGGGAGAAATACGGATACCTGTGAGAGATGAGGAGGCAGCCCGCTCAGGTCATCTGTACATGTGATCACTGGCAGACCCTCCTGCTCAGAGCCTGAAGACCCCTCAGCTGTGTCATACATGAAGGTCGAGGGGCAGGACAATGTGGGATGCAATGACTAAAGACCTTGTGAACTCCCCCTTAGAGGGTTAGAGGCTACTATGCGGATATAATGGATTCATTAACATTCACTTTATGGGATTTCTGGAGGTGGATCCTTTTTTCCCTCAGTCGTCTGAAGACCCTTCTCCCATAAATCAGCTGGTACCACAAGGGGCCGCGGCCATTCTATTCCCTTAGAGGAGACTTATTGGAAAAAATACAGGCACAAGGTGGAGGCCATGTTACCGGTCAGCGTCGGCGAGGTTGCTGCTCAGGATTTGCCACCATTCCTGGCCGATCTGGTTGCCGCATTGTCCAACCTGGAGCCAGATCAGCGACATTTCCAGCTGGGAAAAAAAACAACAAAATGGATGAATTCCCACAGATTTTGGGGGTAAATGGATGAAAAACGGTAAAATTCCGATGTGTCAGAATATCGAATACTCAGGATTGCTGGGCCGGCAACCGACCAGGAACATGAAGGAAGCGCCAACTGTGCCGAGGCTTTCTGCAGCCGTTAACCCCCTCAGCTCCATGCCATATGTGCAGCGGGCTCAGGAGCCTGCATGGACGGCCGGCATCTGCCGCGAGCGTGTAAAAAAAAGAAAGGACAAGCTTATTGCTGCTAATGGCTGTTTTTCCACTCCGCGCAGCCGCCCCCGATCACCATGTTCTATGCGCCACGTGGACCACGCGCCTCACTCACAGAAAAACGTTTTTTCACCATCACATTAGGATTTTTTTCCCCGTTCTCGGTACTTTATATGGTAAAATGGAAGCAGCCATTCAGAACAATGACGCTTCCCGCAAAAGTGAAAAACAACAGATATCATGAGGCGAGAGGGAAAAGTCCTGGCTTCAAACTAAACAGTAAAAACTGAAGTTGTGTCCATCAGGGGTTAATAATTATCAATTTATTTATATTAAAAAACACACTGGACACAATAAGTAAATGTTATTGATCAGTTTCCCATAGCAACCAATCATATGTCCATCAATGTACTGTATAAATAAAGTTTATTGAAAGACAGAAAATGGAGTCCATAGCAACCAATCAAAACACGCCTTTCATTTCCTGTTCTACAACTGCAGCATAAGAGCTGGATTCGGATTGGTAGCTGTATGCGGGCGCTGTACTAACGTTCACTGTGCATAAATTAAGTTTATCGAAATTATTTGCGACCAATCAGTACGCTTCTTACATTTTCTAACTGAAGGGAAATAGGTATAAGCTGGCGTCTGATTGGTTGCCATGGGTAACAGGTCCAGCTCTGGATAATCGGCGTCTGTGTGCGGCCCGGCTTGCGGCCGCTGAGCCCCGGGAGTCGTGCGCTCACCTGTGTGCGGGGCCGTGTCCTCCCCGCCGGGTGTGCGGGGCCGTGTCCTCCCCGCCGGGTGTGCGGGCGGGCCGTGTCCTCACCGCCGGGTGCAGTCTCCTCCCCTCCCCGTGTTACAGTTGTGACTGGAGGAAGTGGATGGGTTTGCGCCATTTCCGCTCCGTGTTCTGGGGAGGAGGAGCCGAGCAGCCGGAGGCCGCAGAGCCGCGATCCTGCCGGGAAACCTGCACCTTCCTCCGGCCTACACTGGTAACTTGTCCCCGCCGTGTCTGCGGCCCTGACAGCTCCGGGACAAGCCGCGGCCTGTGGTAAGCGCGCAGCCCGAAACACTCTCCAAGTAGGCGGCCTTCTTAGTAAGCGGGAGCCGGGGACGCGCAGGAGTGAGAGGCCGGAGGGAGAGCAGCGGCATCATGGCCTGAGACCAGGGGAGAGCGGAGGACGGAGCCGCCGCCATTGTCTGTCCTGTCTGCAGCCCGGAATCACTGCAGAAAGGGGGAAGCCGTGCTACAGGCCGTGCACCCCCGAAGTCAGTGCACCCCCAGATTACTGCAGAAAGGGGGAAGCCGTGCACCCCCGAAGTCAGTGCACCCCCAAAGTCACTGCACCCCCGAAGTCAGTGCACCCCCAGATTACTGCAGAAAGGGGGAAGTCACTGCACCCCCAAAGTCACTGCACCCCCAAAGTCAGTGCACCCCCAGATTACTGCTGGAAGGGGGAAGCCCTGCTAAAGTCTGCACCCCAGGTCTGTGCACCCCCAAATCACTGGTGGAACGAGGGAAACTCCTTCTGAAATGTGTCCCCCCAGAGTCATGGACTGATGAGCCCTGCTGGAGAGTGCATCTCAGAATCCCTGGAGCCCTGCTGAAATCTGCAGCCAAAGTCTGTGTTCCCAAAAATCACTGCTGAAAGAAGCAGCGCCCTGCTGAAAAGTCTGCACCCCAAACCTGTGCACTGTCACCACCGGCTGATGGAAGGAGAGGGAGGCTGCACCCTAAAATCACTGATGGAAGGAGGGGATCTCTAATGAGCAACATTTCTGCACCATAATATCTAAGGGAACCTGCTGTGTGCTCCCCAAAACAACCAGGACCGTTGTCAGATTGCAGATGAGGACCTTTAACCCTAATATTTAGGGAACCCTGCTGTGTGCACCCTGAGATCTGGAATTAATCCTTTTGCAAGCACCTCAATATCTGGAACTCCTTCACCCCAACACCTTAACGCTCTTTGCAGTCCGCTGCGCCCGGTCTCTGGAGGCTTTCTGTGTATTCCCTGATATTTGCTGCTGACTTTCTTCATTCTCTTGAAGCTTCTTCATCCCTCTGGAGGTGTCTTTCCTGCACCCACCCAGTCTATCTGAGGATTTCTGTGAGACCCCCGATATCTTTGGATCGTCTTCTCTGGAGTTATTTTCTGCGTGAACCCCAATATTTCCCATTGAGGACATTGGTAGTATCTGTTCTCCCTGTGGATCCCGGTTTCCAGGGCTGCCCGGTGATTGACCCATTTGAAGTGATCTCCTTTCCTGCACCCCGTCTCTCTGGAGTCGCTCCCCCACCTCTCCACAGGCTGGATGCCTTGCTCCACAACTGACAATGGGGGATTTCTATGATCCAGAACACCCGACTGAGTAAGTATATCTCACCTGTCTGTCAAAGCTGCACCCTGAAATGCCCAAGGGCCTGTCCCCTCCATATCACTCCATGATCCACCTCTGGAGGTTTGCAGAGTTGTATGGAGGGAAGGTGCACTCGTGTGCTGATCATAAGCCTGCGATGGGTGTGTATTTGTGGGGTAGTTATGACCGTTATCTCCAATCCACAGCTCATCTCTGCTCCATTCCCATGTATCCCTAACTAATATCAACTACAACTCCCAGCATGACTTGCCAGCTTTCTGGGATTTGTAGTGACCCACGGAATCATGTTAGTGTCCTCAGCTGACGGAACTCTGTGTGATAAGAGGAGAGTGTACACAATGCCACAGATGTGATCCCTGTCCTATAGGGGGCGCTCCTCATGTGCTTAGTGACTTCTAAGCTCGGCTTATCCCGCCGCCCTCAATGTTACGTCTGTGGATAAGTGCAGATTCCAGGGGTCATCCATGTATGTATGCCGGGAAAATACATATGTATAGATGAATACAACTAAAATATCTACCATAGGTATAGATTAAGGCTACTTTCACACTAGCGTCGGGAACAACCCGTCGCTGCGCGTCGGGCCGACGTTCCCGACGCTAGTGTGGTCTCCGCCGCACAACGGGGGCAGCGGATGCATATTTCCCACGCATCCGCTGCCCCATTGTGATGTGCGGGGAAGTGCGGGGAGGTGGGGGCGGAGTTCCGACTGCGCATGCGCGGTCGGAAAAAGCGGACCGTCGGGAGCAAAAAACGTTACATGTAGCGTTTTGTTTTCCCGACGGACCGCTACCATACGCCCAAACGCCGCCAAACGCATTCACCGTTTGGAAATGCGTCGCGAATGCGTCGCGAATGCGTCGCTAATGTTACTCTATGACGAAACAACGTATCCAGCAAAAACTTTTGCTGGATGCGGCGTTTCGCAAAAACGACGCATTTGCGACGTATTGCAGTTAACGCTAGTGTGAAAGTAGCCTAATGTGCCACATAGGGTTTTAGTATGCACCTGTATGCCGGCCCTCCTGATAGCTGATGTGAATTATTATAGGAAAATGATGACCCTATACAATATACAGTGGCCTTTATAAATGTATGTGTGGGGGAGCTATGTAATACCTGGTGTTATGGAGTCCCCCATCCATGACCCACATGTAGCGTCTCGGAGATTTGGTGGGGAAGGTCCCGGGGCCCCAGTTGTCGGCATCTAGAGAATTTTCTACCTTTGGGTATTTGTGCCGCCATCTATGGGAGGTTGGATTGTTTACCTGCAGTCTTTGATAAGATTTCTTTATTTTTCTATCTGTTAACAATTTTTATCTTTAACAATGCAATATGCGTTTAGGCAGCGCCAACTAGGAACTTGTGAAACCTTCTTATTACCCCGGACAATGAAATATCGACTAAGTCTTGTGAAAGCAGTAAAAAGTCCAATGTGCAATGAATGAGTGGTTCCTAGGTTATCCATTGTAACATCAATAATCGATCAATAAAACTGGAGGGGGAAGGGAAAAAAGAAGGGGAAAGGCTGTACATCATCTTCTTAAGCCAACACGGTGACCGTCGTCCCATGGAGCCCAAATACGGTTAAATGAATCAAGCACTCGGTGAGCTTCTCCGTCCGCCTGGTCTCCCTGATCCTCGCCGGCACCTATTAATGGTGGGAGCTGATGTTTTCTCCCAGTGGGGGCAATGAGGCATTTGGCCGGTGTTCATATATAGAGGAGCAGCCTGGCTGGAAGTTTTCCCATAGAGAGTGGAGGCACATTGAGCGGGGAGTTCAGAGGATCCAGGGGAACGCTAGCACCTAGGATCGAGGAGATCAGGTCCGTCACCAAGGAGAGATTAATGGCCGATAGCAGAATATCTGCGGCAGCGAACCCTCCGGAGGGAACACAACTATGCACAATATCCGGCATTTCCATCTCCTATTAGTTCTCCTCGTGTGTTACATAGAGGGCGCGCCCTACCCAAATCTCCCCCACCGGGCCTAAGAGGGGACTATAAAATACCAGATATTCCCAGAAGACCCTCTGTGGGGGGGAGCAGAGAATATTGTGCTAAGTGACGGATCTGTGGATGGGAGGAAAAGCCGTATTTGGGATTTTAAACTGTTCCCTAATAGTTTGGAAGGGGAGAATATTTCTAGTAAAGGGGGTCCACTACATCAGCATAGTAGAATAGGTGGGCTCGAAACCACGGCTTTGTCATGTTAAATGGAATGAGATCCTAGGGGCTCTGGGAGAGATGGGGGGGGTGCTGTTCCACCTATCCTCCAAATATTTCCTGTACACAACATGGAACCCAGCAAGGGTGTTGTTGACCATAATAATGAATTTGGGTGTATGGGGGGTATCCAAAGTTTTTCGATTTCTGACCATTTGTTATGTGCCCACAATGAGGCCCATGCTGGGATCTGACGAAGGTGTACTGCTAAATGGTATCGCCAGCTATCTGGGAAAGAGAGGTCTCCCTGTGTTTTGGGGGAAAAGAGGACGGATTTGTCTGTACAGTGGCGAATATGTCCCCCAAAAATATTACAAAGAGCTGACTGAAATGTCTTCAATATTGGATTGGTACAGGGGGGGTCTCCAACACATATTATTATTATTATTATTATTTATTGTTATAGCGCCATTTATTCCATGGCGCTTTACAAGTGAGGAGGGGTATACATAATAAAAACAAGTACAATAATCTTGAACAATACAAGTCATAACTGGTACAGGAGGAGAGAGGACCCTGCCCGCGAAGGCTCACAATCTACAAGGGATGGGTGAGGATACAGTAGGTGAGGATAGAGCTGGTCATGCAGCGGTTTGGTCGATCGGTGGTTACTGCAGGTTGTAGGCTTGTCGGAAGAGGTGGGTCTTCAGGTTCTTTTTGAAGGTTTCGATGGTAGGCGAGAGTCTGATGTGTTGTGGTAGAGGGTTCCAGAGTAGGGGTGATACGCGAGAGAAATCTTGTATACGATTGTGGGAAGAGGAGATAAGAGGGGAGTAGAGAAGGAGATCTTGTGAGGATCGGAGGTTGCGTGTAGGAAAGTACCAGGAGATGAGGTCACAGATGTAAGGAGGAGACAGGTTGTGGATGGCTTTGTATGTCATGGTTAGGGTTTTGTACTGGAGTCTCTGGGCAATGGGGAGCCAGTGAAGGGATTGACAGAGGGGAGAGGCCGGAGAATAGCGGGGGGACAGGTGGATTAGTCGGGCAGCAGAGTTTAGAATAGATTGGAGGGGTGCGAGAGTGTTTGAGGGGAGGCCCCAGAGCAGGAGGTTGCAGTAGTCAAGACGGGAGATGATGAGGGCATGGACTAGGGTTTTTGCAGATTCTTGGTTGAGGAATGAACGGATTCGTGCAATATTTTTGAGTTGAAGTCGGCAGGAAGTGGAAAGGGCTTGGATATGTGGTTTGAAGGAGAGATCAGCGTCAAGGATAACCCCGAGGCAGCGAGCTTGTGGGACTGGGGAGAGTGGGCAGCCATTTACTGTAATGGATAGGTTCGTTGGGGGGGTCACGTGAGATGGGGGAAAGATGATGAATTCTGTTTTGTCCATGTTAAGTTTCAGAAATTTAGCGGAGAAGAAGGATGAAATAGTGGACAGACATTGAGGGATTCTGGTTAGTAGGGAGGTGATATCTGGTCCAGAGATGTAGATCTGTGTGTCATCAGCATAGAGGTGATACTGAAAGCCATGAGATTCTATGAGCTGTCCCAGGCCAAAGGTGTAAATGGAGAAGAGCAGGGGCCCAAGGACTGAACCTTGTGGGACTCCGACAGATAGGGGGCGAGGTGAGGAGGTGGTGTGTGAGTGGGAGACGCTGAATGTCCGGTCTGTTAGGTATGATGAGATCCAGGATAGGGCCAAGTCTGTGATGCCAAGGGATGAGAGGGTCTGTAATAATAATAGGGAATGGTCCACTGTGTCAAAGGCAGCCGACAGGTCGAGGAGGAGGAGAACAGAGTAGTGTCGCTTGCTCTTGGCGGTTAAAAGGTCAGTGGTGACCTTAGTTAGGGCAGTTTCAGTGGAATGGTGTGACCGGAAGCCAGATTGTAAGCGGTCAAAGAGGGAGCAAGAAGAGAGATGGGAGGACAGTTCAAGGTAGACGTGTTGTTCCAGTAGTTTTGAGGCATAGGGGAGAAGTGATATAGGGCGATAGCTAGATACAGAGGATGGGTCAAGAGAGGGCTTTTTGAGGATAGGTGTGATGGAGGCATGTTTAAAGCTTGAGGGGAAAACACCATTTGTTAGTGATAGGTTGAAGAGATGGGTTAGGGTTGGGATGAAGATTGTGGTGAGGTTTGGGATGAGGTGGGTTGGGAGCGGGTCAAGTGCACAGGTGGTGAGATGCGATCTTGAGAGTAGAGTGGCGAGTTGATCTTCTGTAATGGTGGAGTAGTTGGTTTTGGAGGTGGAGGGTAGGGAAGTTGGGAGGAAGGGCTCTGGGGCTTGTTGACCAAAACTGTCTCTGATGTTATCAATCTTCTGCTTGAAGAATGAGGCAAAGTCTTCAGCAGAGATAAGTGAGGAGGGAGGAGGTGCTGGGGGACGGAGGAGAGAATTGAAGGTGTTGAATAACTGTTTAGGGTTGTGAGACAGGGAGGATATGAGAGATGAGAAGTAGGTTTGTTTAGCTGTGGCGAGTGCGGTCTTGAAAGTAGTGAGGGACTGTTTGAGTGCGATTAAGTGGTCGTTGGAGTGGGATCTTTTCCATCTGCGCTCAGCAGCCCTGGAAGCTTGCCTCAGTTCTTTGGTCAGGCTGGTGTGCCAGGGCTGTCTGTTGATTTTGCGAGCTTTGGTATGTGTAAGTGGGGCAGCAGATTCCAAAGCTACAGCTATTGTGGTGTTATATAGAGCGGCAGCGTCATCCGCATTGTGTATGGAACTTATGTCAGTGAGAGGTAGGAGGGATTCAGAGAATGAATGTAGGTCAAGATGTTTAAGATTTCTGCGAGGGTGTGAAAGTTTGTGGGGTGGGGACTCTAGACATGGAGTGGAGAGAGATGAGAATGTGAGAAGGTTGTGGTCAGAGAGAGGAAGAGGCGAGTTAGAGAGGTTAGATAGGGAGCAGAGGCGGGTGAAGATGAGGTCCAGTGTGTGACCATCTTTGTGAGTGGCTGCAGAAGACCATTGAGTGAGGCCGAAGGAGGAAGAGAGAGATAGAAGTTTAGTGGCAGCTGAGAGGGAAGTGTCAATGGGTATGTTGAAATCGCCCATGATGATAGTGGGGATGTCCGCAGAAAGGAAATGAAGTAGCCAGGTGGTGAAGTGGTCAAAGAAGGTGGTGGCTGGCCCTGGGGGGCGGTAAATGACAGCCAGTTGGAGGTTGGAGGGGGAGTAGATGCGCACAGAGTGCACCTCAAAGGAAGGGAGGGTAACAGAGGGTGGCAGTGGGATTGGGGTGAAGGAGCAGTTGTCTGACAGGAGAAAACCAACTCCTCCACCATGCTTGCTGCTGGGGCGGGGTGTGTGAGAAAGGTGGAAGCCACCGTAAGAGAGTGCAGCAGGGGAGGCCGTGTCAGAAGGGGTGAGCCAGGTTTCGGTGATGGCGAGGAAGGAAAGTTTGGTAGTAACAAAAAGATCATGGATGTAGGAAAGCTTGTTACAGACAGAGCGAGCGTTCCACAGAGCTCCTGTTAGTGGGACTGGGGAAGCGGGGGCTGGGCGAATGGGTATAAGGTTAGAGAGGTTACGGAAGTTTGTGATGGAGCGTGGATGGGAGGTAGAAATGACTGTGGTAATATGGTGAGGAGGACCAGGATTTGGAGAGATATCACCAGCAGTGAGAAGGAGCAGAGATAGTGTTAGCAGGTGGGAGCAGGAGAGGGCATGAATCGGCTGCCTGTGCTTTGAGACAGAGGATTGTATGTTAAGGAACAGTTCTGAGGAGGAGGTGAGATGGATGGGGAGGATTGAAGAGGAGATGAACAGTTCCTTACTTGGTGTGGGGATTAGGGGAGGTTGCAGAAAGTGAAAGATTATAGGGGTAAAAGTGACAACAAACAGAAACATTGTTTGCAGTGATTGGCCAGTTACCTTCAGTTCCAATTCAGGTTTTAATTCTAATGTAATCCACACTTCTAGAAATCACACTGCAGACTAAAGTCCTGCAGACTTGTGCTATGCAATATATGGAAAACTAAGTGCGGTCAGGTGTGGAGCAGAGAGGAGTGGTCTCTGCTCATCTTGGTCAGAGAATTAAGGGTGGACCAGATGCATACAATCAAGACTAAGTAAAGAAGGTCATAAATATCACAGAGTAAGTTGGGGGTTAGCTGAAAGGCATACCATCACAATGCTAGGAGCAGGGGAAAGTCTATGCGCAAAGCTGGGTGATGTATTATGTGCGCTTCATAGGAGAGCTGGATGAACATACCATCACAATGCTAGGAGCAGGGGAAAGTCTATGCGCAAAGCTGGGTGATGTATTATGTGCGCTTCATAGGAGAGCTGGATGAACATACCTGTTGGAAGAATAGAGATGCTTGTTAGAGTGCGATGGTGGCAGGTAGCAGGGCACAGTCTGTATACATCTTTCAGGTTTTAATTCTAATGTAATCCACACTTTTAGAACACACTTCTAGAAATCACACACATATAGACATTTAGGTAAGATGTTCGGCTTTACAGCCACTGCTCTCCCTAAAATTAAGGGGACGTTTAGACCATTTGGAGAGTAGTAAATTAATCTGGAAGAAGTCGGGGGCATTGTGTCTATACAGGGTCTCAGAAGACCCCCGTTACAAAGACTCCAAGCTATTTGCGTTTGGTGTCTTTCCAGGCTAATGTAAACGTTTCTCATAGGACCCTCCCTGCTGAGCAAGGATATTGGGGGAGCTGCAGTTTTTGTAGTGTTTACTTTAAGGCTAAGTTCACACGTTGCAGAATTGCCGCGGAAATTTCCGCGGCAATTCTGCGCCTCCTGCCGCGGGTATATCGCATGCAGAATTAGCATGCATATACCCGCAGAAAACTAGCGTTTTGCAAGCATAGTTAGCTTGCAGAATGCTAGAGTTTTCCAAGCGATCTGTAGCATCGCTTGGAAAACTGACTGACAGGTTGGTCACACTTGTCAAACATAGTGTTTGACAAGTGTGACCAACTTTTTACTATAGATGCTGCCTATGCCGCATCTATAGTAAAAGATAGAATGTTTAAAAATAATAAAAAAAATAAAAAACATGGTTATACTCACCTGCAGACCTCAGCGGCGTCCGTTCCTATAGCTGTTGTGCGGTGAAGGGCCTGTGATGACGTCACAGTCTTGTGATTGGTCACGTGACCGGTCACATGCGGTCTCGCGTCCAATCACAAGACCATGACGTCATCGCAGGTCCTTCACCGCCCAGCAGCTATAGGAACCGAAGCGGCAGCGTGCAGCGGAGAGGCCGGAAGACTGCGGGGGACATCGAGGGTGAGTATATCGCTATTTTTTATTTTAATTCTTTTATTTTTTACCAATTATATGGTGCGCAGTGCGTGGAGGAGAGTCTCCTCTCCTCCACCCTGGGTACCAACCGCATATAATCTGCTTGCTTCCCGCATGGTGTGCACAGCCCCGTGCAGGAAGTAAGCAGATCAATGCACTCCTATGGCTGCAGACTTGTGGATTGCATGAAGTGAGAAAGATGTCATCTGCTGAAAGAGACCCCAGGAAATCCTTCCCCTTTACTAGGAATCCCTGAATGTTCGGGTTATTCCTTATGTTACAGACCAAGGGCTCTGTGCAGAGCACAAGCTAAAGGGGGGATAGGGGGCAGCCCTGTCTAGACCCATTAAAATATTATTACGTGAGGGAGCGTAACCATTGCACTGGGTGAGGAGTCGAGAGCGTGTATGGCTTAGTGGAATGCACCCGAGAAGCCGGATATGTGTAAAGACGCAAATGAAGTCGGCTGATCGAGCGCCTTCAAGGCAGCAAGACTAAGTAAAAGACCAGAGCGTTCGCATCTTTTAAGAACATCAGCAAGGTGTATAGTGTGCCTGGTCTCTGTGATGTCTGTCACTGCCCCCCAGCTTTGTCCCCGTTATAATGGGTCTGAATGTCTGATATTAAGGGGAAGGCACCGAGGCTGTGGAGTCTGACCCAAACCTCCAACACCTCAATTTCCCTGACTCCGACTCCACAGCGCCGGTCACTACTGATCATGGACATAAGTGCAGCAGAGATTTACAGGAGATCTCGTCACTTTCCCACTTTCATCACATCCTGCAT
The DNA here is from genome assembly GCF_051348905.1 of Ranitomeya variabilis. NCBI lineage: Eukaryota > Metazoa > Chordata > Amphibia > Anura > Dendrobatidae > Ranitomeya > Ranitomeya variabilis. The sequence goes on from NC_135237.1 coordinate 14,654,055, forward strand.
TGTACTATTGCACCCAATGTATTATGTATTTAGACTCCACCAAAATGGACTCCGACTCCACTGTCCTGGAAGGCACAAAAGTATAAATCTGATCGTACACTTGGGGCTTGGTGTAAATATGGGGTGTAGTAATGGTGACCCAAGCCAGACGTGTGTATGATGAGGACCGACACCGACTTTCCAGGGTTCTGGCCTCCTGTTTGATGCACACATCTCCATCAGTGTGGTTTTTTATTGTGAGACTTCACGCTTGCTGTCTGGTTTACCAGCTACAGTTTGGAGCAGAATTTCCACCCTCGCTAGCTCCATGTGGTCCCCCCTTACAGCGCAGTGTGCCCTGTATATATGTGAGTGGATAGCATTGTCTGCTCAGGATCTGTGGATCCAGTCTCCGGCCTCACCGACAGCACTGCGAGTGCCCATAGCCCATCCACACTGGCAGGTGACAGGCGCAGATGGAGCCGCAGGTTCCTGCCAGGACAGGAGGCACGTACACCTCATGGCGCCAAGCACGCATCCTGGCGGGAATCTCCATCTGCGCCTGTCGCCCCCCGATGTGGATGTGCCGGGATCCCGAAATCATTATGCAGTGAAAACGTCGACTTTGGCTATGTGCATGCGTTAAGTATTTGCTGCGGTTTTTATTTCTTTGCTGGCACAAGGAAATGCTTCAGTTTTTGTGGCAAATCTGCAAAGTAGTGAGATCCTGCAGCCCCATGCACACGACGCTCGCTTATCTTGCAGATGTGAAGCCGTTTCATTTCTGCAGCATCAGTCATTTCAGCATTTTTTGCAGCGTTTTTCCCTTTTCTTATAAATGGAGAAAAATGCTTCAAAAAGCCCCATATTTTAGGCTGCGGTTTCCCCGCCAGCACCCCAGTATTTACAGCTGATTTTGACTATTGGGAACTTAAGAACGATGCTTTACTGTACCTCACATGCTGACCGTCCTTGTGTTAGGAAGTCACATACCCCTGCGGGATCGTAAATTACAGGAGATTATTCCAGGAGACCGTACTGGAGGCGAGAATGACGACTAGAGGAAAATACAAACAGCTGCACATTACGGTGATGGTGCCACTTGCACGAAGAAATACAACTTCTTTCCTCCCCTCCATCACCATTCTGGAGTGCAGCGGTCAGTGGAGTTAGAAGCTGTGAATTGTGTCGGAGCTGCTGCTTCTCACTGCTGAGTGTTTGCTTCAGTTGTCTCCACAAATCTCTGTGCTGATCCTGTGTCACACTGCATGCAGTCACCCGGGCTATTCCAGCAACACTCGCCTGACCACAAGTAATGGACACCATGTGTATCCCTGTGTGCGGCTGAGTTTGGAGAAGGATTTGCACCGATCCATTTGTCTTTGCCTGTCCTCAGTCTGTGGCACAGTGGCTGTAGGATCGGTGATAGCGTGGTGATCGCAGAGACCCCCAGCAATCCTGAGTGCTGCTCTGCAGTGCCCACCCTAATTGGAGCAGAAGTGGAGCAAATGCACCTCCCAATCCTTTTTCTTCGGACCACCGGAGTACAGCGTGCTCGACTACTGCTCTACCCCTGTGCACTGCAGAGGCCATTCGTAAAGAAACCCTTTAATGAACTCTTTCCCCTTAAACCTGTGTATATGCTGCAGTGTCGGTGTGTTATTATACTGCCCTATCGTTGTCTCCTCCTCTATCCAGCACCATTCTGCACCTTCTCAGACTTTCTCCAGGTCACGCTGCGCTCTGGGTGACATTCGTGTAATTCTACGGAGCAGCAGAGCGAGACCCCATAGGCGTGCATTGTAAAAGAGACCTCCGGCTCACGCATGGAGTGACCTGGGCAGTCTGAAGAGCGGTGACTGACGTCGCTGAGAAGAGGACCGCAACTGTGCTGTACACCGGGACAGTGGCGGCGTATGAACACACACTACAGTACATGCACACATCCACAGGTCTAGGTGGCGGTGTATGAACACACTGACACTACAGTACGTGCACACATCCACAGGTCTAGGTGGCGGTGTATGAACACACTGACCCTACAGTACGTGCACACATCCACAGGTCTAGGTGGCGGTGTATGAACACGCTGACACTACAGTACATGCACACATCCACAGGTCTAGGTGGCGGTGTATGAACACTGACACTACAGTACGTGCACACATCCACAGGTCTAGGTGGCGGTGTATGAACACTGACACTATAGTACGTGCACACATCCACAGGTCTAGGTGGCGGTGTATGAACACTGACACTACAGTACGTGCACACATCCACAGGTCTAGGTGGCGGTGTATGAACACACTGACACTACAGTACGTGCCCACATCCACAGGTCTAGGTGGCGGTGAATGAACACGCTGACACTACAGTACATGCACACATCCACAGGTCTAGGTGGCGGTGTATTAACACACTGACACTACAGTACGTGCCCACATCCACAGGTCTAGGTGGCGGTGTATGAACACACTGACACTACAGTACGTGCCCACATCCACAGGTCTAGGTGGCGGTGAATGAACACGCTGACACTACAGTACATGCACACATCCACTAGTCTAGGTGGCGGTGTATGAACACACTGACACTACAGTACGTGCCCACATCCACAGGTCTAGGTGGCGGTGTATGAACACAGACACTACAGTACGTGCCCACATCCACAGGTCTAGGTGGCGGTGTATGAACACACTGACACTACAGTACGTGCACACATCCACAGGTCTAGGTGGCGATGTATGAACACACTGACACTACAGTACGTGCCCACATCCACAGGTCTAGGTGGCGGTGTATGAACACACTGACACTACAGTACGTGCACACATCCACAGGTCTAGGTGGCGGTGTATGAACACACTGACACTACAGTACGTGCCCACATCCACAGGTCTAGGTGGCGGTGTATGAACACACTGACACTACAGTACGTGCACACATCCACAGGTCTAGGTGGCGGTGTATGAACACACTGACACTACAGTACGTGCCCACATCCACAGGTCTATTTGGCGGTGTATGAACACACTGACACTACAGTACGTGCACACATCCACAGGTCTAGGTGGCGGTGTATGAACACGCTGACTCTACAGTACGTGCACACATCCACAGGTCTAGGTGGCGGTGTATGAACACGCTGACACTACAGTACGTGCACACATCCACAGGTCTAGGTGGTGGTGTATGAACACGCTGACACTACAGTACGTGCACACATCCACAGGTCTAGGTGGCGGTGTATGAACACGCTGACTCTACAGTACGTGCACACATCCACAGGTCTAGGTGGCGGTGTATGAACACGCTGACACTACAGTACGTGCACACATCCACAGGTCTAGGTGGTGGTGTATGAACACGCTGACACTACAGTACGTGCACACATCCACAGGTCTAGGTGGCGGTGTATGAACACACTGACACTACAGTACGTGCACACAAGCACAGGTCTAGGTGGCGGTGTATGAACACACTGACACTACAGTACGTGCACACATCCACAGGTCTAGGTGGCGGTGTATGAACACACTGACACTACAGTACGTGCACACATCCACAGGTCTAGGTGGTGGTGTATGAACACACTGACACTACAGTACGTGCACACAAGCACAGGTCTAGGTGGCGGTGTATGAACACACTGACACTACAGTACGTGCACACATCCACAGGTCTAGGTGGTGGTGTATGAACACGCTGACTCTACAGTACGTGCACACATCCACAGGTCTAGGTGGCGGTGTATGAACACGCTGACTCTACAGTACGTGCACACATCCACAGGTCTAGGTGGTGGTGTATGAACACGCTGACTCTACAGTACGTGCACACATCCACAGGTCTAGGTGGCGGTGTATGAACACACTGACACTACAGTACGTGCACACATCCACAGGTCTAGGTGGTGGTGTATGAACACGCTGACTCTACAGTACGTGCCCACATCCACAGGTCTAGGTGGTGGTGTATGAACACACTGACACTACAGTACGTGCACACAAGCACAGGTCTAGGGGAAAAAAGAATAGTGTAAGGGGAGTTGTCCACCCGAGTACCTTTTCGGCAAGTCGCCCGAGCCTTACACACCGCTAGGATTCGGCTCTGCTTGCCGGTCCCATCATAGGTATACGAGTTAACTCGTTGCGGCCACGTGCCGACTAGTTTTCACCTCTCTGTAGAATCCATTGTTGCCACGTTCACACGATCAGTATTCGGTCAGTATTTTTCATGGGTAATATCAGGAGTGGGTGATAAATACAGAAGTTGTGCAGATGTTTCTAGTCTACTTTTCTGCTGGTTGTTCCACTCCTGATTTTGTCTACAAATACTGATGTGAAATACTGACCGTGTGAACGTGGCCTAGGAGAAGTTTCTGAGACTCCAGTCAGGACGTGGTTGTAACTGTATTCATGGCTGGAACCACGGAGCGGAGCTGGATCTTTGCTCTGTGTGCTTACAGACCATTAATGATTTCCTCAGGGGCAGGCAGCCCCTCTAAAGGTACCTTTACACTAAACGACTTACCAATGATCACGACCAGCGATACGACCTGGCCGTGATCGTTGGTAAGTCGTTGTGTGGTCGCTGGGGAGCTGTCACACAGACCGCTCTCTCCAGCGACCAACGATCAGGGGAACGACTTCGGCATCGTTGAAACTGTCTTCAACGATGCCGAAGTCCCCCTGCAGCACCTGGGTAACCAGGGTAAACATCGGGTTACTAAGCGCAGGGCCGCGCTTAGTAACCCGATATTTACCCTGGTTACCATTGTAAAAGAAAAAAAAAAAAACACTACATACTCACATTCTGATGTCTGTCACGTCCCCCGCCGGCGTCCACGCGCTGCTGCCGAGAGCCTCCCTGCACTGACTGTGTCAGCGCCGGCAATAACAGCGGTGATGTCACCGCTGTGATCTGCTTTACGGCCGGCGCTGACACAGTCAGTGCAGGGAAGTTCTCTGCAGCAGCGCGTGCATTACCAGTGCTCCTGCCGAAAGCAGTTTTAACCCTGTGGATGCCGGGGGACGTGACAGACATCAGAATGTGAGTATGTATTGTTTTGTTTTTTTACTTTTACAATGGTAACCAGGGTAAATATCGGGTTACTAAGCACGGCCCTGCACTTAGTAACCCGATATTTACCCTGGTTACAAGTGAACACATCGCTGGATCGGCGTCACACACGCCGATCCAGCGATGACAGCGGGTGATCAGCGACCAAAAAATGGTCCTGATCATTCCCATCGACCAACGATCTCCCAGCAGGGGCCTGATCGTTGGTCGCTGTCACACATAACGAGATCGTTAGCGGGATCGTTGCTACGTCACCAAAAGCATGACGTTGCAACGATATCGTTGTGTGACTCAGCCTTAAGATTGGGAGAGATCTCAGCGGTCAGACCCCAACTGATCTGGGGGCATCTGCTATTCTGTGGATCGGTGATTACGTGATCTTAACAGCTTAGAAAACGTTGTAGCCACCTCTGGTCTGTGCAGTGAGTGCTACATCAGACCTCCCCCAAAGGGCCGGTGCGGGGGTCTGGGATGAGGCTGTGAATCACGGAGTCTTTGGGACCCTTGATGGCAGCGATTGTGTGCGATGAGTGACCGTGTCAGTAAAATAGATGAGTCCCGTCTCTCCCAGATCCTGCAGTCGGGGGTTGGGTGTCCTGGCTGCACATCGCAGTAGAGGGAGACCCTTGATTTTGATTTGGGGGACCACCGTTAAGGTCCTTTTACACAGACGGACCTTTGGCACGATATGACGGTCAATGGATAAATGATGTGCCCTCGCCGATCTGTAGTAGTTCGCTCCACGCACACTCCGCCATTGTACTTGTGAGCGATTAGAGGATGATGAGAGCAATGATCCCTTGTGCTGCACCTAAGATCATTCCATCTGATGAGCCAGCATTTTGCTTATTCTTCTGGTGCTCGGCAGCCTGTTTATAGGGCAAGAAAATTGTGAAAAGAACGTTTTTCACCATGAACGTTACCGATTTTTGTGCAGTGCAAATTCCCCTTTAGGGTCCAGGCCGTCCTGCACTTTGACCTCGTGGGTGACATTGGTATGTGTAACTGATAATCGGTCGCTGACGATGGTGGTCAGACGGGCTCTGGGCCGGGGAGAGCTATTTGTCCAGTCCGGGGTGGACGCTGTCAGTTGGGCCGGGTGATGCACATAAAGGTCTGCAGAATGGTGACATCTTGCTTCATCCTATAGTCGCTCGGGGGATGGGGCGCGTTAATTCTGACGTCTGTGGATGTTGGGTTTCAGGGCTTTCGTCTGCCTCCGGACTCCACAGATGGGTCCGGCACTCGGCTGTTGTGCTCGCTTCGCCCTTCGTCTTCGCTCCTCGTCTTCACTCCTCGGCCATTTTCTTAGATGCTTCACATTCCTGAGCAGCGGTCAGCGAGGCTTTTAATATCTTGTTCTTCGAGTGACTGGTCCAACACCAGATCTCCGGGTCGTCCATGGATGATCCAAGATAAATGTCCATTGTAGATCACATCGCATCAACGGTAAACATGGCTGACCGTCATGACCCAAATGCTATGGGTAGCTCCATTGTATTGTCGTGGATAGACTCTGTGCCGCCGGTACTTGGCACCTCCATGGAGAGCGAAGTGTTAAACACCTGTGTGTGCCCCTCACCCTCCTGTGACACTCTGACTGCAGGTTGTGTCTTATGGGGGTTGTAGTCCTGTAGGGTCCTAGAGCCCCCAGCTTCTCGTGACCTCGGGTGACCTCTCGCTCACAGCCACTTCCTGTAATAACTTGATCCTGAAGTCAGGGAGACCCCCAGTATCATTAGTGCCCGTGTGGAGGGGGTCTCCTATACTGGGGTGTATGACATGTATTCCCTATGTGACACCACAGATAACAAACCCGATAAATCCCAAATTACCGCCTGCCCTGCTACCTGGACATGAATGGCGCAGCGCACGTACTGTTTCGGTGGTGCATGATAGGCACGACATCCCCCGCGTAGTACAGAATCAGCAGCTGTAACGGGGCCACGTGACCCCACAGATGTAGGATAATGATCTGCCCAACCCTCTGCAGCAGCGCAGGTGCAGATGGGAAGGAAAAGGATCGGGCAGATTGTTTCTGCATGCACCATCCATTTTCCCTTTGGAGATCTCTGTCAGCAGCGACTTATCCCCATTGCACCTTATACAGACCGATCAGCTGAACTCGGTGTAACTAGCGGGATCGGGAGGGATCACATGGACCCCCCGCATACCCCAAATAAACAGCAGCCTGTGTCCCCCTGTATATGGCTGAGCCCGGAGCTGGACCCCCCCACAAAACCCTAATAAACGGCAGCCTGTGTCCCCCTGTATATGGCTGAGCCCGGAGCTGAACCCCCCACATACCCCAAATAAACGGCAGCCTGTGTCCCCCTGTATATGGCTGAGCCCGGCGCTGAACCCCCCACATACCCCAAATAAACGGCAGCCTGTGTCCCCCTGTATATGGCTGAGCCCGGAGCTGGACTTCCTGCACTGTGTCCATTACCGGTCATAAGTCCATGGTGGCCTTCACCATATAGAACAATGTCTGATCGTCCCGCAGGTCACTGCACAGCCATTAGCACTATTATATTAGGGGCGTGAACACTTTTTTTTCTTCACTTTTGCCCTTTACATCATGCTGCTCGTGTTCTTAATGTGTGTGTATTTGTCTTTCAGGGCAGAACAAGATGATGAGACAGAACAGGAGGAATCGCAGAGGCCTCCTGACCAACAGTAAATGCACTTGTTTGTGACTATACATATATGTGACTCTATCATTATCTGCAGTCTCTGCACCCCCCACCCCGGTACTCGAGGGGAAGGGGAAAGATGCCGCAATTAAGGCCCTGCTGCGTCTGATAAGGGCCTGCGGCTTCTGTCATCCATATGTGTAGCAATGGGGTGTTCTTACTTAGCAGCTTTCTACCCAGTATGTAATAAATTTAGAGTCCATATAACGTCCCGTAGACCAGCACCCCAGAGCTGCACTCACTATTCTGCTGATGCAGTCACTGTGTACATACATTACATTACTGATCCTGAGTTACATCCTGTATTATATTCCAGAGCTGCACTCACTATTCTGCTGGTGCAGTCACTGTGTACATACATTACATTACTGATCCTGAGTTACATCCTGTATTATACTCCAGAGCTGCACTCACTATTCTGCTGGTGCAGTCGCTGTGTACATACATTACATTACTGATCCTGAGTTACATCCTGTATTATACTCCAGAGCTGCACTCACTATTCTGCTGGTGCAGTCACTGTGTACATACATTACTGATCCTGAGTTACATCCTGTATTATACTCCAGAGCTGCGCTCACTATTCTGCTGGTGCAGTCGCTGTGTACATACATTACATTACTGATCCTGAGTTACATCCTGTATTATACTCCAGAGCTGCACTCACTATTCTGCTGGTGCAGTCACTGTGTACATACATTACTGATCCTGAGTTACCTCCTGTATTATACTCCAGAGCTGCACTCACTATTCTGCTGGTGCAGTCACTGTGTACATACATTACATTACTGATCCTGAGTTACATCCTGTATTACACTCCAGAGCTGCACTCACTATTCTGCTGGTGCAGTCACTGTGTACATACATTACATTACTGATCCTGAGTTACATCCTGTATTACACTCCAGAGCTGCACTCACTATTCTGCTGGTGCAGTCACTGTGTACATATATTACATTACTGATCCTGAGTTACATCCTGTATTATATTCCAGAGCTGCGCTCACTATTCTGCTGGTGCAGTCACTGTGTACATACATTACATTACTGATCCTGAGTTACCTCCTGTATTATACCCCAGAGCTGCACTCACTATTCTGCTGGTGCAGTCACTGTGTACATACATTACATTACTGATCCTGAGTTACCTCCTGTATTATACCCCAGAGCTGCACTCACTATTCTGCTGGTGCAGTCACTGTGTACATACATTACATTACTGATCCTGAGTTACCTCCTGTATTATACCCCAGAGCTGCACTCATTATTCTGCTGGTGCAGTCACTGTGTACATACATTACATTACTGATCCTGAGTTACATCCTGTATTATACTCCAGAGCTGCACTCTGTATTTTTCAGCTTCTGAAGTGAAATCTTCCATTATTTGCTTCTTGTTCGGTGCTGCACATTGCGTGTTCTGGTGTATTGCATTATGAGACGTGTTATGATCCTCTATTATTGGTGGTGAGCGGTGAGGAGGGGTCTCCCCGTGTAGCTCCTTGCTGAGCGGTGAGGAGGGGGTCTCTCCGTGTAGCTGCTTGCTGAGCGGTGAGGAGGGGGTCTCTCCGTGTAGCTCCTTGCTGAGCTGTGAGGAGGGGGTCTCTCCATGTAGCTGCTTGCTGGGCGGTGAGGAGGGGATCTCTCCGTGTAGCTGCTTGCTGGGCGGTGAGGAAGGGGTCTCTCCGTGTAGCTCCTTGCTGAGCGGTGAGGAGGGGTCTCTCCGTGTAGCTCCTTGCTGAGCGGTGAGGAGGGGGTCTCTCCATGTAGCTGCTTGCTGAGCGGTGAGGAGGGGTCTCTCCGTGTAGCTCCTTGCTGAGCGGTGAGGAGGGGTCTCTCCGTGTAGCTCCTTGCTGTGCGGTGAGGAGGGGGTCTCTCCGTGTAGCTCCTTGCTGGGCGGTGAGGAGGGGGTGTCTCCGTGTAGCTCCTTGCTGGGCGGTGAGGAGGGGGTGTCTCCGTGTAGCTCCTTGCTGGGCGGTGAGGAGGGGGTCTCTCCGTGTAGCTCCTTGCTGGGCGGTGAGGAGGGGGTGTCTCCGTGTAGCTCCTTGCTGGGCGGTGAGGAGGGGGTGTCTCCGTGTAGCTCCTTGCTGGGCGGTGAGGAGGGGGTCTCTCCGTGTAGCTCCTTGCTGAGTGGTGAGGAGGGGGTCTCTCCGTGTAGCTCCTTGCTGTGCGGTGAGGAGGGGGTCTCTCCGTGTAGCTCCTTGCTGTGTGGTGAGGAGGGGTCTCTCCGTGTAGCTCTTTGCTGTGCGGTGAGGAGGGGGTCTCTCCGTGTAGCTCCTTGCTGTGTGGTGAGGAGGGGTCTCTCCGTGTAGCTCTTTGCTGTGCGGTGAGGAGGGGTCTCTCCGTGTAGCTCCTTGCTGGGCGGTGAGGAGGGGTCTCTCCGTGTAGCTCCTTGCTGTGCGGTGAGGAGGGGGTCTCTCCGTGTAGCTCCTTGCTGGGCGGTGAGGAGGGGGTCTCTCCGTATAGCTGCTTGCTGAGCGGTGAGGAGGGGTCTCTCCGTGTAGCTCCTTGCTGTGCTGTGAGGAGGGGGTCTCTCCGTGTAGCTCCTTGCTGGGCGGTGAGGAGGGGGTGTCTCCGTGTAGCTCCTTGCTGGGCGGTGAGGAGGGGGTGTCTCCGTGTAGCTTCTTGCTGAGCTTCTTCTGGCCGGACCTCCCTTCTGGGCATGTGATGCCTTCGGTCCCGGCCCGGTTTGCGGTTGTGTATACGTGTGGCTCCGGCGTCGTGGAGCTGTGTCTGGCAGATTTTTGGGCCTCCATTCGCAACGTCTTCGCTGGTTGGTCTCCGGCTTTTTGTCTGGATACATTTTTCCGGACTCTGTTTTTGTGCTTCTTCTGGGCTTGTGCACACGTTGCAGATTTAGTTCATTTTTGCCATGCAGATTTGCTAGCAAAACCTGAAGCAATCCTGATGCAGCAAACTGAATGCGTTAATTACACGCTGCTTATTTGTGACTTGGAGATTTGGTGCAGAAAATAATCTTCGCGTCGATTCTCTGTGCGTTTTTGCTGCGTTTTTCACCATTGACTTCACTCAAAGTCAAAAGCACAGGCAAAAGGTGCATCAAAACACGGCAATAATGCGCATTTTTGCAGCTGCATTTTTCCAGCCAAGAGTTGCAGATGTGCACATAGCGGCTGCGCATCTGCCGGCCCCATGGTAACGCCGACGTGCTCCTCTGGGTCCGCCGACGTGCTCCTCTGGGTCCGCCGACGTGCTCCTCTGGGTCCGCCGACGTGCTCCTCTGGGTCCGCCGACGTGCTCCTCTGGGTCCGCCGACGTGCTCCTCTGGGTCCGCCGACGTGCTCCTCTGGGTCCGCCGACGTGCTCCTCTGGGTCCGCCGACGTGCTCCTCTGGGTCCGCCGACGTGCTCCTCTGGGTCCGCCGACGTGCTCCTCTGGGTCCGCCGACGTGCTCCTCTGGGTCCGCCGACGTGCTCCTCTGGGTCCGCCGACGTGCTCCTCTGGGTCCGCCGACGTGCTCCTCTGGGTCCGCCGACGTGCTCCTCTGGGTCCGCCGACGTGCTCCTCTGGGTCCGCCGACGTGCTCCTCTGGGTCCGCCGACGTGCTCCTCTGGGTCCGCCGACGTGCTCCTCTGGGTCCGCCGACGTGCTCCTCTGGGTCCGCCGACGTGCTCCTCTGGGTCCGCCGACGTGCTCCTCTGGGTCCGCCGACGTGCTCCTCTGGGTCCGCCGACGTGCTGCTCTGTGTCCGCCGACGTGCTCCCCTGTGTCCGCCGACGTGCTCCCCTGTGTCCGCCGACGTGCTCCCCTGTGTCCGCCGACGTGCTCCCCTGTGTCCGCCGACGTGCTCCCCTGTGTCCGCCGACGTGCTCCCCTGTGTCCGCCGACGTGCTCCCCTGTGTCCGCCGACGTGCTCCCCTGTGTCCGCCGACGTGCTCCCCTGTGTCCGCCGACGTCCTCCTCTGGGTCCGCCGACGTCCTCCTCTGGGTCCGCCGACGTCCTCCTCTGGGTCCGCCGACGTCCCCCATACATGACGTGTAATCTGACCTCTCGGACTCGTCTTGAACCTTGGACCCCACTGGCCCCTCGTGTCAAAGGCTGCACTTTCTTAGACCTTTTCTCTCTTTTGTGCCAGAACACGTTTTTCTGCAGAATGTTTTCTTAACTAAAATGCATTATTGCATAGGCATTTGGGTGGGAGTCGAGTACCACCTGCCGCCTCCTGCTCCAGCATCATTGAAAACTCCCTGTTGCTATGACGACAGTCACCCCTCCGTCACGGGGTGCAGTATAATGCCAGCTCTGTGATTTACTGAAATTGCCGATGTCATCATGTGAGCGCAGGCGGGGAGAGCGTCCATCTGTCAGGGCCGGGGAGGGTTAATTCTGGGTTCGTTACACGTCAGTATTACTGAGGGCAGAACTCTCCAACACCCGCCTTACTCCTGCACTTGTGATATTGTGGGGGAGAGTTAGCGACCCCCGGAGACTCTTGGGATTTTGGCAGGTCACAAACTTGCGCACCATGTCAGATCACTGCAGGGTCTCACAGGAAGCTCAAAGGATGAGAAAGGGGCAATCTACTTTTGGCTAAAAATTCATTTTAAATTGGGTTTTATGATAAATATTAAGTTTGTCTTCTATATCTAATATGTATCACTGTACATGGCAGACTGCAGAGCGAGTTACCGGTGGCCGTTCAGTGACCTCTTTCTCAGGTCTGTAATGCGGATCTCTCTTCTCTATCCTCTATGTATCACTGTACATGGCAGACTGCAGAGCGAGTTACCGGTGGCCGTTCAGTGGCCTCGTTCTCAGGTCTGTAATGCGGATTTCTCTTCTCTATCCTCTATGTATCACTGTACATGGCAGACTGCAGAGCGAGTTACCGGTGGCCGTTCAGTGAGCTCGTTCTCAGGTCTGTAATGCAGATCCCTCTTCTCTATCCTGTATGTATCACTGTACATGGCAGATTGCAGAGTGAGTTACCGGTGGCCGCTCAGTGAGCTCGTTCTCAGGTCTGTAATGCAGATCTCTCTTCTCTATCCTCTATGTATCACTGTACATGGCAGACTGCAGAGCGAGTTACCGGTGGCCGCTCAGTGAGCTCGTTCTCAGGTCTGTAATGCGGATCTCTCTTCTCTATCCTCTATGTATCACTGTACATGGCAGACTGCAGAGCGAGTTACCGGTGGCCGTTCAGTGACCTCTTTCTCAGGTCTGTAATGCAGATCTCTCTTCTCTATCCTCTATGTATCACTGTACATGGCAGACTGCAGAGCGAGTTACCGGTGGCCGCTCAGTGACCTCTTTCTCAGGTCTGTAATGCGGATTTCTCTTCTCTATCCTCTATGTATCACTGTACATGGCAGACTGCAGAGCGAGTTACCGGTGGCCGTTCAGTGAGCTCGTTCTCAGGTCTGTAATGCAGATCCCTCTTCTCTATCCTGTATGTATCACTGTACATGGCAGATTGCAGAGTGAGTTACCGGTGGCCGCTCAGTGAGCTCGTTCTCAGGTCTGTAATGCAGATCTCTCTTCTCTATCCTCTATGTATCACTGTACATGGCAGACTGCAGAGCGAGTTACCGGTGGCCGCTCAGTGAGCTCGTTCTCAGGTCTGTAATACAGATCTCTCTTCTCTATCCTCTATGTATCACTGTACATGGCAGACTGCAGAGCGAGTTACCGGTGGCCGTTCAGTGACCTCTTTCTCAGGTCTGTAATGCAGATCTCTCTTCTCTATCCTCTATGTATCACTGTACATGGCAGACTGCAGAGCGAGTTACCGGTGGCCGCTCAGTGACCTCTTTCTCAGGTCTGTAATGCGGATTTCTCTTCTCTATCCTCTATGTATCACTGTACATGGCAGACTGCAGAGCGAGTTACCGGTGGCCGTTCAGTGAGCTCGTTCTCAGGTCTGTAATGCAGATCCCTCTTCTCTATCCTGTATGTATCACTGTACATGGCAGATTGCAGAGTGAGTTACCGGTGGCCGCTCAGTGAGCTCGTTCTCAGGTCTGTAATGCAGATCTCTCTTCTCTATCCTCTATGTATCACTGTACATGGCAGACTGCAGAGCGAGTTACCGGTGGCCGCTCAGTGAGCTCGTTCTCAGGTCTGTAATACAGATCTCTCTTCTCTATCCTCTATGTATCACTGTACATGGCAGACTGCAGAGCGAGTTACCGGTGGCCGCTCAGTGAGCTCGTTCTCAGGTCTGTAATGCAGATCTCTCTTCTCTATCCTCTATGTATCACTGTACATGGCAGACTGCAGAGCGAGTTACCGGTGGCCGCTCAGTGAGCTCGTTCTCAGGTCTGTAATACAGATCTCTCTTCTCTATCCTCTATGTATCACTGTACATGGCAGACTGCAGAGCGAGTTACCGGTGGCCGCTCAGTGAGCTCGTTCTCAGGTCTGTAATGCAGATCTCTCTTCTCTATCCTCTATGTATCACTGTACATGGCAGACTGCAGAGCGAGTTACCGGTGGCCGTTCAGTGAGCTCGTTCTCAGGTCTGTAATGCAGATCTCTCTTCTCTATCCTCTATGTATCACTGTACATGGCAGACTGCAGAGCGAGTTACCGGTGGCCGTTCAGTGGCCTCGTTCTCAGGTCTGTAATGCGGATCTCTCTTCTCTATCCTCTATGTATCACTGTACATGGCAGACTGCAGAGCGAGTTACCGGTGGCCGTTCAGTGGCCTCGTTCTCAGGTCTGTAATGCGGATCTCTCTTCTCTATCCTCTATGTATCACTGTACATGGCAGACTGCAGAGCGAGTTACCGGTGACCGCTCAGTGAGCTCATTCTCAGGTTTGTAATGCGGATCCCTCTTCTCTATCCTCTGTGTATCACTGTACATGGCAGACTGCAGAGCGAGTTACCAGCGATCATCAGGTAACTGTCACAGAACAGATGAGATCACTGGTGGCCCGTTCTGCTGCTGCTATGTACGGTTATACATGTACATAGTGGATGAAGAAAGCAGATAATAGTTACTGGCTCCAGACGAGTGTGCTGTCTGATGACTCGTAACTCATTCTATGTACAGTGATACAGAAAATATGTAGAATTGAAATTGGCCAACATTTTTTAATAAAACCCCTTTTGCTAAAGTATTGCTGGGATTGCCATTTAAAGATGACCAGAACCGCGTTGAGGCAGCGGATAAGGACGTCAGACTCTGGAAGCCATGGAGGCCCTTCTCCTGACATCCTCATCTGGCACAAATGTGTTACCGGAATAATAGTGAAATCGGCTCTAAATACCCGCTGCTGTCCCAGTGCCGCTTCTCTGCTGCTGCCCCTAGTCTCAGTTCGTTTGGCTGCTGTCGAAAAAAAAATATACAGCGCATGATCGTCTGCAGCGGTCAGATGCTGTAGTGGTGATGTAACCCAACAATCTCAACAAGACTAGGCGGGCAGCAGTGAGGCATCACTGGGATGTCGGGGGAAGTACGGCTGATTTTCTTTAAACCTTCGAAGTTGAAAACCCCTTTAAGCCGCGGTCCACAGCAGATGTCTGATGGCTGCCCCCGCCTGGCCTAATGCCGCACCATGGCAGGAGGACGTTCACCTGCCATATTGAGCTTCTCTGTTTTTCCTTTATGGACGCTGTAATGGAAAGATTGTTCGTGGCGAGCGACCGCTCTGCGTCTCATCATTGGCCGCCCGGACCTCGGGTCACTGCGGAGAGCAGTTCATCATGGTGCCAAAGTGTCGTCAGTGGCCGATGACCAGCCCTGATCGACTGGAAATGACTGGGCCACTGCGGCCCTCTGGGGACAGCGGGTGACGAGAAAGCCGCCAGGGGAAGAAGCGCGAAGGCCTCAGCTGAACTACAGGGACGCCTCTATAGGTTGGTTGTTTATGTGGAAGATCAGCTAAAGGCGTCTTATCGGCAGTTTCTGAGTACCTTCAGTGTCCTCGAGTAATATGTCCGAGTCCCAGTGGATGTCAGACATGCGGGATTGCCTAACAAACACACAATCCCCGCATGTGTTACCGCAGTCTAGCAGCCGCATATTATTAGAGCACACCGAAGATACTGGGATATCACCTGAGCGTGCTCAGATAGCACAATACCCGAGCATGCTCGCTCCTCACTAGTCGTCACCAATCAGAAAATGGTCTGATCACTTCTGGATGATGAGCCAAGACCACGTGCGGGGATCGGACACAGGATCAATGAACGGCAGCAGCCGAGAGTAATACATTGTGACAAGTTTTACACTTTTTTGTCATTCTGAAGCGTCTTCAGTGCGTCGCTCCACACACGACTTCTCAGGACGAGTCATACATTTGTGTGAAAGTGTTCACCCCCTTCATGATTTCCTATTCTTTCCAATGTTTGTCACTTAAATGTTTCAGATCACCAAACAAATGTAAATATTAGACGAATATAACACAAGTAATCACACAATGGCGGTGATAAATGAAGGACTTTATTAATGTAAAAGGAGATCCAAACCTACAAACTACAGGGCCCTGTGTGAAAAAGTGATTGCCCCTCTCTTAAAATATAAATAGGTTTATCACATCTTCGAGAAGCTGAGTTCACATTCCCTAGCCACACGCAGGCCTGATTACTGCCACACCTATTCTCAATCAAGAAATCACTTAAATAAGACCTGCCTGACAAAGTGAAGTAGACCAAAAGATCCTCAAAAGCTAAACATCATTCCGCCATCTTGAGAAATTCTAGAACAAATGAGAAACCAATTAATTAAGATCGATTAGTCTGGTAAAGTTTATAAAACCTTTTCTAAAGCTTTGGGACTCCAGCGCACCACAGTGAGAGCCATTATCCACAAATGGCAAAAACATGGAACAATGGTGAACCTTCCCAGGAGTGGCTAGCCAACCAAAAGTACCCCAAGAGCGCAGCAAGGACTCATCCAAGAGGTCACAAAAGACCCCACAACAACATCCAAAGGACTGCAGGCCTCATTTGCCTTAGTTAAGGTCAGTGTTCATGTCTCCACCATAAGAAAAAGACTGGTCAAAAATGGCTTGAATAGCAGGGATCAAAGACAAAACCACTGCTCAGCAAGAAGAACATAACGGCTCATCTCCGTTTTGCCAGATAACATGTTGATGATCCCCAAGACTTTTGGGAGAATATTCTGTGGACTGACGAGACAAAAGTTGTACTAATTGGAAGGAGTATGTCCCATTACATCCGGTGTAGAAGTAACACAGCATTTCAGAAAAGGAACATCATACCAACAGTAAAATATGGTGGTGGTAGTGTGATAGTCTGGGACTGTTTAGCTGCTTGAGGATCTGAAAGACTTGATGTGGTAAATGTAACCATGAATTCTGCTGTCTGCCCAAAAATCCTGAAGGACAATGTCCGGCCATCTGTTCGTGACCTCAAGCTGAAGTGCACTTGGGTTATGCTTAAGGACAGTGATCCAAACCACACCAGCAAGTGCACCTCTGGCAGAAGAAAGACAAAAATTTAGACTTTAGAGTGGCCTAGTCAGGCAGTTTATGCTCAGAAACCTCTAATTTGGCTGAATTACAACAATTCTACAGAGATAAGCGGCCAAAATCCCTCCAGAGTGTTGTAAAGACTGATTACCAGTTATCACAGGCGCTTGATTGCAGTTGTTGCTGCTAAGGGCGGCCCAACCAGTTATGTTTAGGGGGCAATCACTTTTTCACACAGGACCCTGTAGGTTTGGATTACTTTTTCCCTTAATAATAAAGTCCTTCATTTATAACCTGCATTGTGTGATTACTTGTTATCTGTGATCTGATATTTACATTTGTTTGGTGATCGGAAACATTTAAATGTGACAAACTTGCAAAAGAATAGGAAATCAGGAAGGTGGTGAGCACTTTTTTCACAAAACTGTGTGTAAATTGTGATGGTCCATAGACGCCCAGAGATCTCAGCGCGTCGCTACAGGACATTCACAGGGTGAGGATTTGCAAAAGCAAATTCCATGATGGATTTGTAGTGAAATCTGCAGCTGCTGCTCGGGATTTTTGCTGCTGCTCTGGATTGTAGAAGTCATGTCCTGGTCTTAAGTATTTGCAGATCATCTGAAATGTGGGATAAAATAAATTCTCACGTCAGCAGAATCCTGTGTGCGAACGTGGCCTTATAGTGACTTCCGTCGTCAGCAGAATCCTGTGTGCGAACGTGGCCTTATAGTGACTTCTGTCGTCAGCAGAATCCTGTGTGAAGGTGGCCTTATAGTGACTTCTGTCGTCAGCAGAATCCTGTGTGAAGGTGGCCTTATAGTGACTTCTGTCGTCAGCAGAATCCTGTGTGTGAACGTGGCCTTATAGTGACTTCTGTCGTCAGCAGAATCCTGTGTGTGAACGTGGCCTTATAGTGACTTCAGTCGTCAGCAGAATCCTATGTGTGAACGTGGCCTTATTGTGACTTCTGTCGTCAGCAGAATCCTGTGTGTGAAGGCGGCCTTATAGTGACTTCTGTCGTCAGCAGAATCCTGTGTGTGAACGTGGCCTTATAGTGACTTCTGTCGTCAGCAGAATCCTGTGTGTGAACGTAGCCTTATAGTGACTTGTCGTCAGCAGAATCCTGTGTGTCAACGTGGCCTTATAGTGACTTGTCGTCAGCAGAATCCTGTGTGTCAACGTGGCCTTATAGTGACTTCTGTCGTCAGCAGAATCCTGTGTGTGAAGGTGGCCTTATAGTGACTTGTACGTGGCCTTATAGTGACTTGCGTCGTCAGCAGAATCCTGTGTGTGAACGTGGCCTTATAGTGACTTCTGTCATCAGCAGAATCCTTTGTGTGAACGTGGCCTTATAGTGACTTCCGGCGTCAGCAGAATCCTGTGTGTGAACGTGGCCTTATAGTGACTTCCGTCGTCAGCAGAATCCTGTGTGTGAACGTGGCCTTAGGCCATGTGCACACGTTGCGGATTCTGCTGCGGATTTTTCCGCAGCGGATTTGGAAAATCCGCAGTGCAAAACCACTGCGGTTTTCACTGCGGATTTTATCGCGGTTTCTTCTGCGAATTCCTCTGCGGGTTTTCAACTGCACTTTCCTATTGGTGCATGTTGAAAACCGCTGCGGAATCCGCAGAAAGAAGTGACATGCTGCGGAAAATAATCCGCTGCTTTTCCGCAGCAGGTGCACAGCGTTTTTTTTTGCCCATAGGTTTACATGGTACTGTAAACTTTGGGAAAACTGCTGCGGATCCGCAGCGTCAAATCAACTTCGGATCCGCAGCATGTGCACATACCCTCATAGTGACTTCCGTCATCAGCAGAATCCTGTGTGTGAACGTGGCCTTATAGTGACTTCTGTCGCCAGCAGAAACCTGTGTGTGAACGTGGCCTTATAGTGACTTCTGTCGTCAGCAGAATCCTGTGTGTGAACGTGGCCTTATAGTGACTTCTGCTGTCAGCAGAATCCTGTGTGTGAACGTGGCCTTATAGTGACTTCTGTCGTCAGCAGAATCCTGTGTGTGAACGTGGCCTTATAGTGACTTGTTGTCAGCAGAATCCTGTGTGTGAACGTGGCCTTATAGTGACTTCAGTCGTCAGCAGAATCCTGTGTGTGAACGTGGCCTTATAGTGACTTCTGTCGTCAGCAGAATCCTGTGTGTGAACGTGGCCTTATAGTGACTTCTGTCGTCAGCAGAATCCTGTGTGTGAACGTGGCCTTATAGTGACTTCTGTCGTCAGCAGAATCCTGTGTGTGAACGTGGCCTTATAGTGACTTGTCGTCAGCAGAATCCTGTGTGTGAACGTGGCCTTATAGTGACTTCAGTCGTCAGCAGAATGCTGTGTGTGAACGTGGCCTTATAGTGAGTTCCATCGTCAGCAGAATCCTGTGTGTGAACGTGGCCTTATAGTGACTTCTGGCAGCAGAATCCTGTGTGTGAACGTGGCCTTATAGTGACTTCTGTCGTCAGCAGAAACCTGTGTGTGAACGTGGCCTTATAGTGACTTGTCATCAGCAGAATCCTGTGTGTGAACGTGGCCTTATAGTGACTTCTGTCGCCAGCAGAAACCTGTGTGTGAACGTGGCCTTATAGTGACTTCTGTCGTCAGCAGAATCCTGTGTGTGAACGTGGCCTTATAGTGACTTCTGTCGTCAGCAGAATCCTGTGTGTGAACGTGGCCTTATAGTGACTTCTGTCGTCAGCAGAATCCTGTGTGTGATCGTGGCCTTATAGTGACTTCTGACGTCAGCAGAATCCTGTGTGTGAACGTGGCCTTATAGTGACTTCTGGCAGCAGAATCCTGTGTGTGAACGTGGCCTTATAGTGACTTCTGGCAGCAGAATCCTGTGTGTGAACGTGGCCTTATAGTGACTTCTGGCAGCAGAATCCTGTGTGTGAACGTGGCCTTATAGTGACTTCTGGCAGCAGAATCCTGTGTGAACGTGGCCTTATAGTGACTTCTGGCAGCAGAATCCTGTGTGAACGTGGCCTTATAGTGACTTCTGTCGTCAGCAGAATCCTGTGTGTGAACGTGGCCTTATAGTGACTTCTGTCGTCAGCAGAATCCTGTGTGTGATCGTGGCCTTATAGTGACTTCTGACGTCAGCAGAATCCTGTGTGTGAACGTGGCCTTATAGTGACTTCTGGCAGCAGAATCCTGTGTGTGAACGTGGCCTTATAGTGACTTCTGGCAGCAGAATCCTGTGTGTGAACGTGGCCTTATAGTGACTTCTGGCAGCAGAATCCTGTGTGTGAACGTGGCCTTATAGTGACTTCTGGCAGCAGAATCCTGTGTGTGAACGTGGCCTTATAGTGACTTCTGGCAGCTCTGTCCTAGTACAAGCTGAACGACATGGTAGTTGATGCTCGGTTATTCCTTCCCAGGGTATTCATAGATCCAGGCGCTGCTTACATGGACCAATAACTGTATCTGCATCATCTTGAATGAGCTTCTCCGGGGGCCACATGTAGCTGTATGGCCATTATACCGTCATACCCTCCCACGTGAGCAGCAGGGCTTCTGTGGGGAATATGGATGGAGACCACTAACTGGGTTAGGTACTTTATATAAGCAGGTTTTTTTCCAACATGCAACTTTGCCAAAAGTTTTCGTTTTAAAGGGAATAGCATAAAGTTGTGACAGATCCTGATTGCAGCATCTGTCACTTGCTCGATGTCCTGCTTGTTATGAAGTTGCCCTGTATTGGCTGCAGCATGACCTCCCCCCACCATCCTGCCACTGATTGACCGTTTCCTCTAATCTTTGCATGTAAATACAGCAGACTACTGAGCGTGCTCGCAGCAATTAAGCAAACTACCGAGCGCGCTCGCAGCAAGGCGGCAGACTCCTGAGCGCGCTCGCAGCAAGGCGGCAGACTCCTGAGCGCGCTCGCAGCAAGGCGGCAGACTCCTGAGCGCGCTCGCAGCAAGGCGGCAGACTCCTGAGCGCGCTCGCAGCAAGGCGGCAGACTCCTGAGCGCGCTCGCAGCAAGGCGGCAGACTCCTGAGCGCGCTCGCAGCAAGGCGGCAGACTCCTGAGCGCGCTCGCAGCAGAGCTTAATTCACACTGCAGCTGCTGTTTATAAAGATTGCAGTAAGACATCTAGCCTGTGATGAAGCTCCAGGGGGGGCTGCCTAAACCTGGCCTCAGATTCCCTCTACAAATCTCCTAGACTGATGTCTCCATGGTAACAGACAACAAACTGAAGCTGGTAGTCTGATCCTGCTCCACTTGTTAATACAGCAATGAATGTGGAGACAACTGGGCGGGAGGAAGCGTGCAGAATAAGGTGTAAACAGGAATATACCTGTGTGCTAGTATGTCCTTCCCAGGAACACGTAGGACCCACAAATGTGCTAAATGTCTGAAAATGATGTATGTATATATTATAATTACACATCAGCAGCACAATGGGTATATATGTAAATCACCCCCAATACAAGTGAGAGTAGGCTGTATATACTGTATTTTTCTGACCATAAGACGCACTTTTTTTCCTCCAAATTTGGGAGGAAAGTGTGGGTGCGTCTTATGGTAGGGATGTAGCATGTGGGGAGGGGGGCAGCAGCGAGTGGGATCGCACTGTTATCCCACTTCAGGAGGCAGAAAAATGTCGAAACCATGTGGTCCCGATGATTAAGTGCAGTGAATATTCATTAGCTACTCCCCGCCCACCTATCAGCTGAGCGGTGAGCCAGGAGCAGCAAATGAATACTGCACTTAAGCAGGGACACACATGGTTTCCTCAGCGCTGATTCCTGCAGCAGCTGGGGAAATCCGTGTGTCCGGGGGAGGAGGAGGCAGCAGCAGCAGGGTCCGGGGGAGAGGAGATCTCTGCCTACCTTCCTGGGCTGGAGCTGAGTGCTGTGCAGTGTGCACAAGGAGGACCTGTGTGATGTCAGGAGTGGGCGGGCTGGAGCATCACATGGCAGCACAGAGCCCTCCCTCTTCTTGACATCATCACATGTCCTTCAGATTCCCCACTAGAATCTGCCGGATTCCTCTTATAACCTGTGCTGTGGAAAGGCAACAGGAGGGAGGGCTCTGTGTGTGCAGTCATGGGATGCTTTTACCTCACCACAGTGGCTGGCTGCCACACTTAAGAGGTTAGTCTTTACAAAACACAATAAAGCACTCTGCCACTCCTTTAGTGAACTATAACTCCCAGCATGTCATAGGATCTGCAGGACATGCTGGGAGTTATAGTTCTCCCACGGGATTTTAAAGCAGCACTCCAGTGTTATTTTGCAGTGCTGGAGTGGTGCTTTCTATATAAGCCCTGTGCCCCCATTCTTATACTCACCCTCCAGCATCTTCATATAGTACTTCAGACACCACACCGGTCCCACAGCTTCCAACATAATAACATACTATTATATATAATAACACCACATATAGTATGTTATTAAATATTGTACACTTTTTTGCCTTAAATATTTTTTTCCCTATTTTCCACCTCTAAACGCCTTATAGTCCAAAAAATACGGTATGTGCACTGGAGAGCGATCATAGAGGCAGGGGACACAGCGGGGTGCAGACTGGTGATCTATAAAGATAGAAGTATGGAGGTCGGCCTGATTTGCCCAATCTCCCATCCTAGCGTATGCGCCACTATGTATCCAGTTACATGTTAAAAAAGCTACAGACCTAGTGGAAACCACTGTACAGTAATGAAGCCGGTGATCGCCAGATTCACCGCTCTGCAGTCGGCAAAGTTCTTAGTTGCATCCACTTGAAATAAGATCCACAGGACTCGGACTGTCGCTCGTGGACTGCGGGATGTCACCCGCTGCTGCACCTGTGGCCGCATTACCTGCCTGTCCGCTACGTTGCAGCTCTACTTGCGGCATTATTTCGCCGGGGTCCTTCTACAATGGCGGGGTTGGATAATTAGGCTGATCTCCTTACTTCTATTTTTATAAAATACCTGTTTGCAGTTTTTCTCCCTAGGCTGTCCTTCTCTGAAGGCTTTTACTGCATGCGTCTCCCATTTGGTGTCACTATATTACTCAGCTCAGCAGCCGTGGACGCGGAAAGGAAATTTTATAAAGGGAATTTTCTTCAGTTTGACCAATCACTCGCCCCCCAACCAAGCCGCATATGTTGGTTTGCAGGTGATTGAAATGTAAATCCATAGACACCTTTTATATATTCTATCTGTTGCTGCATTCCTGAGAAATAGCTGTTTTCATTCATGTGCAAATGATCAGTAAGTGCTTTGGGTGTGGTTGAGAAGTTCCCAAAACTCTGCCTCCACAGGGAAACAATTTTAGGAGGCAGTGATTCCCTAAATGCTCTGTCACGCCCTTTACAAGGGATTTTCTAGTACCTGGACAGCCCCCTTTGAAAATAAAACCTCCTCCTATTCCCCCACTCGCACCGTTCCAACGATATTGGAGCCCGTGTGGTACTGTCCGCTATTGCGCTGAGGCATTCTCTTGATGGTACCTTGGACAAGCAGAAGTAGTAAGATCTCAGCAGCCCCTTAAGTGTCTCATTGGCTGCAGCGCTCACGTGGCAGAACATTGCCGCAGGAGACCCGATGCCACGATCTCTGGAGAAAGGCCATGTGGGAGGTGGGTATCTGTTATTTTATGATTGCTACTTTTATAAAGAGACCAATACCAAACCACCATGGATAGGAGATCACCAGAAAATCTATGAGCCCGGGAATAGTTAAAAAAATAGGCCTTTATTTATAAAGTTGGCAACAATTACATACAACAATAATAAAAAGTATTTTATATGCTAAAAAATATAAAAATATATATATATCTTATTCACGAGGTCAGGAAATGAACATGCTCAGTTAAAAAAAAAAACCCACTATAGTATCTCATTTCTAGTTGTGCATATCGTAGAAATGCAAAGGTTACCATAAAAAGTGCTAGAATATCGGAAGAACCGTGAAAAATTGTAAAATATTTGCAAATCACAAGAGGACTATATAGCGCTGTGCAAATAGTGCAAAAAAGTGCATAATAAAAATAAGGGATCATATAACCCAATAACCCAAAGTACCCACGTGTAGAGGCCTATATACAGGCCAAACAATAGGTAACCATATGCCTATATAAGATAGCACAACATAATATATGAAAATTATATACACTGTGTTCCAAATTATTATGCAAATAATATTTCCTCATATTTTCTCTAAATTACCTATCTGAATTGCAGTCATTGTTATTTTCCAGTCATCTACTATTCTAGTATAATTGCAATGTTTTGGAACAAACTGCCTATGAAAACAGTATCTTTAAAAAAAAAAATAAACACTCAAAATGCATGTTCCAAATTATTATGCACAGCAGAGTTTTCAACCTTTTTTTTTTTATTTTGACCAAAAAAATGGTTAATTGTGAAGTTATAGCATTATCAGCTTATTACAAAATGAAATCAAACAGTTTCAGGTGAAAACTTTATTCTAGGTGATGATACATTTGCACATAGGACCCCTTGTTGGAAAGAAGCTTCTGAACTCTCTCGTCCATTGAATTTGTCAGTTTTTGGATGGTTTCTGCTCCAATTGTTTTGCATGTGGACAGAATACCCTCCCAGAGCTGCTGCTTAGATGTGAACTGCCTCCCGCCATCATAGACACTCCTTTTGATGATGCTCCAGAGGTTCTCAATGGGGTTGAGGTCAGGGGAGGATGGTGGCCGCACCATAAGTTTGTCCTCTTTTATGCCCATAGCAGCCAGAGATGCAGATGTGTTTTTTGCAGCATGAGACGGTGCATTATCATGCATGAAAATGATCTTGCTGCGGAAAGCACGGTTCTTCCTCTTGAACCATGGCAGGAAGTGTTGTTTTAGAAACTCCACATAGATTATGGAGTTCATCTTTACCCCTTCAGGGATCATAAAGGGGCCGACAATCTCTCTCCCCATGATTCCAGCCAAAAACATTACTCCACCTCCTCGTTGTTGGCGCCTTAGCCGTGTTTTCATGGGGTGTCCATCAACCAGCCATCCTCCACTCCATCCATCTGGACCATCGAGCGTTGCACGGCACTCATCGGTGAACAGAACAGTTTGGAAGTCAGTCTTGCCTCTCAAAATCTGCCTCATTCGTACATATCCTCCATAAGCGCAAAAATTGGCCTATGGGAATTGATTTAATCATTGTTGGAGGATGTGATGATGAGGCATGTAGCAGAGAATTTACTGCCGTTGACTTCCGAAAAATATCACTATACAGGCAGCCATTATCATCCCTATGTACGCCCACTATATATATGCCTTATTTATAATGGACACAAGTTGTTTTGTTCTTCTGGTTAGTAGATAATCATTAATTATTTTTTCATTTACTTGTCTTCAATATTATTTATATGGGCAGCTATATTCGGAGTATATGACTAAATAATTAGCAAAAAAATTCTTTTTTGAGTTATAGTTTAGTATAGTATGTGCATATTTGACTTATATGGGCAAACTCCGGTCAATTAGTTTCATTCATATGTGCCTCATGTCCTCTATGGTCTAATATATGACATATGAGCTGAGCTATGTCAACAGCATGAGATCTTCTGCACTTACGTTCTCTCACACTGTGCCCCTGGTTGTGCGCATGCCCAGACTGTGTCTGTGAGTCCCGGCGCTCTGCGTCCATGTTACCTAGGTTACGCCGGGTACTCCGCTCCTGTGCGGCCGGTCATGTGACGCGGGGACCGGAACTCTCAGACCTCCTGTCTGTGCACGCGCCTAATACACCCGGGCCACAGCGTTCAGTAAAAGCCACACTATATAAACCCCTTTAGACTACTATTGATCACCCCCTGACGAAGGACATACATCCGAAACGCTCGTCGGGCGCACGCTGGTTCAGGTCTCAGCTATCCCCCAGGTATATATATAATTTTCATATATTATGTTGTGCTATCTTATATAGGCATATGGTTACCTATTGTTTGGCCTGTATATAGGCCTCTACACGTGGGTACTTTGTGTTATTGGGTTATATGATCCCTTATTTTTATTATGCACTTTTTTGCACTATTTGCACAGCGCTATATAGTCCTCTTGTGATTTGCACATATTTTACAATTTTACACGATTCTTCCGATATTCTAGCACTTTTTATGGTAACCTTTGCATTTCTACGATATGCACAACTAGAAATGAGATACTATAGTGGGGGGGGGGTTTAACTGAGCATGTTCATTTCCTGACCTCGTGAATAAGATATATATATATATTTTTATATTTTTTAGCATATAAAATACTTTTTATTATTGCTGTATGTAATTGTTGCCAACTTTATAAATAAAGGCCTATTTTTTTAACTATTCCCGGGCTCATAGATTTTCTGGTGATCTCCTATCCATGGTCGTTTGGTATTGGTCTTTCTATTACAGTGGCTTCCACTGGTGATATTTCACAGCATACCCTAACCACGGGTGTATTTTGGTTCATTAGTGATATCTTTCAGAGTGATAATATAATTTCGTGGATAATTCCAGGTATACTGTGTTTAATAATTTTATAAAGAGGTTGTCCACGCACTTTCATTTGCACATGAAAGAAAATGCTATTGACTCAAGCAGCAACAGATAGATGATCTAAAGGTGTCGAGGAATTTACATTTCACATAACTTCATGCCCCTATATGCCCTGGTCTGAAGGTTGATTAATGGCGCCATTAATTCCACAGTGCTGTGCACACATCAGCACTGTCTCCATTGGGGCTCACAGCCTAGATTCTATGTCAGTATGTCTTTGGAATGTGGGCGGAAACCGGAGAACCCGGAGGAAACCCAAGTAGAGAACATACAAACACTTTACAGATGTTGGGTTGGCTCTGAACCCAGGACTCCTGCGCTGCAAAGCAAGTGTTAACCACTGAGCCACCATACAGTGCTAACCACTGAGCCACCGTGCTGCTCATCTTACTGCCAGATTCCCTTTTATGTGTTGGAGAAGCATCTGAGCATTTCTAGACCATTTGTGAAGGTTTGCGGAGTGCTGATGATGTGATTCTGTGCTCGGTCTCCCTTTTCCCTGCGGCTACATATTAGGCTACTTTCACACTTGCGTTGTTTGCGATCCGTCGCAATCCGTTTTTTTGGGCAAAAAACTGATCCTGCAAATGTGCTCGCAGGATGCGTTTTTTTCCCATACACTTGTATTAGCGACGGATCGCAACGGATGGCCACATGTCGCGTCCGTCATGCACTGGATCCGTCGTGTTTTGGCGGACCGTCGTCACAAAAAAAAAGTTCAATGTAATGTTTTTTTGTCCGTCCCGTCCACCATTTTCTACCGCGCATGCGCAGCCGAAACTCCGCCCCCTCCTCCCCGGACTTCAGAATGGGCAGCGGATGCGTTGAAAAACTGCATCCGCTGCCCACGTCGTGCACAAATTTCACAACGTACATCGGCCCAACGCTTAGCGACAGACCCGTACCGACGCAAGTGTGAAAGTAGCCTAATAACATGTCTCTGGATACTCATGAGGACAGGTCTCCCTCGTGTGACCGCCGCCGCTCTCCTGTGTAATAATCACCTTGAGCTCAGATAAGGTGTTATTTGTTCCTGGAGAGACACAATACCATTTGGCACTGAAACGAATTCTGTGCGGAGGCTGAGGCTGGAGGACGGTGCCAAGGCTGGAGGACGGTGCCGAGGCTGGAGGCTGAGGCTGGAGGCCGAGGCTGAGGCTGGATGCCAAGGCTGGAGGCTGGAGGCTGGTGCCGAGGCTGGAGGCCGGTGTCGAGGCTGGAGGACAGGGCCGAGGATGGTGCCGAGGCTGGAGGACGGTGCCGAGGCCAGTGCTGAGGCTGGAGGATGGTGCCGAGGCTGGAGGACGGTGCCGAGGATGGTGCCGAGGCTGGAGGATGGTGCTGAGGCTGAGGCTGGAGGACGGTGCCGAGGCCAGTGCTGAGGCTGGAAGACGGTGCCGAGGATGGTGTTGAGGCTGGA
The DNA here is from genome assembly GCF_051348905.1 of Ranitomeya variabilis. Classification (NCBI taxonomy): domain Eukaryota; kingdom Metazoa; phylum Chordata; class Amphibia; order Anura; family Dendrobatidae; genus Ranitomeya; species Ranitomeya variabilis. The sequence goes on from NC_135237.1 coordinate 14,682,134, forward strand.
GGCCGGTGCTGAGGTTGGAGGATGGTGCCGAGCCTGGATGCCAAGGCTGGAGGCCGGTGCTGAGGCTGGAGGATGGTGCCGAGGCTGGAGGATAGTACTGAGGCTGGATGCCAAGGCTGGAGGCTGGTGCCGAGGCTGAGGCTGGAAGACGGTGCTGAGGCCGGTGCTGAGGCTGGAGGCCGGTGCTGAGGCTGGATGCCAAGGCTGGAGGCTGATGCCGAGGCTGAGGCTGGAAGATGGTGCCGAGGATGGTGTTGAGGCTGGAGGCCGGCGCTGAGGCTGAAGGATGGTGCTGAGGTTGGAGGATGGTGCCGAGCCTGGATGCCAAGGCTGGAGGCCGGTGCCGAGGCTGGAGGATGGTGCAGAGGCTGGAGGATGGTGCTGAGGCTGGTGCCGAGGCTGCAGGCTGAGGCTGGAAGACGGTGCTGAGGATGGTGTTGAGGCTGGAGGCCGGTGCTGAGGCTGAGGTTGGAGGATGGTGCCGAGCCTGGATGCCAAGGCTGGAGGCCGGTGCTGAGGCTGGAGGATGGTGCCGAGGCTGGAGGATGGTGCTGAGGCTGGATGCCAAGGCTGGAGGCTGGTGCCGAGGCTGAGGCTGGAAGACGGTGCCGAGGATGGTGTTGAGGCTGGAGGATGGTGCTGAGGCTGGATGCCAAGGCTGGAGGCTGGTGCCGAGGCTGGAGGTGGAGGCTGGAAGACTGTGCCGAGGATGGTGTTGAGGCTGGAGGCCGGTGCTGAGGCTGAAGGATGGTGCCGAGGCTGAGGTTGGAGGATGGTGCCGAGCTTGGATGCCAAGGCTGGAGGCCAATGCTGAGGCTGGAGGCCGAGGCTGGAGAATGGTGCTGAGGCTGGAGAATGGTGCCGAGCCTGAGGCTGGAGGATGGTGCCGAGCCTGGATGCCAAGGCTGGAGGCCGGTGCTGAGGCTGAGGCTGAGGCTGGAGGATGGTGCCTAGGCTGGAGGCAGAGGCTGGAGGATGGTGCCGAGGCTGGAGAATGGTGCCGAGGCTGGAGAATGGTGCCGAGGCTGGAGGATGGTGCCAAGGATGGTGCCGAGGCTGGAGGACAGGGCTGAGGCTGGAGGCCGAGGCTGGAGGATGGTGCCAAGGATGGTGTCAAGGCTGGAGGCCGAGGCTGGAGGATGGTGCTGAGGCTGGAGGCCGTGGCTGGAGGATGGAGCTGAGGCTGGAGGCCGGTGCCGAGGCTGGAAAATGGTGCCGAGGCTGGAGGATGGTGCCGAGGCTGGAGGATGGTGCCGAGGCTGGAGGATGGTGCCGAGGCTGGAGGATGGTGCCGAGGCTGGAGCCGAGGATGGTGCCGAGGCTGGAGCCGAGGATGGTGCCGAGGCTGGAGCCGAGGATGGTGCCGAGGCTGGAGGATGGTGCCGAGGCTGGAGGATGGTGCCGAGGCTGGAGGATGGTGCCGAGGCTGGAGGATGGTGCCGAGGCTGGAGGATGGTGCCGAGGCTGGAGGATGGTGCCGAGGCTGGAGGATGGTGCCGAGGCTGGAGGATGGTGCCGAGGCTGGAGGACGGGGCCGAGGCTGGAGACAAGTTAGCTGAACCTAACAGCGGTCAAATATGGCGGGAAGCGCGAATACTGTATAAGACCAGACACCTGAGTTTATACAAGACTTGTGCTAAACGTTTAGTCAGGACTAACCAATAAATCCGCTCCTGGACCAGTACATTCGGAGCCCTCCTGGCGTGGCAAGAATTTGTCGGTGATCAGAGGTCCCGTTGTGTACGAGCGAGACCCTATAAATCTTATGTTCACTCATTACATAGAAAGTTTAGAGAAGTTTACAGCTCCCATGCAAACCCGTTTGTCTCCATAGTAACACGCCATAAACTGTGCCCCACAGCACCTCTAATAATGCTGCCAAGTTCCCGCCAGTCTCTGTACCTCCTCTTATTGAGCCCCGCAGCACCTCTGATAATGCTGCCAAGTTCCCCGCCAGTCTCTGTACCTCCTCTTATTGAACTTTATGCAGTTAATAGCACTCTGTGTCTGTACTGCTACATACTTAGGCTGATAACTGGTTCATGCAGCTTTACATGAACACCCGAGCCTTACACTATGGCTGGTCCAAATAACTAAAGCAATTGTCACCATCCACCTCTCGTGTCTCCCCTTTTCCTTATAGATTGTAAGCTTGCGAGCAGCAGGGCCCTCATTCCTCCTGGTATCCGTTTTGAACTGTGATTTCTGTTATGCTGTAATGTCTATTGTCTGTACAAGTCCCCTCTATAAGTTGTAAAGCGCTGCGGAATATGTTGGCGCTATATAAATAAAAATTATTATTATTATATAATTATTATTATTATTGAACCCCGCAGCACCTCTAATAATGCTGCCTAGTTCCCATCCAGTCTCTGTACCTCCTCTTATTGAGCCCCGCAGAACCTGTAATAACACTTCCTGGTTCCCCGCCGGTCTCTGTACCTCCTTATTGAGCCCCACAACACCTCTAATAACACTTCCTGGTTCCCCACTGGTCTCTAACTCTTATTGAGCCCCGCAGCACTTCTAATAACACTTACTGGTTCCCTGCCGGTCTCTGTACCTCCTCTTATTGAGCCCCGCAGCCCTCTAATAATGCTTCCTGGTTCCCCACCCGTCTCTCTACCTCTTATTGAGCACTTCTAATAATGCTACCTAGTTCCCCGTCGGACTCTCTACCTCCTCTTATTGAACCCTGCAGCACCTCTAATAATGCTGCCAAGTTCCCGCCAGTCTCTGTACCTCCTCTTATTGAGCCCCGCAGCACCTCTAATAATGCTGCCTAGTTCCCCACCGCTCTCTGTAGCTCCTCTTATTGAGCCCCGCAGCACCTGTAATAACACTTCCTAGTTCCCCGCCGGTCTCTGTACCTCCTTATTGAGCCCCACAACACCTCTAATAACACTTCCTGGTTCCCCGCTGGTCTCTGTACCTCCTCTTATTGAGCCCCGCAGCACCTCCAATAACGCTTCCTGGTTCCCCACCCGTCTCTCTACCTTTTATTGAGCACTTCTAATAATGCTACCTAGTTCCCCGCTGGTCTCTCTACCTCCTCTTATTGAACCCTGCAGCACCTCTAATAATGCTGCCTATTTCCCCGCCGGTCTCTGTACCTCCTTTATTGAGCCCCGCATCACTTATAATAATGCTACCTAGTTCCCCGCCGATCTCTCTACCTCCTCTTATTCAGCCCCGCAGACATCTAATAATGCTGTCTAGTTCCCCGCCTGTCTCTGTACCTCCTCTTATTGAGCCCCGCAGCACGTCTAATAGCACTTCCTGGTTCCCCGCCTGTCTCTGTACCGCCTCTTATTGAGCCCCGCAGCACCTCTAATAATGCGGCCTAGTTCCCCGCCTGTCTCTGTACCTCCTCTTATTGAGCCCCCGCAGCACCTCTAATAATGCGGCCTAGTTCCCCGCCTGTCTCTGTACCTCCTCTTACTGAGCCCCGCAGCATGTCTAATAACGCTGCCTAGTTCTGTCGGGGCCGTAAAACGACAATATACCCTTCCTTCACCAGTCATTCCAAATTAATATGTGTGCAGGGCATCTGGTACCGGATAAGAATAAATCAGACAGGTAGCTGGTTCAAACTTAGTTAATGCCCCGTGCATCCACACATGTCTGCAGCGGTCACACCAACTGGCTTTATTCTAAAATACACAATACTATATTGAGTGTTAGGGGAAGGCGTGCATTAGGCGGGGTTTAAGCTAGCATCCAGTCTTCCTGATTTGTTCTGACGTCTTCTGGTGAATCCTCCCTTTCTTCACATTCCTGAGTTTCGTTTCTGAGGAAATGGCTTAACCCTTCGGACACTAAAACCTGAAACGAAACTAAGCTCTGGCGGCCATCTTTAAATACAGTTATATCTGCAAGCATAGGAAAAACTTATTGTTTCACAGTATGAGTATAAAAGTACAGAAAGATATATAAGAAATATATTTTCACCTTGACAGTTCCACTCCAGTCTCTGTACCTTGTCTTATTGAGCCCCGCAGCACCTCTAATAAAGCTGTCTAGTTCCCTTCCAGTCTCTGTACCTCCACTTATTGAGCCCCGCAGCACCTCTAATAACGCTGTCTAGTTCCCCACTGCTCTCTGTACTTCCCCTTATTGAACCCCGCACCACCTCTAATAACGCTGCCAGTTCCCCACCGCTGTCTGTATCTTCTCTTATTGAGCCCCGCAGCACCACTAATAACTCTTCTTGGTTCCCTGCCGCTCTCTGTATCTTCTCTTATTGAGCCCCGCAGCACCTCTAATAACACTTCCTGGTTCCCACCGCTCTCTGTACTTCCTCTTATTGAGCCCCGCAGCACCTCTAATAATGCGGCCTACTTCCCCACCGCTCTCTGTACCTCCTCTTATTGACCCCCGCAGCACCTCTAATAATGCAGCCTAGTTCTTCACCGCTCTCTGTACCTCCTTTTATTGAGCCCCGCAGCACCTGTAATATCGTTGCCTGGTTCCCCGCCGGTCTCTCCACCTCCTCTGGCCGTATGGACATGTTACCTCTGCAGCCAGTGACATGCCAGCCCCAGCCAGAGGAAGCCCAGAGACCGGCAGGAGAGCTGCAGAAAGGTAAGTGCTTGTCACCATTGACCTTGGGAAAGCTGCAGCCGCAGTAATGGCCGCCATACAAATACAAGTGCTGGACATGATGGCTTCTGTTAAGTTTAGATTTCTGGTTATTCTCGTGGATTGTTTTCTATCATAATTACATTTTGTTTTCTTTCTTTTTTTCTATGTGTTTCTTCTTGAATGACAACAGAGAAGACGACGACAATGAGGTGAGGCGCCTTCCTCTCATTACTACGTGTCTTGATGTAGCCCTTCAGTTCTCAATGCAGATCTGTTATCTTCAATAAGAGTCCAGTATTTCCGAAATTTCCCAATTGGTGTTAGTTGTGATTTATTGTTCTGAAGCCGACTTATCTGTCCTTCGTGGGGACAACATAGTATGGAGGAGTATACTATTACCATTATAGCGCCACTTGTTCCATGGCGCTGTACATGTGAGGAGGGGTGTACATGATAATAGCAAGGACAATCATGAATAGTCAGTGACTAGTCCAGGAGGAGGGAGACCCTGCCCCCAAGGGCTCGCGATCTATAGGAGGAGAGACGACCCTGCCCCCGAGGGCTCACAGTCTATAGGAGGAGAGAGGACCCTGCCCCCGAGGGCTCACAGTCTATAGGAGGAGAGAGGACCCTGCCCCCGAGGGCTCACAGTCTATAGGAGGAGAGAGGACCCTGCCCCCGGGGGCTCACAGTCTATAGGAGGAGAGAGGACCCTGCCCCCGAGGGCTCACAGTCTATAGGAGGAGAGAGGACCCTGCCCCCGAGGGCTCACAGTCTATAGGAGGAGAGAGGACCCTGCCCCCGAGGGCTCACAGTCTATAGGAGGAGAGAGGACCCTGCCCGTGAAGGCTCACAATCTACAAGGGATGGGTGAGAATACAGTAGGTGAGGGTAGAGCTGGTCATGCAGCGGTTTGGGCGATCGGTGGTTACTGCAGGTTGTAGGCTTGTCGGAAGAGGTGGGTCTTCAGGTTCTTTTTGAAGGTTTCTACGGTAGGCGAGAGTCTGATGTGTTGGGGTAGAGGGTTCCAGAGTATGGGGGAAGCACGGGAGAAATCTTGTATGCTTTTGTGAGAAGACTAGATAAGAGGGGAGTAGAGAAGGAAGTCTTGTGAGGATCGGAGGTTGCGTGCAGATAAGTATCGGGGGACGAGGTCACAGATGTATGGAGGACACAGGCTGTGGATGGCTTTGTATGCTATGGTTACAGGGATTGTCCACTACTACGACAACCCCTTCTTAAACCAAATGTTCGGCCCTGATAAAATAATAAAACTTATACTCGCCTCTCGTGCTGGCGCCATTCCCGCTGCTGTTATGGATTTGTTGTGACGCCAGCGCCCAATCAGTGCTGGAGTTATTGTCTCCACCTTTGGACAAACTGAATATGAAGAGGAAGCCGGGGACCAGCTGCAGTCCGAACTTCCTCTTCATGTCCAGTTTGTCCAAAGGCTGAGACACTGATGCCAGCAATGATTGGGCGCCGGTGTCACTTGTCACAACACCGCATCACAGCCCCGGGGACATCGAGTGCCGACACCACAGGAGCGCACCAGCACGTTATGTGAGTATAGGCTTTATTTTATTGAGGCCGAACATTTTGTTTAAGAGGGGGTTGTCCTAGTAGTGGACAACCACTGTTAGCTTTTGAACTGGATTCTCTGAAATGGGGAGCCGGTGAAGGGATTTGCAGAGGGGAAAGGCCAGAGAATAGCGGGGGGAACAGGTGCGTTAGTCGGGCAGCGGAGTTTAGAATAGATTGGAGGGGTGCGAGAGTGTTAGAGGGGAGGCCACAGAGCAGGAGGTTGCAGTAGTCAAGGCGGGAGATGATGAGGGCATGGACTAGGGGTTTTGCATATTCCTGGTTGAGGAATGTACAGATTCAGGAGATGTTTTTGAGTTTGTCGGCAGAAGGTGGAAAGGGCATGGATGTGTGGTTTATAGGAGAGATCAGGGTCCAGGATTACCCCGAGGCAGCGAGCTTGTGGGACTGGGGAGAGTGGGCAGCCATTTACTGTAATGGATATGTTCGTTGGGGGTGAGATGGGGGAAAGATGATGAATTCTGTTTTGTCCATGTTAAGTTTCAGAAATCTAGCGGAGTAGAAGGATGAAATAGTGGACAGACATTGAGGGATTCTGGTTAGTAGGGTGGTGATATCTGGTCCAGAGATGTAGATCTGTGTGTCATCATCATAGAGGTGATACTGAAAGAGCTGTCCCAGGCCAAAGGTGTAAATAGAGAAGAGCAGGGGCCCTAGGACTGAACCTTGCGGGACTCCAACAGATAGGGGGCGAGGTGAGGAGGTGGTGTGGGAGACACTGAATGTCCGGTCTGTTAGGTATGATGAGATCCAGGATAGGGCCAAGTCTGTGATGCCAAGGGATGAGAGGGTCTGTAATAATAGGGAATGGTCCACTGTGTCAAAGGCAGCCGACAGGGTTAGGAGGAGGAGGACAGAGTAATATAGAAGACAGAGCACAGGTCCAGGAGGAGGAGGACAGAATAATATAGAAGGCAGATGACCGGTCCAGGAGGAGGAGGACAGACTAGTGTCACTTGGATTAGGTAGTTCATTAGTGACATTTGTCAGGGCAGGTTCACTGGAGTGATGCAGTCGGAAGCCAGATTGTAAGCGGTCAAAGAGGGAGCCAGGTTCTCAGGCTTTGTGAGGAGCAGGGTTCTCAGGCTTTCTCTGTGAGGAGCGGGGTTCTTGGGATTTCTCTGTGAGAAGCAGGGTTTCAGGCTTTCTCTCTGAGGAGCACGATTCTTGGGCTTTCTCTGTGAGGAACAGGGTTCTCGGGCTTTCTCTGTGAGGAGCAGGGTTCTTAGGCTTTCTCTGTGAGGAGCAGGGTCCTCAGGCTTTGTCTGTGAGGAGCAGGGTTCTCAGGCTTTGTCTGTGAGGAGCAGGGTTCTCAGGCTTTGTGAGGAGCAGGGTTCTCAGGCTTTCTCTGTGAGGAGCAGGGTTCTCAGGCTTTCTCTGTGAGGAGCAGGGTTCTCAGGCTTTCTCTGTGAGGAGCGGGGTTCTCAGGCTTTCTCTGTGAGGAACGGGGTTCTCAGGCTTTCTCTGTGAGGAGCGGGGTTCTCAGGCTTTGTCTGTGAGGAGCGGGGTTCTCAGGCTTTCTCTGTGAGGAGCAGGGTTCTCAGGCTTTCTCTGAGGAGCAGGGTTCTCAGGCTTTGTCTGTGAGGAGCAGGGTTCTCGGGCTTTGTCTGTGAGGAGCAGGGTTCTCGGGCTTTGTCTGTGAGGAGCAGGGTTCTCAGGCTTTGTCTGTGAGGAGCAGGGTTCTCAGGCTTTGTCTGTGAGGAGCAGGGTTGTCAGGCTTTGTCTGTGAGGAGCGGGGTTCTCGGGCTTTGTCTGTGAGGAGCGGGGTTCTCGGGCTTTGTCTGTGAGGAGCAGGGTTCTCAGGCTTTGTCTGTGAGGAGCAGGGTTCTCAGGCTTTGTCTGTGAGGAGCAGGGTTCTCAGGCTTTCTCTGTGAGGAGCAGGGTTCTCAGGCTTTCTCTGTGAGTAGGCGGGAGGAACAGGACTCTTAGGACTTCTCAATGTGTAACCTGAGGAAGTGGGACCCTCAGACTTTTTCTATATGAGTAGTGGGCATTTTTTCACTGCCTTCAGCTTTTCACATGAAAATACTGAAACAAATGTTAGAATTAGTGATGAGCGAATGTACTCGTTACTCAAGATTTCCCGAGCACGCTCTGGTGACCTCTGAGTATTTTTTAGTGCTCGGAGATTTAGTTTTTCTTGCCGCAGCTGAATGATTTACATCTGTTAGCCAGCATAAGTGCATGTGGGGGTTGCCTGGCTGCTAGGGAATCCCCACATGTAATCAAGCTGGCTTGTAGCTGTAAATCATTCAGCTGCGGCAAGAAAAACTAAATCTCCGAGCACTAAAAAATACTCGGAGGACCCCCGAGCGTGCTCGAGAAATCTCGAGTAACGAGTATATTCGCTCATCACTAGCTAGAATCTATATATCCCCAAACTCGCCATCTGCCTGTTTCCTGTGTGGCGCTCCGATACACCTGACGCAGATGTTATTACTCAGATCTGTATACTCCTGTCCTGCAAATCTCTGTGCTGCTGTGAGGACCCCTCACAGGATGAGGACATGGGGCATTGGGAACCCTGTTACTTCCTGCATCATTACTTTCAATATATGTACAGAAAATACAGTGAAAAAATAGTGCAGCGTACCCTAGTCTGATCAGATTAATGGAACCGGCGAGTGCTTGGGGGAGCAGCAGCTGTTACTCTATCCTCCAAATTGTTATCACTACCTCGTCATGTGCTGCAATGCAGTTTTCATTGTGTAGCCCTGTGGGTCCTGTCCCTGTGCATTGTGGTCAGGGTCCCGTCCCCGTGCATTGTGGGCGTGGTCCTGTCCCCGTGCATTGTGGGCGTGGTCCTGTCCCCGTGCATTGTGGGCGTGGTCCTGTCCCCGTGCATTGAGGGCGGGGTCCTGTCCCCGTGCACTGAGGGCGGGGTCCTGTCCCCGTGCACTGAGGGCGGGGTCCTGTCCCCGTGCACTGGGGGCGGGGTCCTGTCCCCGTGCACTGGGGGCGGGGTCCTGTCCCCGTGCACTGGGGGCGGGGTCCTGTCCCCGTGCACTGGGGGCGGGGTCCTGTCCCCGTGCACTGGGGGCGGGGTCCTGTCCCCGTGCACTGGGGGCGGGGTCCTGTCCCCGTGCACTGGGGGCGGGGTCCTGTCCCCGTGCACTGGGGGCGGGGTCCTGTCCCCGTGCACTGGGGGCGGGGTCCTGTCCCCGTGCACTGGGGGCGGGGTCCTGTCCCCGTGCACTGGGGGCGGGGTCCTGTCCCCGTGCACTGGGGGCGGGGTCCTGTCCCCGTGCACTGGGGGCGGGGTCCTGTCCCCGTGCACTGTGGGCGGGGTCCTGTCCCCGTGCATTGTGGTCGGGGTCCTGTCCCCGTACATTGGGGGGCAGGATCCTGTCCCCGTGCATTGTGGTCGGGGTCCTGTCCCCGTACATTGGGGGGGGCAGGATCCTGTCCCCGTGCATTGTGGTCGGGATCCTGTCCCCGTGCATTGAGGGCGGGGTCCTGTCCCCGTACATTGGGGGGCAGGATCCTGTCCCCATGCATTGTGGTCGGGGTCCTGTCCCCGTGCATTGAGGGCGGGGTCCTGTCCCCGTACATTGGGGGAGGGGTCCTGTCCTCGTGCTTTGGGGGCCAGGTCCTGTCCGCGTGCAATGGAGGGGTGTTTTCATGTATGCACTCATTAGCTTTGTTATTTTGCAGGCCAAGAGTGACGGATCATCGAAAGGGTTTGGCAAATCGTCAGGCGCATTTAAGGGTATTTCCTCAAGTAGATTTCTACCTAAAGGAACCAAATCAAAGGTGAACTTGGAAGAACAGGGGAGGCAGAAGGTGTCATTCAGTTTCAGCTTCACAAAAAAAACCTTCCAGAACAGATTACTGACACCTTTAGTCAGCGACAAGCAAAATGAGCCGCAGAGTAATCCGCTCGCACTCAGCTCCGCGGAGCAAATCTCAAAGCTCAAGATGGACTTTGTGGAATCTACTGGTGGAGTCATGGAAGTTTCTCCACCAAAGCCCAAGGTGGAACTGGGAAAAATTCATTTCAAAAAGCATCTTCTAAGCGTTACAAGCAAACTACCAGCACCCCAATCTCCGCCGCCACCACCCCCACCTCCACCACCTCCTCCTCCTATAACATCTGCCCCCATATCCCACTCACAATCACCCCAAGAGGCACAGATAGAAGGCATGAAGTATTCTTCAGATGTTGAGTTGGTGCCATTTTCAGCAAATGCATGTTTCACAAAGTCACAGGTGAAAGAACCTACAAGCACTGTGTCTTCAAAAGAACAGCTGTCTCCATCCCCATCATCAAGCAGAACTGGTGCAAAGGAAAGCAGAGAGTGGTCTTTAATTTCTGTTGTAGAAATCCCGAGCACTCAGATGGTCGTCGACAAAGTGGAGACGACGGCGATAAAAGAATATTCCCATATTGGGAAGGAAGAGAAGAGTTATGCCAGCGTGCAAAGCATTAAATCTAATCCTAGCCCTGAAAAACCTAAATCCAAATCGTCTCACTCAGAAACTATGGTTGTCGGCTCAGAGTCTGATGAAGATTCAGTCCAGACCTCCTCAAGCCATCGCTCCCATGAGCTAAAACACACTTCCAGTAGAGAAAGGGACTCTAAAAGGTGCTCCATGTCCTTGAGAAGCGAGGACAGTGGGAAGTATACGTCAAGATCGAGGTCTGGAAAGGATCAGAAACATTCTGGTTATTCCAGGTCAGACAGAGACTCCAAATACTCGTCCTCCTATTCTCATTGTAGGTCAGACCGTGAGCGGAGGAGAAGCAAATCCCGTTCCAGGTCACGATCAAGGTCTAGATCTGACCGAGGCCCAAGAAGTAGCTTTTCATATGCTAGATCTGAACGTTCACATCATTACGAGTCCGAGCGGAGGTACCACAGGAGTTCTCCTTACCGAACGAGATACTCGCGCTCCTATGCAGACAGTAGGGCCAGGGACAGTTCTGATTCTGAAGAAGATTATCGAAGATCTTACTCTAGACCTAGCGATTCCCGATATCCTCCATCATCTTCTCATTCTTACAGAGAAACCAGGATGACATCGTCTTCACACTCAAAATACGACAAAGATCCCAAATTCGATTCTTCGCATTATTCTGATCGCAGAGGAAGTACAACGTCCAGCAGAGCTGGAAAAGATAGCAAGTCTCCTGCCAGAGAATCTTCTAGGAGAGGTTCTCCTCCAAAAGAAGCTGACATTAAACATGGATCCTCACATTGGAGGGTGGAGAGCTTAAAGTCTCATTTCCCAAAATCATCAGATTCCAAATCTGAATCGGTAACTTCAGGAAGAAAAAGTTCTAAATGGGATTTGGAAGAAAGACCGGTACCAAAAGATGAGCGTAAAACAGGCAAAAAAGATGAACGTTCCCCATTGAACATACCCATCCACAAGAAGGCAGTTTCTCCTCTGTTTTATAGGCATAAGGTGACTTCTACTATCGAAAACAAAGTCGTGACTACTTTCGATCCTAACATGGAAGACGCTGAACAGTTTATAGATGATCATCAAAGTAACAGTTCCCCCCGAACCAACGATGACGATCTCCCCCATGGGCGAGGATGGCATTTCGTTACTCTCAGTTCTACAGAAAATTTTCACTCTGAGGATCCAAACGAAACACCCGACTCTGAAAACTGCAATTCAGATGTTCCTGAAATGAGCTTTGATAGCAGTGAAACTGAACAACTTGATAAATCTGATGAGGACCTCGGAGCGCATGCGCTTAGCAGGCTGGATGCCGTCTCAGAAGGCGGTGAGAAAATCACTCCAAGTGAAGCACATCGCTCATATGTTACAGAGCATAAAGATCCCATGTCGCCAACAGAGTCAAAAAGCCACCTAGAAAGCATTACCAAAGACTGGCGTCCTTGTCATGATTCGAACGAGACGGACTGTAAAACGCCGGACCCCGGGGACAAATTCTGTCATTCCACGGGGCGGGAGCACATCAATGACAGTCACATTTCTGTAATTCACCTTCAGCCTGAGCCTCGAATAACAAACTTAATTTTGCAAAAGTCCAGTCTAGCTATGAGCTTCTTTGCTGAGCGGGATTTACCTTGTGAAACTACGGCCCCCAAAATCTGTTATCTACAAAGTACATACTGCGATTCGTCAGCTGAAGAAACCCCAGAGAATAACAAAACTAGTGACAAAGACGACTGTGTCTCCAATAAAGTGACTTTGGGAGAAGCCCCACCATCGTCACCACAAATTTGCAAGAAAGAAAATTCTTTACAGATCAAAAACTCTTCAACAGGTAATGTGGAAGAAAATGAAAAATCTTCTTCACTTGAAACTGCGGCTGAATGGATTGAGGTCCATGCAGAAAATGAATTTTCCAAGCAGGCGATCGACAAGTGTGAGGTCCTCCACATTGAAGCCGAGGAGGAGACTATTAACGATGGATCACAGTTAACCTCTGACAGCATGGTGCCGTCCATGAACTTCATCAGCGCCGTCCAGGCGTATTACTCTGACAGCGAAGAGAGTGAAAGTGCCGATAGTGAATCGGAAGATACAGACTCTGATGACAGCGGCCTCCCCAGGAATCGTTTGCAATCAGTCGTGGTCGTTCCTAAAACCTCTATACTAACCATGGAAGAAGCTATAATGTCTCCAGTCACTCAAGAAGAAGGTCAGCTGTTTACATTACTCGTGGAGGAAGGTCAGACATCTACAACTATCAAAGGTGAAATGTCACCATTGTCCATGGAAGTAGCAGAACCTTCTGCAGTCAACTTGGATGATGCAAGCCTAGCTGAATTAAGTATGAGTAGTGCTAAAATACCTGCAGTGACGTTGGAAAAACTTTCTGCATTTACCATTGAAAACATTAAACCAGCTGCATTGACCATGGAAGGTGCAGGACCAGCTGCGGTGACCATGCAAGGTGCAGGACCAGCTGCATTGACCATGGAAGATGCAGGACCAGCTGCGATGACCATGGAAGTTGCAAGACCAGCTGCGGTGACCATGGAAGATGCAAGACCAGCTGCGGTGACCATGGGAGGCGCTGAACCAGCTGCAGTGACAATGAAAAGTGCAGGACCAGCTGCGGTGACAGTGAAAAGTGCAGGACCAGCTTTAGTGACCATGGAAGGTGTAGGACCAGCTTCACTGACCATGGAGGGTGGAAGACCAACTGCAGTGACATTGGGAGGTTCAAAACTGGCTGCAGTGACCATGGAAGTTGCAGGACCAGTTGCAGTAGCCAAAGAAGGTGCAAAACTGGCTGCAGTAACCACGGAAGGTGCACGACTCACTGCAGTGACCATAGAAGCTGCAAAACCAGCTGCAATAACCATGGGAAGTGTAGGACCAGCAGCAGTGCCCATGGAAGGATTGAGACCAACAGCAGTGAAAATAGAAAGCGCAAGACCGACAGCGGTAATGATGGAGGGTGCAGGCCTTGCTGTATTAACTGTGGAAGGCGCCAGACTGACTGCATTGGCCTTAGAGGGTGCCAGACCGACTGCATTGGCCGTGGAGGGCAAGAGACTGACATCGGTGATCATTGAGGGTGCAGGCCTAGCTGCTGTGACCATAGAAGGTGCGAGACCAACTACGGTGACCATGGAAGGTTCAATACCGACTGCAGTAATCCTAGATGATGCAACACCGGCAGTGGTGACAACGGATGGTGTGACACCAGCCGTGGTAACCATGAAAGGTGCGAGACCAACTCCAATATCCATGGAAGAAGAAAAACCATTGGCATTGATCATGGACGAAGTGAAGCCATCAGTATGGACCTTGGAAGATACTAAACCATCGTCATTATCTGCAGATGAAGCACAATTTTCATCCTCTGGCAGGGAAGGTGCAAATCCTTCTCCAATAACCATGGAAAAGCCTAAAATCCGTATATTATCCGTGGATGAAGCTCGTCCTTTAATTTCGACAAAAATTGAGACACTTCAAAATGATCATAAACTTCAAGAAAGCAGATCAGAAGACTTTAAGGAGAGAAACTCTGCGCACATCCCGATCCCCGTCACGCCTGTCATACTGGAAGATAAAAGTAATGACGTTCCCGTTCCAAAAACAGCGATTCAGCACCCTCCTTCCGATGCCAATGTCAGCACCAGCCGTCCTGTACCCATGAAACCTAAAAACAAAGGCAAAGCCCTCATAGAGGGTCACGCAGCACAGGAGAGCCACATGGTCAGCCAAGCCAAACCCAAGGAGCCAGAAAAGTCTGCAATGCCCGCTGCCCCGTCCATACACCCCACAGTAGAAAAGCAGCTGGCGACGAGCTTTGTAGAGAGGCCGGACAGTCGGCACCAGGGACCTGGATATAATCGAGGGCATGGAGACTACTCGCGAGTGGATGGATTCCAGGCAGCAGAAGACTTGTCTGACCTAGGATGGGACTTCTCTCAGCCTGAAAAGCCGAGCAGCACTTACCAGCCCCCGGACAGTAGCTTCATGTACTTTGGCTACCAGCAAGGAAGCAGCGGCCACGATCCTTCACACGGTTACGTCGGTGACAACGGCTATTGGAATTCCAGCTACCACAACAAGCACGACTACAAGTACAGCAAGCCGTCCGGCCAAGTCCCCGACTCCGTCACCAACTGCTACACTGAAGACGATGACGATGAAGAGTACGATTTCGCCTGGGATAAGGATCACATGCACGAGGTCGGACACCATCCTAAAGCTTTCCTCAATAAATCTAGGGAGAGCGGCTCCGTGCAAGCGCATGAGATCAGCAGCAACTCCATAAAGGACAACGCACCGCGCACGGACAAGAGAGAGACGCTGGCCCGCGAGCGGTCAAACATGAAGGAGCGAGGACCACCTAAGAAACGGAGGCAGGAGTTAGAGAGCGACTCGGAGAATGATGCCGAAGCGCTAGAGAGAAGGAAAATGAAGGCCGAGGCCGGTCTAGTGGACTCACCAGCCTCGAAGCATGGCCGCCTGGGCCCCATCTGCTGCATGGAAGACTTCAGGGACCCGCAGCACTGGAAGGACTGCTACAAGCTGGGGAAGATGCCGACATACTTCGACCTGATAGAGGAGAACGTCTATCTGACCGAGAGGTACGGCCTCCGCTTACTGCACCTACCCCCTATCTGCTGATTGTATGCCTCCCTGCAGAGCATCACTCCTGACAGCAATATATCCTGAAGATAATTACACCACTGACCTCTGCAGAGCATCGCTCCTCCACCTCCTGACAGATACATAGTGATATATCCTGCAGATTATTACACCACTGACCTCTCTGCAGAGCATCGCTCCTCCACCTCCTGACAGATACACAGTGATATATCCTGCAGATTAATACACCACTGACCTCTGCAGAGCATCGCTCCTCCACCTCCTGACAGATACATAGTGATATATCCTGCAAATTATTACACCACTGACCTCTCTGCAGAGCATCGCTCCTCCACCTCCTGACAGATACATAGTGATATATCCTGCAGATTATTACACCACTGACCTCTCTGCAGAGCATCGCTCCTCCACCTCCTGACAGATACACAGTGATATATCCTGCAGATTAATACACCACTGACCTCTGCAGAGCATCGCTCCTCCACCTCCTGACAGATACATAGTGATATATCCTGCAGATTATTACACCACTGACCTCTCTGCAGAGCATCGCTCCTCCACCTCCTGACAGATACATAGTGATATATCCTGCAGATTATTACACCACTGACCTCTCTGCAGAGCATCGCTCCTCCACCTCCTGACAGATACATAGTGATATATCCTGCAGATTATTACACCACTGACCTCTCTGCAGAGCATCGCTCCTCCACCTCCTGACGATACAGTGATATATCCTGCAGATTATTACACCACTGACCTCTCTGCAGAGCATCGCTCCTCCACCTGACAGATACATAGTGATATATCCTGCAGATTAATACACCACTGACCTCTCTGCAGAGCATCGCTCCTCCACCTCCTGACAGATACATAGTGATATATCCTGCAGATTATTACACCACTGACCTCTCTGCTCCTCCACCTGACAGATACATAGTGATATATCCTGCAGATTACACCACTGACCTCTCTGCAGAGCATCACTCCTCCACCTCCTGACAGATACATAGTGATATATCCTACAGATTATTACATTACTGACCCCTCTGCAGAGCATCGCTCCTCCTGACAGATACACAGTGATATATCCTGCAGATTATTACACCACTGACCTCTCTGCAGAGCATCGCTCCTCCACCTCCTGACAGATACATAGTGATATAGCCTGCAGATTATTACACCACTGACCTCCCTGCAGAGCATCGCTCCTCCACCTCCTGACAGATACATAGTGATATATCCTGCAGATTATTACACCACTGACCTCTGCAGAGCATCGCTCCTCCACCTCCTGACAGATACATAGTGATATATCCTGCAGATTATTACACCACTGACCTCTGCAGAGCATCGCTCCCCCATCTCCTGACAGATACATAGTGATATATCCTGCAGATTATTACACCTCTGACCTCTCTGCAGAGCATCGCTCCTCCTCCTCCTCCTGACAGATACATTGTGATATATCCTGCAGATTACACCACTGACCTCTCTGCAGAGCATCGCTCCTCCTCCTCCTGACAGATACATTGTGATATATCCTGCAGATTACACCACTGACCTCTCTGCAGAGCATCGCTCCTCCACCTCCTGACAGATACAGTGATATATCCTGCAGATTATTACACCACTGACCTCTCTGCAGAGCATCGCTCCTCCACCTCCTGACAGATACATAGTGATATATCCTGCAGATTATTACACCTCTGACCTCTCTGCAGAGCATCGCTCCTCCACCTCCTGACAGACACATAGTGATATATCCTGCAGATTATTACACCACTGACCTCTCTGCAGAGCATCGCTCCTCCACCTCCTGACAGATACATAGTGATATATCCTGCAGATTATTACACCACTGACCTCTCTGCAGAGCATCGCTCCTCCACCTCCTGACAGATACACAGTGATATATCCTACAGATTATTACACCACTGACCTCTGCAGAGCATCGCTCCTCCACCTCCTGACACATACACAGTGATATATGCTGCAGATTATTACACCACTGACCCCTCTGCAGAGCATCGCTCCTCCACCTCCTGACACATACATAGTGATATATCCTGCAGATTATTACACCTCTGACCTCTCTGCAGAGCATCGCTCATCCACCTCCTGCAGATTATTACACTCTGACTTCTCTCACTCCCCTTACAGATGGTTTGTCCTAACTATGATTTCTGTTTTGCAGGAAGAAGAATAAAAGTCACCGGGACATAAAGCGAATGCAGTGCGAGTGCCCGCTGCTGTCTAAGGAGGAGCGGTCTCGGGGCGAGGTGGCCTGCGGAGAAGACTGCCTCAACCGCCTGCTCATGATTGAATGGTGACTGCTCCTGTGCCCGGCACATCCTCGCCGTCTGTCGATCTGAGCCTAAGACCACTGTTTTCTGTAGAGAATCGATCTGTCCGCACCAGACCAGCGTTAATATGTCTGTAAACATTTGGGAATGTCATCAGTCCCCAAATAATCTTGTGCAAAAAACTGGGGATCACCGATAGGGAGAGAAGGGGATGCGGCTGCAGCTTCTCATTGTGAGGCGTGCTAAGCATACTGTGAGAGGGAAAAGGGAAGCGAGAAGAAAGTGGCAGCGCAGCTCGGGGAGGAGAAGGAGGTGGGGGGGCAGCTCGGGGAGGAGGAGGAGGCGGCGCAGCTCGGGGAGGAGAAGGAGGTGGGGGGGGCAGCTCGGGGAGGAGGAGGAGGCGGCGCAGCTCGGGGAGGAGAAGGTGGCGGCGCAGCTCGGGGAGGAGAAGGTGGCGGCGCAGCTCGGGGAGGAGAAGGTGGCGGCGCAGCTCGGGGAGGAGAAGGTGGCGGCGCAGCTCGGGGAGGAGAAGGCGGTGGCGCAGCTTGGGGAGGAGAAGGCGGCGGCGTAGCTCGGGGAGGAAAAGGCGGCGGCGCAGCTCGGGGAGGAGAAGGAGGCTGCGCGGCTTGCGGGTGGAGAGAAGGCTGCGCGGCTTGCGGGTGGAGAGAAGGCGGAGGCGCAGCTCAGGGAGGAGAAGGCGGCGGCGCAGCTCGGGGAGGAAAAGGCGGCGGCGCAGCTCGGGGAGGAAAAGGCGGCGGCGCAGCTCGGGGAGGAAAAGGCGGCGGCGCAGCTCAGGGAGGAGAAGGAGGCTGCGCGGCTTGCGGGTGGAGAGAAGGCGGCATGGCCCGCAGGTGGAGAGAAGGCGGCGCGGCCCGCGGGTAGAGAGAAGGCATCGCAGCCTGCGGGTGGAGAGAAGGCGTCGCGGCCCGCAGGTGGAGAGAAGGCGTCGCGGCCTGCGGAAGGGAGGAGAAGGCGTTGCAGCTGGGGGCGCAGGGATATCAGATGTGCATGTGGCCGAGAGGACAAGCAACTCATTAGCTGGAAGCGGTAGGTCTGGAAGCATGGGGGCACTACACAAAGCAACAGCAGGCACCCCAATTAATGCAAGGTTATGTTCACAGTTAGCATTTTTTTATGTGGCGTTTTTTTGGTTTGCATGAAACATGTAGGCTATGGCCAGAAAATTGCATCACAAATTATAAGCGTATTTTGGTGATAACCCATTATGATTTCCATGGTGAAAAACTGCAGTAAAAACACTCAGAATTGCTTTGCTGCTTTAAATAAAAAAATCCGCACCACAGGTCACAAACCGCACAGAAAAAGCCCCACTGTGTGATGGAGACTTTCTATAATTGTTCAGATTGCAGCTGCTGTAAAACGCTTTTCCCCCCCGAGTTCAGTGTGAATAAGCTCTTGTAGTAATATGAAATCTGCTTCCGGTGGGGATGTGAGACGCAGCGCTCAGTGAGGAGCCCCCCGAGTGCAGCAGTGGGGTCTGCAGTTGTGTATTACAGATGCGGCCCATTATAAGGATTTATTAGGAATTAGCGCATTGTTCTAGATCTGCAGGCGGCTGAGGGAGATCTGAGCGTATAGATTTGTGTGCCGCTCATTTTCTGACTCTTTTCCTGCTTTCTCCCAGTTCATCAAGGTGCCCGAATGGAGACTACTGCTCCAACCGGCGTTTCCAGAGGAAGCAACATGCTGACGTGGAATGCATCCTGACGGATAAGAAGGGTTGGGGCCTCCGAGCCGGCAGAGACCTAAAACCGTAAGCTTATGGTAGATGCACCTTCCCTGAGGAGTTAACAGGGCCGAGCTGGTATTGGGGTTGCTAGCCATAGTTGTCTGCCATTTCTGCATCCTGAAGAGCCGCCTGATCTCAGCCATGGAACATTCAATTTGGTCGCAGTCTCATCTAATTAGTTCCAGTCTGTCCGTAGACTTAAAATGTCCATGTCGTCCGCATGTTACTCTGCAATGATGATCTGAAGCATCACCGTAAAGCAAGCGGTGGCCTGAAATGGGAGCAGGTGCTGGGAGCCGCTGTTACACAGCCAGACTCCACATAGAGAAGGCAGAGAGGGTTTATTATCACCTCTGCCTTCCTGATCACTCTATACACTGCTCTGGACAAGCGTTCATCCTCCGGACCAAGAAATTGTGTGATCGCCAGGTCCTGGGGAGGTGCCGGAGCAAAGTATAACAAAAATTAGGTCCCACGGATGATGGAAAAAAAAAACCCCACAAAAATGATTTGTATGTTCAAAGGAGATAAAACAATTTCCTTCCCGCAGGAACACGTTTGTGCTGGAGTACTGCGGAGAGGTGCTGGACCACAAGGAGTTCAAAGGCCGCGTGAAGGAGTACGCCCGCAGCAAGAACATCCACTATTATTTCATGGCTCTGAAAAACGATGAGGTGAGAGGAGCCGGCCGGGGGGCAGTAATAGGGCGAGGATGGAGTCGGTGGCGGGGTGTGCAGGCGAGGATGGAGTCGGCGGGGTGTGGAGGCAAGGATGGAGTCAGCGGCGGGGTGTGCAGGCAAGGATGGAGTCAGTGGCGGGGCGTGCAGGCGAGGATGGAGTCAGCGGCGGGACGTGCAGGCGAGGATGGAGTCGTTGGCGGGGCGTGCAGGCAAGGATGGAGTCGGCGGCGGGACGTGCAGGCGAGGATGGAGTCGGCGGGACGTGCAGGTGAGGATGGAGTCGGTGGCGGGGTGTGCAGGCGAGGATGGAGTCGGCGGTGGGGCGTGCAAGCGAGGATGGAGTCAGCAGCGGGACGTGCAGGCGAGGATGGGGGTGGCGGGGCGTGCAGGTGAGGATGGAGTCAGCGGCGGGATGTGCAGGCGAGAATGGAGTCAGCGGCGGGACATGCAAGCGAGGATGGGGTCGGCGGTGGCGGGGCGTGCAGGCGAGGATGGAGTCAGCGGCGGGACGTGTAGGCGAGAATGGTGTCAGCGGCGGGACGTGTAGGCGAGAATGGTGCCGGCGGCAGGGCGTGCAGGCTCTGTATATGCTGCTCACGTCCATCCTAGGCAGTGTCCATCTTTCCCGGACAGTCCGCTCTCCGGTGATGTCCGCACTGATCACGTTTTGTGTTTTCCCACAGATTATTGACGCAACGCAGAAGGGAAACTGTTCGCGCTTCATGAACCATAGCTGTGACCCCAACTGTGAGACGCAGAAGGTGAGGCTGGGCACGGACTGTCCTGCCTGCAGCCAGGTGGATCCGGACCTAATATCACTCTGCTTTCTGCCCTGTGTAGTGGACGGTTAATGGACAGCTCAGAGTGGGCTTTTTTACCACCAGACTGGTGCCAGCTGGCGCTGAGCTGACGTTTGACTACCAGTTCCAGCGATACGGGTAAGGACCACTCATAACAAAATTCTATATTATTTATCCTTTTTTTCTTTCTCCCTTTGGGACTCCATGTTGGTTCCCAGCACTGGGTGAACGGGTGCGTTTTGTCCTCGCGCTGCCGGAGGGTTGGCCAGATACACATCCTCTGTCACCCTGTGGTGTGCCCCTTGCAGGGCTGCTCCCATCCTGTCCTCCGCACCTGTATGGAAGCCATATTGGCTTTCTGGCTCATGTGTTTCATGCTTGCACATGGTGATTGTAATCATTTCCGCTCTCTCATACGTTGCAGTAAGGAGGCTCAGAAATGCTTCTGTGGATCAGCGAACTGCAGAGGATACCTCGGAGGGGAGAATCGCGTCAGTGTCCGAGCAGCCGGGGGCAAGATGAAGAAGGAAAGATCCCGCAAGAAGGATTCTGTGAGTGTCCTCCATACAGGGGAGAGAGCCCCTTATTCCAGCCCCCGGATCCCACCAGGCAGGACTCCTGCAGCCTCACTGCCCGGCGTCTCTGTCCCTGTACATTGTAGGCCCCATTGTAGAGATGTCAGGCTCCTCACATAACTGTATGTGTGTGGATCCAAAGGTCGGATAGTCCAGAGCCCTCAGTGTTCTGGACTGTGCCGGATTATCAGAATGTCACATCATATTTCCTCTCTGCTGTGATCCAGGTGGACGGAGAGCTGGAGGCCCTGCTGGAGAACGGAGAAGGTCTGTCGGACAAGAACCAGGTGCTCAGCTTATCGCGGCTGATGGTCCGAATCGAGACTTTAGAGCAGAAGCAAACCTGCCTGAAGCTGATCCGGGTGAGAATCCAGCTCCTCTGTTATGGGGGTCTGCGGCTGTTACTGATCACAGGGGCGTCCACATTGTGTGTTAGCATCAGAGTTTATTCTCATCTGAGACCGCATAATTTCTGCACAGTTTGGGAAATGATTGAACAAAAAAAACTCGTTGTGAGGCTGTGTCACCAGCCCAGGAGACCCCCGGGCCGAGCTCATCCCATATACTACAGATGTGTGTGGGCACCCTGGGTCCCTCGGCTGCTCTGATCAGGATGCCGCTGGCAGTTCTGCCCCAAGGGATTGTGCGCAGCGGGAGAAACTTACCATGCACAAGAGACTGCGCCAACACTGGCGAGCAAGTAGTGCGCCTGATTAGTCTAGGGTTTTAGACACCTCATACACCTCGTTGGATGTGTCAGTCAGAAGTGTGAAGCACATGGCTGCACCCTCCTCTCCCCTCTGATGATCAGGGTCACTGTACCCCGCTAATTACCTCTGTGATGATATATACCATCGGCTCCAGGTTCACCCTCTCTGCCGCTTGTCCCCGCAGAATACGCAGTCTCCGTCCTGCCTCAAGTTTTTCCTGGAGTGTCACGGCTTGTCGCTCTTGTGGATCTGGATGGCCGAACTTGGAGACAACCGGGGAAACACAAGTACCAGCATCCGGCTGCAGCTAGAGGTCAGGACTCGTGATCACTTTGTTAATCTTATACCGATGCCTTATTACGTCTGGTCTTCTACTCCAGTCACACCTAAAGCTGCACCAGCTGTCACCGCCATCCCTGATCTTTCTGTCAGCACTTGCTGCTTGGGATCTTCGCGTTATCAACAGAGTTGTGACTGCTGCTCTGGAGGTTACTGAAGTATAGGCCAAGACAATAAACGTACTGTGCATTATCTGGAAATATCGGGCTCTATTCACATTGTCTGCAGTTTATGCCATACAAATTGCCCCTGACCTATACGCCCAACGCACTAATAGACTTAATGAACTAATAAACCAGAATATCGTAGAGCGGCGTGTCGTAGGGCGGAATATCTTTCCTGTGATAGGCTGGTGTCCTGTGTCTCTCATATAACACGTAAACCAGCCCCCTTCTACATCTGCCTTGGCTCTGTCATTTAAGCCTGTACGCCCCAGTAAGAGAGAACTTTCCTACGGTAACTAAGTAAAATTTGAGTTTAAAGGGAACCTGTCACGTCATTTTTGGCATCTAAACTGTCCCCACTGCATTTAGTGATGTACAATTTTTTTTTAATTAAAACCAGCGCTGTAATCATGTGCAAAAAGCACTTTATATAGTTGGTCATGGGGGTGGGCTTCTTTTCGTTCAGTTACGAGTGTTGCTGCCCACACAATGTGAATGACTTCACCAGGAAGTCAGTGTTACTGTTCGTGTTTGGCTGCCCGAACACCGGATGTTTGTCACGCTGTCATGTGCATCACAGCGTGGCAAAAAACGCTTCTGATCAGTGGTGAAATCATCCCCACCGGTCAGAGATCTGCAGTTCCCACACTGTCAAAAGACAGCGTGAGCGCACAGCTGTGATCAGAGGTATAAAGTTCACCTCCGGTCACTGGTGTCAGCTGATGGGACTACTGCTCCCATCATCCGACGCCTGCTGCCACTAATAACAGTGAGAGCAGGAGGGGCTGATGGGAGCATTCCTCAGCCGCTGTAAATAAATAATAATTTAAAAAAAAATGGCATGGATTCCCCTGTATTTTTGATAGCCAGCCAGGCAAAACTCAAAGCTTAGGGGCTGCAACCCTCATCTGTCGGCTTCAGCAATGTCACAAATAGAGGGGTCCCCATGCTGTATTTTTTTAATTATTGAAATAAATAATTTTTAAAGAATGCCCCCCCCCCCCCCTCCATTTTTGACAACCAACCTTGCTAAAACAGACAGCTGGGGGCTGGTATTCTCAGGCTGGTAAGGGGCCATGGATATTGCAACCCCCCCCCCCCCCCAGCCTAGAAATAGCAGCCGCCCAGAATAGGCACTGTCACGGATCCCTCTCTGTGCTGCTGCTAATTCGTCACATGACTTAGATTAACCCTTGCAGGTGCAACCCTATCTCCCCACTCTCAGTTCAGCATTCAACCTCTGTCCTATGCTGTAATGGGAGCATAAATCACACACCGACCCAGGCCACACACCCGCTCATACACGCTGCCACCACTCACCAAATACACGGGCGATGAGTCCCGGAAATATTACTACTAATAATGTCTACCACTCATAAGACTCACACACCTTAGGCTATGGGTTCTTAAGAACATACAAGGTTCAACTGTTAAAGTTTTATGCTTTAATACAAAACGGTTCGGTGCTTACAGTAAAGAAAAAGGTATAAAAATATGGTAATAAAAAGAAATACAACTATGCAGAACAGTATAAAATAAACAGGAGAAAACGTACAGAAATAGCTAACTTGTAGTCTGCTTCTGCTCCCTGAGGGTAGGATGAATATAGACTGGATCACATCAGCTTCCCAGGCTGCCCTCACAAGAGAACAATTTTGAATGTATACAAGTCAAATGTATAGAGTCACCCTGGAGGTCAGGTTTCTAGACCAGCCCCTCAAGTTGATATTCTAATTGCTTGTTTTTGATTGGACCACGGCTGCGCCCCCAATGAATATATTATTTTCTCTGAGATTCTTTGTGTAAAGCTTCCCACCGATATAGTGTCAGGCTGTAATTGACATCTCTCTTCAAAGAGCTAGGAGGTGTCAAATGTTCCCTTTCTTCTTGGTTCCCAGCACGACCCCCTGGTGAGATTGGAAACAGAAGTCTGCTGTCTCAGGAAAATACATATTAACACCTGGGTGAGACCTGCAGCCTTCAGGACAGATGTTCAATTATTACTAGTCACACAATACCTATGCATAGTTCACTGCACACATATATTTATACATTTCACTACAGGCACATTTATTAGATGCGCTAATTCTGGTACTTTGCCCGGCTCTTCCCACTTGCCCTGTGGCGGTGGCAAGTGGGGTTGATGTCACCTTTGTATTGTCCAGTGACATCAAGCCCACAGCTTAGTAATGGAGAGGAGTCTATAAGACACCTATGAATTAGTAATCCTATAGTTGCATGGTAAATAAAGACTTTTAGTAGAAATAAAACAACACAATTTTACTTTTTTATTTCAAAGTAACAAACAGTTTTACTCACCTAATGCCCATAACACTGAATCCCTCGTCTCCTGTAATAAAACAAAATCCAAAAACAATATCCCTCACCTCTGTCGTTCTGTCCCACGCCGTAATCCATGTCTGGGGGATTAACAGTTTTCAACCTGAAGGGTGTCAAAATGTGATCGTCCAGGCTGAGAACCACTGGGGAATGAGCTGCTGCGAGCACAGCCTCAGTGACCGGCGGTGACATCATAGACCTCGGTGAGATCCCTGCTAGCACCGTGAGAGTTAATGGACACCTAATGAGTTAACTCTAGTGGCTGTTGTTGGGGTATGTGCACACGATGCGGATTTGGCTGCGGATCTGCAGCAGTTTTCCATGCGTTGTACAGTACCATGTAAACCTATGGAAAACCAAATCTGCAGTGCACATGCTGCGGAAAACTCCGCGCGGAAACGCTGCGGTTTATTTTCCGCAGCATGTCAATCCTTTTTGCGGATTCTGCAGCGTTTTACACCTGTTCCATAATTGGAATCCGCAGGTGTAAAAACGCAGGTGAAATCCGCACAAAAACTGCACTAAATCCGCAGGTAAAACGCAGGGCGTTTTACCTGCGGATTTTGCAGAATCCGCGGGAAAAATCCGCGATGGAATCCACAATGTGTGCACATAGCCTTAGATGGTTGTCCTTGGGGCGTGCCCTTCTGCCTCCTGTATGTCGCTGGCCAATCATAAGCAGGCTGCAACATAGAAGTGCAGAAGGAGAATGCAGATATTGGTATCACTGATCCCCTGCCCTGTGCACAAACTTGGTGGTTTTCTGCTGTCTTGGCCCCTCTGGGGTATCTGTGCGTTCAGTATAAACGACTTGGCACATTTTTCTCAGCTTTTTCTTAAAAAAAAAAATAAAATTTGTTTTAATTTTTCTAACATCCTAACAAAATAAAAGGGGCTTTCATAAATGATTTGGCTGTGAAGTTGACGCAGGAATATTCGTTATTAATTATTATTCTAAAAGGGCATAAACACTCAAAGTTTGAAAATTCCAAATGTTTCTAAATTTTCACAAAATTTCTGATATTTTCATAAACATATATGTTATTAATCTAAATTTACGACCACTGAGAAGGAGAAAAGGTTTCACAACGACCAATCTACGAATCGATAGAACACGTAGAAGTGTTAAAGCGATAGGAGCACATAAAGTGAGCGCAGGTGTGAGAGATGGGCCTCTGTCAGGAAGGTGAAGCCTCTCTGTGGCATTAAGGGTTAAGAAAAATCATAAGACTGCAGAAAGTTACCAGAGACCAGTCAGCGAGCTAGTCTCCGGTCTGGAACACTTGTTATGTCCATGATCTAGAATATGGAGAGGAGAGGTATGTATAACAGACTAGAGACCATATCACTGATGGATCACTGGTAACTCATTCTGCAGTCTTATGCACAGTGATACATAGAGGATGGAGAGGAGATATGTATAACAGACTAGAGACCATATCACTGATGGATCACTGGTAACTCATTCTGCAGTCTTATGCACAGTGATACATAGAGCATGGAGAGGAGATATGTATAACAGACTAGAGACCATATCACTGATGGATCACTGGTAACTCATTCTGCAGTCTTATGCACAGTGATACATAGAGGATGGAGAGGAGATATGTATAACAGACTAGAGACCATATCACTGATGGATCACTGGTAACTCATTCTGCAGTCTTATGCACAGTGATACATAGAGGATGGAGAGGAGATATGTATAACAGACTAGAGACCATATCACTGATGGATCACTGGTAACTCATTCTGCAGTCTTATGCACAGTGATACATAGAGGATGGAGAGGAGATATGTATAACAGACTAGAGACCATATCACTGATGGATCACTGGTAACTCATTCTGCAGTCTTATGCACAGTGATACATAGAGCATGGAGAGGAGATATGTATAACAGACTAGAGACCATATCACTGATGGATCACTGGTAACTCATTCTGCAGTCTTATGCACAGTGATACATAGAGGATGGAGAGGAGATATGTATAACAGACTAGAGACCATATCACTGATGGATCACTGGTAACTCATTCTGCAGTCTTATGCACAGTGATACATAGAGGATGGAGAGGAGATATGTATAACAGACTAGAGACCATATCACTGATGGATCACTGGTAACTCATTCTGCAGTCTTATGCACAGTGATACATAGAGGATGGAGAGGAGATATGTATAACAGACTAGAGACCATATCACTGATGGATCACTGGTAACTCATTCTGCAGTCTTATGCACAGTGATACATAGAGCATGGAGAGGAGATATGTATAACAGACTAGAGACCATATCACTGATGGATCACTGGTAACTCATTCTGCAGTCTTATGCACAGTGATACATAGAGGATGGAGAGGAGATATGTATAACAGACTAGAGACCATATCACTGATGGATCACTGGTAACTCATTCTGCAGTCTTATGCACAGTGATACATAGAGGATGGAGAGGAGAGTGTCATCGCCACGTAATGTGGTACGTTCGGAGACGTTGTGCCTGTTCCAAATTAAATTATAAAATCCTAGTACGTACAGGAGAGTGATGCGGACACTGGTCATTACATCATCGGTCAAGGGTTGTATAGGTCTCACTGGACATGCATTGTAGCAATATAATTTGCTCTGCTTCTCTCCACATACAGTGTTGGAAATAAGTATTTGATCCCTTGCTGATTTTGTAATTTATATAATGTGACTTTCTGGATTTTATTTTTGATATCCTATCTCTCAAGGATCAAATTAACCTACCCCTAAAATTATAGACTGTTCATGTCTTTGTCAGTGGGCAAACTTAGGCTAAGTTCACATTAGCGTTGTGCGACGCAGCGTCGGGCGCCGCTGCGTCGCCGCATGCGTCATGCGCCCCTATATTTAACATGGGGGCGCATGGACATGCGTTGTGATGCGTTTTTTGACACATGCGTTTTTTGCGGCGCACGCGTCAGGGCGCACAGGACGCAGCAAGTTGCATTTTTTTTTGCGTCCAATTTCGGCCAAAAAGGACGCATGCGTCGCAAAACGCAGCGTTTTAGCGTGCGTTTTGCTGCGTTTTTGTTTGCGTTGTGCGTTGCGTCGCCGACGCTGCGGCGCACAACGCAAATGTGAACGTAGCCTAACAAAATCAGGGATCAAAATACTTCCAACACTGTATGTGCTGGTATTAGCATATATACATCTCATTGGCCAAAGGTAATACTGTCTACACCCACCTTAAGGGTCCTAGGTGTCTTAACCCCTTAACAACCGCCGATACGCCTTTTAGTGGCGGCAGTTAAGGATACTTATTCCTCAGCGCCGCTTTTTAATGGTGCTGAGAAATGTGTATAGCGCCCCCCAGTGGGGGTAGCCGAGACCACGGAGAACATGATTCGTTTCAGTTTTTACTGACCCCAGTGTTGCGATCTCCGTTATTCACGGAGTAATGGCAACTGCAAAAAAAGAAAGTCAGATTTCCCAATTATTTGACTGTCCTCTGATGTGATCTAGCACATCAGAGGAGAGATAATGGGGTCCCCCCGTGCCCCCTGGTAACTGCAATGTTCCTCTGGCTGTGTAGCTCGGCATCTTCTGGAAAAAAAAATGGCAGGTACATGGGCCGAGATCTGCCGGCCTGCACCCCACAACAATAGGAGATTTCTCCTATTGGTTCATTTTGATCGTTGTGCTAGACCCTATCGCAGTGATCAAAATAAAAAAAATAGTAAATCAAACCCCCCTTTATCACCCCCTTAGTGAAAAAAAAATATTATAAATTTTTTTTTTCCGTTAGGGTTACAGTTGTGGTTATAGTTAGGGTTATGCTTGGGGTTACGGTTGTGGTTATAGTTGAAGTTTTAGCTAGAGTTAGGATTGGTGCTACGGTTAGGGTTAGGGTTGGGTCTGGGGTTGGAGTTGGGTCTGGGGTTGGAGTTGGGTCTGGGGTTGGAGTTGGGTCTGGGGTTGGAGTTGGGTCTGGGGTTGAAGTTGGGTCTGGGGTTTGGGGTTGGGTCTGGGGTTTGGGGTTGGGTCTGGGGGTTGGGTCTGGGGTTTGGGTTTGGGGTTGGGTCTGGGGTTGGGGCTGGAGCTGGGGCTGGTGTTGGGGCTGGGGTTGGAGCTGGAGTTGGGGCTGGGTTGGAGCTGGGGTTGGGGTTATAACTAGGGTTGGGGTTGTGGTGTTAAGGTTAGGGTTAGAGTTAGACTGGGGGGGTTCCACTGTTTAGGTACATCAGGGGGTCGCCAAACGTGATATGGTGCCCGCCATTCATTCCATCCAATTTTGGGTTCAAAAAATAAAACTGCACTCCCACCCTTCTGAGCCCTGCCATGCGCCCAAACAGTGGCTTTCCCCCACATACGGGGTTTTGGCGTATTCAGGAGAAATTGGACAACAAATTTTGTGGTCCATTTTCTCCTGATACCCTTGTGAAAATTAAAAAAAAATTGGTTCCAAAGTGAAATTTTTGTGAAGAAAGGAAAATGTTCATTTTTTTTTCCTTACACATAGCTTTAGTTCTCGTGAAGCACCTGGAGGGTTAATAAACTTCTTAAATGTGGTTTTGTGCACCTTGAGGGGTGCAGTTTTTAGAATGGTGTTACTTCGGGGTATTTTCTGTCATATAGACCCCCAAAGTCACTTCAAATGTGAGGTGGTCCCTAAAAAAATGGTTTTATAAATTTTGTTGGAAAAATGAGAAATTGCTGGTCAACGTTTAACCCTTATAACGTCCTAACAAAAATAAATAGTTTCCAAAATTGTGCAGATGTAAAGTAGACATGTGGGAAATGTTATTTATCTATTTTGTGTGACATATCTCTCTGATGTAAGGTCACAAAAAGTAAAAGTTTGAAAATGGTAAAAATTTTCACAATTTTTGCCAAATTCCCTTTTTGTTTTTTTTTCCAGAAATAAACAAGTAATATCGAATTGCCTCTTCAGAGCGAAAGAGGACTTGAACTCTATAGCGCCACCTGTTGGAAGTAGCGATCCTACAAGTCACAATCAACCCTTTGACGAGTCGTGCAATATGACAATAAGGGTGTAGGATCGCTACTTCCAACAGGTGGTGCTATAGAGTTCAAGTCCTCTTTCGCTCTGAATTGGCAATTTGCATATAAAATTTCCCAGAGGAGCATTGCACGGCGAATAAGCCTCCTTACCTCGACAAGCCAGAGCTGGTATGTCACGCTCCACAAGGAGAAGCCTCACCCCTGAGACACACGTCATATCAGAAATGTTACCACTGACATAAAGTACAATATGTCACGAAAAAACAATCTCAGAATCACTGTGATCTGTTGAAGTTCCAGAGCTATAACCTCATAAAGTGACAGTGGTCAGAATTGTAAAAGTTGGCCTGGTCATTAAGTATCAAATTGGCTCTGTCACTAAGGCTAGTTTCACACTAGCGTTAACTGCAATACGTCGCAAATGCGTCGTTTTGCCGAAAATACGCATCCAGCAAAAGTTCTTGCTGGATACGTTTTTTCGTCATAGACTAACATTAGCGACGCATTTGCAACGCATTGCCAAACGTCGCGTCCGTTTTGCGACGCTTGGGCGTGTGGTAGCGGTCCGTCGGGAGAAAAAAACGTTACATGTAACGTTTTTTGCTCCCGACGGTCTGCTTTTTCCGACCGCGCATGCGCGGCTGGAACTCCGCCCCCACCTCCCCGCACTTCCCCGCACATCACAATGGGGCAGCGGATGCGTGGGAAAAATGCATCCGCTGCCCCCGTTGTGCGGCGGAGACCACGCTAGCGTCGGGAACGGCGGCCCGACGCACAGCGACGGGTTGTTCCCGACGCTAGTGTGAAAGTAGCCTAAGGGGTTAATGGTCCTAGGTGCGGCTCTACGTCTTTGCTTTCACTTTCCTATGTTTTCTGGAAGTCTCTAAGACAAAGAAATTCCTGAGACTTCTTATCTCAACACTTACACAGACCTCATTATGGAAAGCAGGAGATGCACATAGAATAATAAAAATGGGGTCAGGATAGAAAAATAACTCCTGCTGTCACAAGATAGAAGTGTTACAGACCGGAGATGAGCTCACGGACTGATCTCAAGTAATTCGATCTGCAGTCTTATGCACTGTGATACATACAGGATGGAGGAGAGTTACAGACCGGAGATGAGCTCACGGACTGATCTCAAGTAACTCCTTCTGCAGTCTTATGCACAGTGATACATACAGGATGGAGAGGGGTTACAGGGCAGAGATGAGCTCACTGACTGATTTCAAGTAACTCCTTCTGCAGTCTTATGCACAGTGATACATACAGGATGGAGAAGGGTTACAGAGCAGAGGTGAGGTCACTGACTGATCTCAAGTAACTCGTTCTGCAGTCTTATGTACAGTGATACATACAGGATGGAGGAGAGTTACAGACTAGTTACAGACCAGAGATGAGCTCACGGACTGATCTCAGGTAACTCGTTCTGCAGTCTTATGCACAGTGATACATACAGGATGGAGAAGGGTTACAGAGCAGAGGTGAGCTCACTGACTGATCTCATGTAACTCGTTCTGCAGTCTTATGCACAGTGATACATACAGGATGGAGAAGGGTTACAGAGCAGAGGTGAGCTCACTGACTGATCTCATGTAACTCGTTCTGCAGTCTTATGCACAGTGATACATACAGGATGGAGAAGGGTTACAGAGCAGAGGTGAGCTCACTGACTGATCTCATGTAACTCGTTCTGCAGTCTTATGCACAGTGGTACATACAGGATGGAGAAGCCAAGCGCCTAGTAATGTTGCCGTGTAACCCTATAAACCTGCTCCTGGCCAGAATGCCTTCATGTCCTGTAAGGATTTTCTTTGTCTCCTTTTGCATCAGATCATAAAGACACTGGAATTGCTTCCCATCCCCAATAAGAACATGCTGGAGGAGAGCAAGATTCTCCCCATCATCCAGCGATGGGCGCAGACCAAGACGGCCATCCCGCAGCTGAGCGAAGGCGACGGCTACTCCAGCGAGAACACGTCCCGTGCCCACACCCCCCTCAATACTCCCGTGAACAACCCCGACCCCGCTGCGAAGCTGAGTGTGGAGATGGAGGGGGAGACCCCCAAGAAGCTGATCCTGCGCAGACTGAAGATCATCAGCGAGAACAGCATGGACAGCGCCATGTCTGACCCTGCCAGCGAGCTCGAGGTGAAGGAAGCGCCGGCTAAGCCGGAGGCGCAGGCCGCCGAGGAGCAGAAGAACGGCCACCAGCACAAAGACGACGTGAAAGCAGAAGATGTCCCACCATCGGAGGAGCCGTCACCTCCTTCCATCAAGGCCGATGACGAGTCCACAGCTGGAATAGAGACCTCCGAGACTGAAACCAAGGAGACCACCAAAGCAGAAGAGACCCCATCCCAGGACGAGGAGGAAGGTGTATCCGATGTAGAAAGCGAGCGCAGCCAGGAACCCACCGACAAGATGCTGGATATGAGCGAACTCGCCAACAAGCTGCTGGATGCCTGGAAGGATCTAAAGGTAGGAAAGTGGTGCCCACATTGGGGGCTCACAACTCTGCTCCTGCATGAGAGCCGCTGACGTACGCTGCGCACCGTGCTCACTATTGGGGTAAATCAGAGCCGGGGTCTATGGTAATAAATTATCTGGGAACGAGTCTAGGATCTGACTTCGGGGTGCAGACAGACGGCGGGGGGCGATTACACAGGGTGGGGTCTGCACTCTGGCGCCCTTCTCCTGGGACATCTCACCCCATCTCTCTGCTCTTTTATGTAGGAAGTTTATCGGATCCCAAAGAAATCCCAAGTGGAGAAGGAGAACAGTAAGTACCAACCCGCCCCCATTATCAGCACCCACAGCCCTAAGACTGTTATCCTCACCCACATCTCCAGACTCACCGTCATCACAGTCACTGCCCACTCCTCTATTATCATCACAGTCACCGTACACTCCTCTATTATCATCACAGTCACCGTACACTCCTCTATTATCATCACAGTCACCGTACACTCCTCTATTATCATCTGTCTCCGCACACTCCTCTATTATCATCAGTCACCGTACACTCCTCTATTATCATCACAGTCACTGCACACTCCTCTATTATCATCACAGTCACCGTACACTCCTCTATTATCATCACAGTCACCGTACTCTCCTCTATTATCATCACAGTCACTGCACACTCCTCTATTATCATCACAGTCACCGTACACTACTCTATTATCATCACAGTCACCGCCCACTCCTCTATTATCATCACAGTCACCGTACACTCCTCTATTATCATCACAGTCACCGTACTCTCCTCTATTATCATCACAGTCACCGCCCACTCCTCTATTATCATCACAGTCACTGCCCACTCCTCTATTATCATCAGTCACCAGACACTCCTCTATTATCATCACAGTCACCGCACACTCCTCTATTATCATCACAGTCACTGCCCACTCCTCTATTATCATCACAGTCACTGCACACTCCTCTATTATCATCACAGTCACCGCACACTCCTCTATTATCATCACAGTCACTGTACACTCCTCTATTATCATCACAGTCACCGTACTCTCCTCTATTATCATCAGTCTCCGCACACTCCTCTATTATCATCACAGTCACCGTACACTCCTCTATTATCATCACAGTCACCGTACACTCCTCTATTATCATCACAGTCACCGTACACTCCTCTATTATCATCAGTCACCGTACACTCCTCTATTATCATCAGTCTCCGCACACTCCTCTGATATCATCACAGTCACCGCACACTCCTCTATTATCACAGTCACCGCACACTCCTCTATTATCATCAGTCACCGCACACTCCTCTATTATCATCACAGTCACCGTACACTCCTCTATTATCATCAGTCTCCGCACACTCCTCTATTATCATCACAGTTACCGGACACTCCTCTATTATCATCAGTCACCGGACACTCCTCTATTATCATCAGTCACCAGACACTCCTCTATTATCATCACAGTCACCGCACACTCCTCTATTATCATCACAGTCACTGCCCACTCCTCTATTATCATCACAGTCACTGCACACTCCTCTATTATCATCACAGTCACCGCACACTCCTCTATTATCATCACAGTCACTGTACACTCCTCTATTATCATCACAGTCACCGTACTCTCCTCTATTATCATCAGTCTCCGCACACTCCTCTATTATCATCACAGTCACCGCACACTCCTCTATTATCATCACAGTCACCGTACACTCCTCTATTATCATCACAGTCACCGTACACTCCTCTATTATCATCAGTCACCGTACACTCCTCTATTATCATCAGTCTCCGCACACTCCTCTGATATCATCACAGTCACCGCACACTCCTCTATTATCACAGTCACCGCACACTCCTCTATTATCATCAGTCACCGCACACTCCTCTATTATCATCACAGTCACCGTACACTCCTCTATTATCATCAGTCTCCGCACACTCCTCTATTATCATCACAGTTACCGGACACTCCTCTATTATCATCAGTCACCGGACACTCCTCTATTATCATCAGTCACCGCACACTCCTCTATTATCATCACAGTCACCGTACACTCCTCTATTATCATCAGTCTCCGCACACTCCTCTATTATCATCACAGTTACCGGACACTCCTCTATTATCATCAGTCTCCGCACACTCCTCTATTATCATCAGTCTCCGCACACTCCTCTATTATCATCGCAGTCACTGGACACTCCTCTATTATCATCAGTCTCCGCACACTCCTCTATTATCATCGCAGTCACCGCACACTCCTCTATTATCATCACAGTTACCGGACACTCCTCTATTATCATCAGTCTCCGCACACTCCTCTATTATCATCACAGTCACCGTACACTCCTCTATTATCATCACAGTCACCGGACACTCCTCTGTTATCATCACAGTCACCGCACACTCCTCTATTATCATCAGTCACCGCACACTCCTCTATTATCATCACAGTCACCGTACACTCCTCTATTATCACAGTCACCGGACACTCCTCTATTATCATCACAGTCACCGCACACTCCTCTATTATCATCAGTCACCGGACACTCCTCTATTATCATCAGTCTCCGCACACTCCTCTATTATCATCGCAGTCACTGCACACTCCTGTATTATCATCACAGTCACTGGACACTCCTCTATTATCATCACAGTCACTGGACACTCCTGTATTATCATCACAGTCACTGGACACTCCTCTATTATCATCAGTCTCCGCACACTCCTGTATTATCATCACAGTCACTGGACACTCCTCTATTATCATCAGTCTCCGCACACTCCTGTATTATCATCACAGTCACCGCACACTCCTCTATTATCATCACAGTCACCAGACACTCCTCTATTATCATCACAGTCACCGGACACTCCTCTGTTATCATCACAGTCACCGCACACTCCTCTATTATCATCACAGTCACCGCACACTCCTCTATTATCATCAGTCACCGCACACTCCTCTATTATCATCACAGTCACCGTACACTCCTCTATTATCACAGTCACCGGACACTCCTCTATTATCATCACAGTCACCGCACACTCCTCTATTATCATCAGTCACCGGACACTCCTCTATTATCATCAGTCTCCGCACACTCCTCTATTATCATCGCAGTCACTGCACACTCCTCTATTATCATCACAGTCACCAGACACTCCTCTATTATCATCACAGTCACCGGACACTCCTCTGTTATCATCACAGTCACCGCACACTCCTCTATTATCATCACAGTCACCGCACACTCCTCTATTATCATCAGTCACCGCACACTCCTCTATTATCATCACAGTCACCGTACACTCCTCTATTATCACAGTCACCGGACACTCCTCTATTATCATCACAGTCACCGCACACTCCTCTATTATCATCAGTCACCGGACACTCCTCTATTATCATCAGTCTCCGCACACTCCTCTATTATCATCGCAGTCACTGCACACTCCTGTATTATCATCACAGTCACTGGACACTCCTCTATTATCATCACAGTCACTGGACACTCCTGTATTATCATCACAGTCACTGGACACTCCTCTATTATCATCAGTCACCGGACACTCCTCTATTATCATCAGTCTCCGCACACTCCTCTATTATCATCGCAGTCACTGCACACTCCTGTATTATCATCACAGTCACTGGACACTCCTCTATTATCATCACAGTCACTGGACACTCCTGTATTATCATCACAGTCACTGGACACTCCTCTATTATCATCAGTCTCCGCACACTCCTGTATTATCATCACAGTCACCGCACACTCCTCTATTATCATCACAGTTACCGGACACTCCTCTATTATCATCACAGTCACAGCACACTCCTCTATTATCATCACAGTCACAGCCCACTCCTCTATTATCATCAGTCACTGCCCACTCCTCTATTATCATCACAGTCACTGCCCACTCCTCTATTATCATCACAGTCACTGGACACTCCTCTATTATCATCAGTCACTGCACACTCCTCTGTTATCATCACAGTCACCGTACACTCCTCTATTATCATCAGTCACCGCACACTCCTCTGTTATCATCACAGTCACCGTACACTCCTCTATTATCATCAGTCACCGTACACTCCTCTATTATCATCACAGTCACTGCCCACTCCTCTATTATCATCATCACAGTTACCGGACACTCCTCTATTATCATCAGTCACCGCACACTCCTCTATTATCATCAGTCACCGCACACTCCTCTGTTATCATCACAGTCACCGTACACTCCTCTATTATCATCACAGTCACTGCCCACTCCTCTATTATCATCACAGTCACTGCACACTCCTCTATTATCATCAGTCACTGCACACTCCTCTATTATCATCACAGTTACCGGACACTCCTCTATTATCATCAGTCACTGGACACTCCTCTATTATCATCAGTCACTGCACACTCCTCTATTATCACCAGTCACCGCACACTCCTCTATTAGGCTATGTTCACACTTGCGTTGTTGTGTGTTGCGTCGGCGACGCATCGGCGACACAACGCATGCAAAACGCATGCAAAACGCATTGTTTTGTGACGCATGCGTCCTTTTTTTGCTTGATTTTGGACGCACAAAAAATGCAACTTGCTGCGTCCTCTGCGCCCTGACGCGTGCGCCGCAGCGACGCATGCGTCACAAAACGCAAGTGCAACGCATGTCCATGCGCCCCCATGTTAAATATAGGGGCACATGACGCATGCGTCGCTGCAGCGGCGCCCGACGCTGCGTCGCACAACGCTAATGTGAACGTAGCCTTATCAGTCACCATTGTCACACTTGCATACACGGTGGCTTCTGTGCTGTCACTATGTGATGATCATGGCGTCTTGCACGTCTCCTGCTCCACAGATGACCGCTGGAGAGACCCCTCTAGTGGAGGTTACCAGACTCCGACCTCCAAGATCCCGAGCCGGGAGCGGGACTCTGATCGGCAGAGCCAGAAGAAGCGCAAGAAATCCCCATCGCCACCGTCCTTCTATGAGCGCAGCGCAAAGAGAGGAGAGGACAGGTGAGCGCAGCGTGGCCGACGTGTGACTGCAGCCTAAACAAGGGGTTAATCCTGGGAACACGAGGATCACGGGGGGGGGGGGGGATCACGGGGGGGGGGGGAATCACAGAATCGCTGGAAGGAAGGGAGATGGCAGAGTGTAAAACACTAATCCCATCCAGAGCTGCATACTAGGGTCCTATCCTCTGTCCACAACCAGAGCAGCATACTAGTGTCGTATCCTCTGTTCACACCCAGAGCTGCATACTAGTGATGTATCCTCTTCACACCCAGTGCTGCCCATTAGTGTCCTATCCTCAGTTCACACCCATAGCTGCCCACTAGTGTTGTATCCTCTGTTCACACCCAGAGCTGCCCACTAGTGTCGTATCCTCTGTTCTTACCCAGAGCTGTCCACTAGTGTCGTATCCTCTGTTCACACCCGGAGCTGCCCACTAGTGTCTTATCCTCAGTTCACACCCAGAGCTGCCCACTAATGTTGTATCCTCTGTTCTTACCCAGAGCTGCCCACTAATGTTGTATCCTCTGTTCACACCCAGAGCTGCCCACTAGTGCCTCATCCTCCATTTGTGCAGCTCTGGGTGTATCTGGAGACCTGATATAGTCGCCTTCCTCGTGTCTTGGCAGGTATGACACCCCGGCCTCCTCTAAGAAGAAGGGCCGCCTACAGGATCGGAACAAGCTGTCCACGGAGGAGCGCAGGAAGCTGTTTGAGCAGGAGGTGGCGCAGAGGGAGGCGCAGAAGCAGCAGCAGCAGATGCAGAGCATTGGCATCACGTCCCCCCTACCCTACGACTCCATGGCCTACGGTGGCCAGATCCCCCCACCCTTCGTCACGTACCCACAGGGATACCCCATCCAGTCCTATGTGGATCCCACCAACCCTAATATGGGTAAAGTCCTGTTACCGACCCCACCTCCCCTGGAATCAGTGACGTCCCCCAACAGCTATGACGCTTCCCAGGCCCTGGTGGTGAACACCACCATGCTCACCCCTCAGCCGGTGACCGTAGTCCAGCATGTGCCGGACCCCATGGATGTCCCCGCACAGCAGTATGTAGCCCCACCCGAGCCAATGGTCCCCCAAGATGCCAGTGTGACTGTAATGCCAGTACCGGCCCCCAGCTCCATCCCCGCACAGACCTATAGTGTGTGGGACCCCAGCCAGCAAGCGGTGGCAGTGCCGCAGCATCAGACTCAGCCACAGTACCCGGCAGCCCCTGCCCAGCCGGCAATCTACTACCCCGGGCAGGCCTGCCCCACCGTCTATGGAGTGCCCACCGCCTACACACAGACCGCACAACCGATGGTGCAGGTAGGTGACCATCCTCGTACCGCCTCACAGCTGAGGGTCTGTTACACTGCCATCCAGTGTGGACAGTGCTGTGTGAGGTTGGATTCACTGTGACAACCCCTCAGTTGTGAGCAGTCATGATCCCTTGATATCTTGCTTTGTTTCCCTGCCCCCATTGTTACGTCGCAGTCCTCAGGTTGTTTTTTCGTGTTCTCACCACGACCGTTAATGGTACCAGGACCCATGGGCTGGTGGTCCGTCACAGTGGGCTGATGGTCCGTCACAGTGGGCTGGTGGTCCGTCACAGTGGGCTGGTGGTCCGTCACAGTGGGCGCCATAACCTGGCGCGTGGACACAGTAGAAGAGGGCAACCCGTCCTCCACCCACGGGGGTCGACACTAACTCTCCTCTGTTATTACAGAGCTACACGCAGCCCGGGTTGCAGTTTATGCCGGGGCAGCAGATCTACGCTCCGCACCCACCAGGGGTCGTCATTCAGCAGGCACCTCCGGTGGCGGCCATCGTTCCTCCTGGGCAGCCGCCGCCTCTGCAGCAGGTAGGTAGTCGTCTCCATTCATGGAGACCCCTCCTGTGGTGACTCTTCTTCTCATGTGTTGTTTGTGGCTTTTTCAGCCGGAGATGGGAATGGCTCCCCCCAACGGCATTATGGACCTTCCACCGCCTTCCCCTCCGAAACCCAAAACCATTGTCCTCCCACCCAGCTGGAAGACGGCGCGGGACCCCGAGGGCAAAATCTATTATTACCATGTAATAACCAGGTGAGTGACGGGCATTTATCAGACAGGTGCGGAGGGGGAGACTGAGACTGAAGGAAAACATCTGCGAGGGTGCCATGTAACAGACCCTCAGCTGTGAGAAGTATCTGCCTTCAGCCTTACTGTGGCAGGAAATATGTTATGTCTCACCCCGACTCCTCTGGCTGTCCAGACAGACGCAGTGGGATCCGCCGTCCTGGGACAGCCCCGGGGAAGAAGGACTGGGCATGGACCACGAGGCCGAAATGGACCTGGGAACGCCGACCTACGACGAGAACCCAATGAAGGTAATCGAGAGCCCGATACATAGTGATGCACCCCCTCCATATAACTGCAGCATGACCCCATACGCAGTGACGCACCCCCTCCATAGTGACGCACCCCCTCCATATAACTGCAGCGTGGCCCTATACACAGTGACACACCCCCTCCGTATAACTGCAGTGTGGCTCCATACACAGTGACGCACCCCCTCCATATAACTGCAGCGTGGCTCCATACACAGTGACGCACCCCCTCCATATAACTGCAGCATGGCCCCATACACAGTGACGCACCCTCTCCATATAACTGCAGCGTGGCCCCATACACAGTGACGCACCCCCTCCATATAACTGCAGTGTGGCCCTATACACAGTGACGCACCCCCTCCGTATAGCTGCAGTGTGGCCCTATACACAGTGACGCACCCCCTCCGTATAACTGCAGTGTGGTCCTATACACAGTGACGCACCCTCTCCATATAACTGCAGCGTGGCCCCATACACAGTGACGCACCCCCTCCGTATAACTGCAGCGTGGCCCCATACACAGTGACGCACCCCCTCCATATAACTGCAGTGTGGCCCCATACACAGTGACGCACCCCCTCCGTATAACTGCAGTGTGGTCCTATACACAGTGACGCACCCTCTCCATATAACTGCAGCGTGGCCCCATACAGTGTGACGCACCCCCTCCGTATAACTGCAGCGTGGCCCCATACACAGTGACGCACCCCCTCCATATAACTGCAGTGTGGCCCCATACACAGTGACGCACCCCCTCCATATAACTGCAGTGTGGCCCCATACACAGTGACGCACCCCCTCCGTATAACTGCAGCGTGGCCCCATACACAGTGACGCACCCCCTCCATATAACTGCAGTGTGGCCCCATACACAGTGACGCACCCCCTCCATATAACTGCAGTGTGGCCCCATACACAGTGACGCACCCCCTCCGTATAACTGCAGTGTGGCCCCATACACAGTGACGCACCCCCTCCGTATAACTGCAGCGTGGCCCCATACACAGTGACGCACCCCCTCCATATAACTGCAGTGTGGCCCCATACACAGTGACGCACCCCCTCCATATAACTGCAGTGTGGCCCCATACACAGTGACGCACCCCCTCCGTATAACTGCAGTGTGGCCCCATACACAGTGACGCACCCCCTCCGTATAACTGCAGCGTGGCCCCATACACAGTGACGCACCCCCTCCATATAACTGCAGTGTGGCCCCATACACAGTGACGCACCCCCTCCATATAACTGCAGTGTGGCCCCATACACAGTGACGCACCCCCTCCGTATAGCTGCAGTGTGGCCCCATACACAGTGACACACCCCCTCCATATAACTGCAGTGTGGCCCTATACACAGTGACGCACCCTCTCCATATAACTGCAGCGTGATACCCTCGTGTCTGGGTTTTCTGGCTCTACCGCAGCTCCTCTCTTCTCCCTCTGCAGAAGTGGCAGGTGACAGATCACCTCTTTAATGTGCCATCCCCGGGTCTTCCCGCCGTCCCCGGGTCTTCCCGCCGTCCCCAGGTCCTCCCGCCGTCCCCGGGTCCTCCCGCCGTCCCCGGGTCACCGGTGCTCCACACTGCATCACAGGGACGAGGCTAAACAGCCGGTGCTGCCGATTAATTATGGTGATGGGGAGGGGGTCACCACGAGTCTGTGAAGGAATCGCCAGGAGAGAACCTCATCACCCATCTTTCCCACATCCCTGCAGGGCTTCTAGTTCCTGCAGATAGGGAAGACAGGGTGACACCTTTATAAGCTGCCGTTAGCATTTCCCCCACCGATGGGCACCCAGCTCTCTTATCTTCCTGAGCGGCAAATGTCTTCTGCCGGGTGATGTGTGCTTTGTGGGCAGCTGCTAGGAGCTATCACTGGCTGCAGGGAGCCGGGGCCTGTAATCGGAGGAGGTGAGCGGCCGTCGCGGTGCGCGCCGCGCTGCGCTGCCAGATCCTGAATCAGCTGTGGCCTCTGAGGTCTGCGCTGCCGTCTCCTCCGCCTGCTGCGGTCTGGGGTCTGTGGACCACGAGTGACGCTGTTGTACGGTGCCAGATACTCACAATGGGGAGAAAAGCAAGTGCCCCCCTCCTCCACGTCTGTGCTCTGCAGTTGCCCCATATAACCCCTGGGGGGCGCTGTAACGCAGGCCTTTGTGAGGCGTCTTCTCGGGCCCCCTCCCGGCTCACAGCTCCTTATTACCACGTCTCCTCCTGCAGAACGTCCCAGACCGGCACCCACAGACTGTAAACCAGGAGCGGGGAACGTTCCCCCCGAGCCGTCACTGGCCACTTCCCCAATTAAAGCCTGGGCTGTAATTAGTGCTGACTGGACCCCGCTCCTTCATTAAGACCCCCGACATCTTCATAAACGGCGCATTCAGCCTCCCCAGACTGCGGAGCATTTATGAGCCCAAGTACGACATGGAAACGTTTGTTGTGGAGGGGCCCGGGGCCGGAGCTGGCTGCCAGCCGCCTGCATATTAACACGCCCCAGCTGTCCGCCATGTGGGCATCCTGCGCAGCAGCGGACAAAGGGCGGCTTGTCAGGCTGGGTGACTACCAAAGTGGCCGCAGCTGTCCTCCTATAGCTCTGCAGGAGTCCGGGAAAGCTGGGTGAGTGCGGAGCTGAATGTTTCCATACGTGACCCCCACTGCTGACCTTTCACCCTCTTATACATGTGCTTCCCTCGTCCTCTCTACGGTCACCCCCCCCCCCATGTCCAGGATGTCTCGGACCCCCACTATTGGGTTCCAGGCTAGTTTTTGAGCTGCAGCTGCCCCCTCCCCCCAACCTTTTAACTTATTTATTCTAGTCTTCCAAAAAGGCAAAAACTGCAGAAGCAGATACATCGAGCGAGCTGGCGAAGAGGAGCAAAGAAGTCTTCAGAAAGGAGGTGAGGAGCAGAGCGGGCGCTGCCGGCCCCACAACAGGCAGTAGAGCCGCCCCGCTCACACCGCTGCAGGGCTAGTGACAGTGATCGACACCAGGCAAGCGACACAGGTGCTCATGCACTGTAACAAACCCTCATCTGTGTGAGCACGACTTGCCTCCAGATCAGTTTCAGCCTCTGCAAGTAAATCAATTGCTTACGGTAAGCAGAGGCTGGAAATGGAGAGAAGTTTAGATGCAAAACTCAGCAGAACTTCTGCTTCACTTATATAACCCGGGACTGGCCCTTTAAATTGTAAAACTGCAGCCTCCTGACATTGCGCTGCTGCCGCTGCAGCCTCCTGACATTGCGCTGCCGATTCTGCAGCCTCCTGACGTTACGCTGCCGATTCTGCCGCCTCCTGACGTTGCGCTGCTGCCGCCTCCTGACGTTGCGCTTTGCGGACGCTGCCTCCTCCTGGCGCTGCCGCCTCCTCCTGGCGCTGCCTCCTCCTGGCGCTGCCTCCTCCTCCTGGCGCTGCCTCCTCCTGGCGCTGCCGCCTCCTGGCGCTGCCGCCTAGGGGTTTTTCTTCTCTATTAATTCCCGCTGCTTTTCCTTCTCTCTTTCCAGATGTCGCAGTTCATCGTGCAATGTCTGAATCCTTACAGGAAGCCGGACTGTAAGATTGGGAGGATAAACACAACTGAGGACTTCAAGCACCTGGCACGGAAGGTGCGGCTCTACACAGCGGGGGGCGCTCTGCTGCTGTGTATTTGAAGGGGGCACACTCCCCTTTTCACATTAATACATGCAAAACCGCTGTAGGAGGCAGTACTGTGCCGGCTCTGTGCTGCCCCTTATCCGCCCGCTGACTGACAGCAGCACACAAAGCGGTAGTCATAGTTTGGCAGCATTCACACAGTGCGTGTGCAATGTAAAGGCTGTGAAGC
Source organism: Ranitomeya variabilis (assembly GCF_051348905.1). Classification (NCBI taxonomy): domain Eukaryota; kingdom Metazoa; phylum Chordata; class Amphibia; order Anura; family Dendrobatidae; genus Ranitomeya; species Ranitomeya variabilis. The sequence continues at coordinate 14,725,732 of NC_135237.1, forward strand.
AGCTATGCAAGAAGTGTCCATGTAGAATGTCCCTATGTGTATGCAGCTCGTCATCTGACTGTGTTTCCTTAATATTCTGTTTTCACAATATTATTATTATTATTATTATTATTATTATTATTATTATTATTATTTCTATAGCACCATTGATTCCATGGTGCTGTACATGAGAAGGGGTTACATACAAGTTACAGATATCACTTACAGTAAACAATGACTGATGCAGAGGGGCGAGGACCCTGCTCTTGCGGACTTACATTATACACGATGGTGGGGATGGAGACAGTAGGTTGAGGGTTGCAGGAGCTCCGGTGTTGGTGAGGCGGTAGCTCCAGTAGTGGTGAGGAGGCAGCGGGGTCAGTGCAGGCTGTAGGCTTTCCTGAAGAGATGAGTTTTCAGGTTCCGTCTGAAGGATCCAAATGTGGTTGATAGTTGGACGTGTTGGGGCCCAGAATTCCAGAAGATGGGGGATATTCGGGAGAAGTCTTGGAGGCGATTGGGTGAGGAGCGAATAAGTGTGGAGGAGAGAAGGAGGTCTTGTGAGGACCGGAGATTACGTGAGGGAAGATATATGGAGATTAGTTCAGAGATATATGGAGGAGACAGGTTATGGATGGCTTTGTAGGTCAGTGTTAGTAATTTGAACTGGATACGCTGAGGGAATGGGAGCCAGTGAAGAGATTTGCAGAGGGGGGAAGCGGAGGAGTAGCGAGGAGAGAGATGAATTAGTCGGGCAGCAGAGTTAAGGATGGACTGGAGAGGTGCGAGAGTGTTACCAGGGAGGCCGCAGAAAAGGATGTTGCAGTAGTCAAGGCGGGAGATGATGAGGGCACGCACAAGCATTTTAGTAGATTGACGGCTGAGGAAAGGACGGATTCTGAAGATATTTTTGAGCTGGAGGTGACAGGAGGTGGACAGAGCTTGGATGTGCGGTTTGAAGGACAGGGCAGAGTCAAGGGTTACTCCGAGGCAGCGGACTTCCGGTACGGGGGAAAGCGTGATGTTGTTAATTGTGATAGATAGGTCAGGTAAGGAAGATCTATGAGATGGAGGAAAGATGATGAGTTCAGATTTGTCCACATTGAGCTTGTCGAAGCGAGAGAAGGAGGAGGATATGGCTGATAGACACTCTGGGATTCTGGACAGCAGAGCGGTGACGTCTGGGCCAGAGAGGTAGATCTGAGTGTCATCAGCATAGAGGTGGTACTGGAATCCATGGGACTTTATGAGTTGTCCCAAGCCAAGTGTATAGATTGAGAAGAGTAGGGGTCCTAGAACAGAGCCTTGGGGGACTCCAACAGAGAGAGGGTGGGATGAGGAGGTAGTGTGGGAGTGGGAGACGCTGAATGTGCGGTTGGAAAGGTATGAGGAGATCCAGGATAGGGCGAGGTCTTTGATGGCAAAGGAGGAGAGGATCTGTAGTAGGAGCCAGTGGTCAAGTGTGTCGAAAGCAGAGGACAGGTGTAGAAGGAGGAGTACAGAGTACTGTCCGTTAGCTTTGGCTGTAAGTAGGTCATTAGTGATTTTGGTCAGGGCAGTCTCAGTTGAGTGATGGGGCGGAAACCAGATTGTAGATTGTCGAACAACAAGTTAGATGAGAGGTGGGAGGAAAGTTCAGAGTGGAGTTTGGAAGCGAATGGGAGCAGCGATATTGGGCGATAGCTGGACATAGCAGTTGGATTGAGGGTTGGCTTTTTAAGGATAGGTGTGATTGTGGCATGTTTGAAAGCAGAAGGGAAGGTGCCAGAAGTTAGTGATAGGTTGAAGAGGTGGGTTAGGGATGGGATAAGAGTGGTGGTGAGGTTGGGGAGGAGGTGGGATGGGATGGGGTAAGCGCACAGGTGGTGAGGTGCGATTTGGAGAAGAGACAATTAAGCCCCCCTTCAGTGATGTTGGGTAGGGAGGTTATGGGGTTTGGGCATTGGTCTGGTATACAAAGGGGTTGTGGTGGTTGAACAATGAAGGCTTGCCTTGTTTGGTCGATCTTATTTTTAAAGTGTGTGGCAAAGTCCTCAGCAGAGATGAGGGAGGTTGGAGGGGGCAGTGGAGGGCGGAGGAGGGAGATAAAGGGTATGAATAACTGCTTGGGGTTGTAGGATAGGGAAAATACGAGGGCTGTGAAGTCGCCTGTTTAGCAGAGGTGAGCGGTGATTTAAAAGCGAGTGTTGCCTGTTTGAATGCAGTGAAGTCATCTTGCGAATGTGTTTTCTTCCAATGCTGCTCTGCAACCCTGGACACTTGCCGGAGCTTTTTAGTGGTGTTATTGTGCCAGGGTTGTCTATTGATACGTCACACTCTGCCATGAACGAGAGGGGCAACCGTGTCAATAGCTGATGCGAGAGTGGCATTGTAGAAAGCAGAGGCAGTGTCTGTGTCGTGGAGTGAGGATATGGATGCCTGTGGTAAGATGGAGTCAGAGTGTGTGGGTGTCCAGGTGTGCGAGGTTCCTGTGTGGGTGCGCATGTTGCTGGACATGGGTGACCGGTGAGGAGGACAGGGATGAGAAGGTGAGCAGATGGTGGTCGGATAGAGGGAGAGGGGAGGTGGTGAAGTTAGATAGAGAGCAGAGACGGGTGAAGACCAGGTCTAGGGTATGTCCGTCTGTGTGGGTGGCTGCGGAGGACCACTGAGTAAGTCCAAAGGACGAAGTAAGGGACAGGAGTTTGGAGGCTGTTGACTGAGGGGTATTTCCCCCCTTTCCTGATCTTGGCTCTGCTACGTCCCAGTACATATCACGCTTGCTCTGGGGTCAACATGGTAGCATGGAATAGAGTCCATGTGGACATGTGATCCTCCAATCTTGGCGCTCACTGACATCCAGTACTTGCTGCTAGTCCGTTAATGCGGTCATGGCAACCCCAGAGCGAGCGCAATATCTACATACTGCAACATTACTGCAGTCACGGCAACCCCAGAGCGAGCGCAATATCTACATATTGCAACATTACTGCGGTCATGGCAACCCCAGAGCGAGCGCAATATCTACATACTGCAACAAAGAGAAACAAATGACACTTGTGTAATTATTGGATTATGGGCGCTGACGCCACAGTACCAGGGTAATGACCGCTCCTCTCTTCACCCCACAGCTGACTCACGGCGTCATGAACAAGGAGCTGAAATACTGCAAGAACCCTGAGGACCTCGACTGCAATGAGAACGTGAAGCATAAAACCAAGGAGTACATCAAGAAGTACATGCAGAAGTTCGGCACCATCTACAAGCCCAAAGAGGATGTGGACTTCGAATAGCGCCCTCCAGAGGCCAAGCCACGAACTGCACCCCAATGATGGGGCACCCAACCCCCACGACTGAACGGTCCATCCCCCGATATTAAATCTGACAGCACATTTCACATGGCCGCCGTGGCCATTAATTCTCAGATTCCTCCCCTTACTGGATCGACAAAAGGCTTTGAGTGTCAGCTCTATGGTCCAAGATTTCCGAGTTAACTCTTCCTACAACCGGCGCCTTTCTCTGCTGTAGAGCGCAATAAATTGTGCCCATCCCCCTCCCATTTATTTAGTTTTTTTCTCCCCCGCCCGCGGGCCTGTATTATATTTTACCATATCTGTGAATATAATGTTATATATTTTTGTTTCATAATCCAGGAACCACCAGAACCAGGACTTTCCTACAGCGCAAATACCCCACGTGCCCCTGTAAATATCATGTCGCTCATCTAAAAGGGTTTTTTCTTTTGTAATTTTTTCCCTTTGTGCATTCACCGTGTTTTTTTTTCTGTTTTTTTTTTCGTTAGGCAGAATTGTGCATTACTGACAATTTTGTTTTTCTTTTTTTTTTTGTACTGCCTATAACGTTTTACTTCAAATTTTTACTGAATTTTTTATGTATAAAAGAAAAAAAGAGAATAAAATACATTTGGCTACAAGGGAATGAAGGACTGTATGGCTCGCTGAAGAGCACTAAAAGAATTAACCAGAAGCAGTATTATAGTAGTTATATTCTTATACATGGGGGCAGTATTATAGTAGTTATATTCTTGTACATAGGAGCAGTATTATAGTAGTTATATTCTTGTACATAGGGGCAGTATTATAGTAGTTATATTCTTATACATGGGGGCAGTATTATAGTAGTTATATTCTTATACATAGGGGCAGTATTATAGTAGTTATATTCTTATACATAGGAGCAGTATTATAGTAGTTATATTCTTATACATAGGAGCAGTATTATAGTAGTTATATTCTTGTACATAGGGGCAGTATTATAGTAGTTATATTCTTGTACATAGGGGCAGTATTATAGTAGTTATATTCTTGTACATAGGAGCAGTATTATAGTAGTTATATTCTTATACATAGGAGCAGTATTATAGTAGTTATATTCTTATACATGGGGGCAGTATTATAGTAGTTATATTCTTATACATAGGGGCAGTATTATAGTAGTTATATTCTTATACATAGGAGCAGTATTATAGTAGTTATATTCTTGTACATGGGGCAGTATTATAGTAGTTATATTCTTGTACATAGGAGCAGTATTATAGTAGTTATATTCTTATACATGGGGGCAGTATTATAGTAGTTATATTCTTGTACATAGGAGCAATATTATAGTAGTTATATTCTTATACATAGGGACAGTATTATAGTAGTTATATTCTTGTACATAGGGGCAGTATTATAGTAGTTATATTCTTATACATGGGGGCAGTATTATAGTAGTTATATTCTTGTACATAGGGGCAGTATTATAGTAGTTATATTCTTATACATGGGGGCAGTATTATAGTAGTTATATTCTTGTACATAGGAGCAATATTATAGTAGTTATATTCCTGTACATAGGGGCAGTATTATAGTAGTTATATTCTTGTACATAGGGGCAGTATTATAGTAGTTATATTCTTATACATGGGGGCAGTATTATAGTAGTTATATTCCTGTACATAGGGGCAGTATTATAGTAGTTATATTCTTATACATGGGGGCAGTATTATAGTAGTTATATTCTTGTACATAGGAGCAGTATTATAGTAGTTATATTCTTGTACATAGGGGAAGTATTATAGTAGTTATATTCTTGTACATAGGGGAAGTATTATAGTAGTTATATTCTTGTACATAGGGGAAGTATTATAGTAGTTATATTCTTGTACATAGGGGAAGTATTATAGTAGTTATATTCTTGTACATAGGGGCAGTATTATAGTAGTTATATTCCTGTACATAGGGGCAGTATTATAGTAGTTATATTCTTATACATGGGGGCAGTATTATAGTAGTTATATTCTTGTACATAGGGGAAGTATTATAGTAGTTATATTCTTGTACATAGGGGGCAGTATTATAGTAGTTATATTCTTGTACATAGGAGCAGTATTATAGTAGTTATATTCTTATACATAGGAGCAGTATTATAGTAGTTATATTCTTATACATAGGGGGCAGTATTATAGTAGTTATATTCTTATACATAGGAGCAGTATTATAGTAGTTATATTCTTGTACATAGGGAGTAGTATTATAGTAGTTATATTCCTGTACATAGGAGCAGTATTATAGTAGTTATATTCTTGTACATAGGGAGTAGTATTATAGTAGTTATATTCCTGTACATAGGAGCAGTATTATAGTAGTTATATTCTTGTACATAGGAGCAGTATTATAGTAGTTATATTCTTGTACATAGGGGCAGTATTATAGTAGTTATATTCTTGTACATAGGGGCAGTATTATACTGGTTATATTCTTGTACATAGGGGCAGTATTATAGTAGTTATATTCTTGTACATAGGGGGCAGTATTATAGTAGTTATATTCTTGTACATAGGGGCAGTATTATAGTAGTTATATTCTTGTACATAGGGGCAGTATTATAGTAGTTATATTCCTGTACATAGGGGGCAGTATTATAGTAGTTATATTCTTGTACATAGGGGCAGTATTATAGTAGTTATATTCTTGTACATAGGAGCAGTATTATAGTAGTTATATTCTTGTACATAGGGGGCAGTATTATAGTAGTTATATTCTAGTACATAGGGGCAGTATTATAGTAGTTATATTCTTGTACATAGGAGCAGTATTATAGTAGTTATATTCTTGTACATAGGGAGCAGTATTATAGTAGTTATATTCTTGTACATAGGAGCAGTATTATAGTAGTTATATTCTTGTACATAGGGGGCAGTATTATAGTAGTTATATTCTAGTACATAGGGGCAGTATTATAGTAGTTATATTCTTGTACATAGGAGCAGTATTATAGTAGTTATATTCTTGTACATAGGAGCAGTATTATAGTAGTTATATTCTTGTACATAGGGGCAGTATTATAGTAGTTATATTCTTGTACATAGGGGCAGTATTATAGTAGTTATATTCTTGTACATAGGGGCAGTATTATACTGGTTATATTCTTGTACATAGGGGCAGTATTATAGTAGTTATATTCTTGTACATAGGGGCAGTATTATAGTAGTTATATTCTTGTACATTGGGGCAGTATTATATTAGTTATATTCTTGTATATAGGGGGCAGCATTATAGTAGTTATATTTTGTTATTGACTTTATGTCATTTATGTTTTTTACCAGTAGGGGGCAGGATTGGATTAGCTGACCATGCAGGAGGGGGGGGGATTGTATGTTATGTGGTTCATGGTCTGGTCAGGAACATAATGATCAGTTGTGTATAGTAGCGGGTGTATTGCAATTGTCTGATTTTCATTTTCCTAGAGAAAATACTAACGATTACCCCTATCCTGCATGTTGATGGTTTCCTAGTTCCAGAGTAGCCATGACCGGAGTCAGCTCTTGGCCTTTGTTGGTGCGGTTGCTGTTGTCTTGACAGTTACTTTTGTACAGCTGATTGTGTATGTACGGGTTGTCAGTTCCCCTCCCCCACTTCTTATATGCTGCATATTTGTCTGCCGGAGTGATGCTGGATATTGAATCTGAAATCTGCTTTTTCTGTACAATTCTGGTAAGAACTGACATGAGAGGTAGTCTGTGCTCTCCCTGATGTCCTACTAATGGCGGAGTTAATGGTTTTCCTCTGTGTCCAAACAATGCGCCGACTCCACCATAAGTGACTCCAGATGCAGATTCAGCCCAGGAAGGGCCGTCATGGAAGGGGGAGATAACATCAGACCTCAGGTACAAGTATCACCATGCATGACGTGCTGCACGTACCAGCGGATCCAGATTTATACTGCAGCCGGACAAGGGCCCCCAACATCCAGTCCCTAAGAACGAGGAGTCCTGGGGGTGATGATCAGGCACGGGGCCCCGGATCTGCCATCATCCCATCTGTCTGGGATCTGCATGAGCCTCATACACAGAAGATTTCTGGCACAAGAATTGATGGAGGAGACGGGCGTTCTCCAGATATTGATGATGGAGGAGACGGGCGGTCACCAAATGCCGGTGATATCCACAGTGCCCCCATCGCAGTGACGCAGTACCCGCTGTTTTTCTCTTTGTGTGTGAACTGTGGCTCAGGTGAAAGCCCCTCAGAACAGACGAGCAGCTGTCTCTTGGCCGCCACTGGATAAGCTGTAAATCCCTCCGACCTCTCACATTTCTACACATTTTCTATATTCTGGCACCTGTTCGCTCCCATAGAAAAAAAGTCACGAACAACAAGGAAAACTGCAGCAAAAGGGAAGGAGCCGGAGCAGCTGCAAGCAACGAGATACCAAGAGGAATAGATGATAGAGAATAGATTATCGATAATAGAAACATAGATAACACATAGATGGATAATAGATACAGGGATAATAGAAGCACAACAATGAATGTTGGTTGGAGCCTCGCCGTGTGGTGAATGCAGCGTTGCTCCTTGTTTACACTGCTTGGATCCGATACCATTGACCACCGGAGAAAATTGCCAAAAAAAAAAAGGGAGGATGAGGATCCACATGGCCGATAAATAAAATCTAACTTTATTTCACATTACTGACAACTCGGTGAGAAGCCACAATGGCTTTTAATTGTCGGACAACTTTTTTTTAACCATGTGAAGTAAAGTTACGTATTTTTTTACCCATTCGGCCTTGTGGATCCGTTTCTTCCTTTTTTGTCGATAATAGATTCTTCTCCACTTTGGGTCGTGGCCTCCTGAATCTGCGACTTGGAGGACGTTAATGTGGCGCAGACCTGATCCATCTCTCTGGGGGACATTCCTGGATTTTTCTGTGAGACCCTCCTCATCCTCCATCACTATTACCAGATGCTCAAAGCTGGCGCACTAACTTATTACAGATGACAGATCCTGGAAGTGGGGGGCGCAGCCTGTCAGACAGCCAGATGCCGGTCGTCATATGGCCCATAGGGGGCAGGCACACGGGGTCCGCGGTGTCTGGGAGAAGTCCGTGCAGCTCTGCTAGTCCGCAGTGTTATAGCGTCACAGCACATGAGGGGCCGGAGGAGGAAGACACCCAGGAATAGTATCAGAGCCTGGAAAGCTTCGCTCAAGAGTTAATCAAAGATACAAAATTTATCAGGACGCTGATCCCGATCGTTCTGGTCCTTACATCACGGCCGCACCCCAAACATTGGGACGCTGATCCCGATTGTTCTGGTCCTACATCACGGCCTCACCACAAACATTGGGACGCTGATCCCGATCATTCTGGTCCTACATCACGGCCTCACCACAAACATTGGGACGCTGATCCCGATTGTTCTGGTCCTACATCACGGCCTCACCACAAACATTGGGACGCTGATCCCGATCATTCTGGTCCTACATCACGGCCTCACCACAAACATTGGGACGCTGATCCCGATTGTTCTGGTCCTACATCACGGCCTCACCACAAACATTGGGACGCTGATCCCGATCATTCTGGTCCTACATCACGGCCTCACCACAAACATTGGGACGCTGATCCCGATTGTTCTGGTCCTACATCACGGCCTCACCACAAACATTGGGACGCTGATCCCGATCATTCTGGTCCTACATCACGGCCTCACCACAAACATTGGGACGCTGATCCCGATTGTTCTGGTCCTACATCACGGCCTCACCACAAACATTGGGACGCTGATCCCGATCATTCTGGTCCTACATCACGGCCTCACCACAAACATTGGGACACTGATCCCGATTGTTCTGGTCCTACATCACGGCCTCACCACAAACATTGGGACGCTGATCCCGATCATTCTGGTCCTACATCACGGCCTCACCACAAACATTGGGACGCTGATCCCGATTGTTCTGGTCCTACATCACGGCCTCACCACAAACATTGGGACGCTGATCCCGATCATTCTGGTCCTACATCATGGCCTCACCGCAAACATTGGGACGCTGATCCCGATTGTTCTGGTCCTTACATCACGGCCTCACCGCAAACATTGGGACGCTGATCCCGATTGTTCTGGTCCTACATCACGGCCTCACCACAAACATTGGGACGCTGATCCCGATCATTCTGGTCCTACATCATGGCCTCACCGCAAACATTGGGACGCTGATCCCGATTGTTCTGGTCCTTACATCACGGCCTCACCGCAAACATTGGGACGCTGATCCCGATTGTTCTGGTCCTTACATCACGGCCTCACCGCAAACATTGGGACGCTGATCCCGATCGTTCTGGTTCTTACATCACGGCCACATCAAAAACATTGGGACGCTGATCCCGATCGTTCTGGTCCTGACATAATGGCCGCACCACAAACATTGATACGCTGATATGTGCACGATTCAATGATTGCACAAACACCAATCCATAACTACCAGCATGGTGGACAATGCAGACACCAAGAAGAAATGGACGACTGTATGAACATGAAAAACCACTAAAAAATAAATAAAATGAAACCCACTGAACGTTTTGAAATAAAAAATAACATTTAATATTGGGGTAATACCATGTGAAACTTCACAGGGGGCGACCTCTCAGAGGTGCCCAAAATCTAAGGACGGAAAAAAAAAAATAAAAAATCTGATACAAAAAGTTTCATTTACAAAAAGTCCGGGCAACTTTTTCATAATAAAATATTAAAAATCGACAAGAGTCACGACATTTCCTTCTTATCCATGTTCTGCAGCGGAAAGAAGCAAAATCATCAACATCCGAACCGAGTTATGGCTGTAGTTTCCAGATATGAAAAACAGAAGAAAAATGCACGAAAGTCAAGTATTTCTGTAGCAAAAACAAAAACGTAACAAAAGAAACCACAAGACCCCGAATGAGGCTAATATTAATACAGAACATATGAGGACGGCCCAACCGGATGTCAGGACTGCGGAGGATGAGGCGTGGACCACTGCACGACGCCAGAGGCCCCAGCATCAGTACAGGGACAATACATAAACCAAAGGAAGCACAAGGACTCCCAATAGATGAAGCCATGTGGTGTCCAGGACCATTGCCCTCCAAAAAGTCTTAGTGGGACTGACCCTTAAGAAGTCCTGAGGCAAGGATCCAGCCCATGAAATGGTCATACCACCCCGCGGGTAAGTGGATGGAGGCAGACGAAGAAAAAGGTGAAGGAGGTGGTAATCCATGATCGGAGGGGACTCCAGTTGGACCAGGCTTCCCGCATTTTAAGGTTTGGCAGCACCAGTCTCTTTTTGTAAAAAATCCACCATTATTTGGACCTTCAGATGTTGATATTTCCACCACTTGGGTTTCATTGTGTTCAATAAGTTTTGAAAATGTTCACCCAATCTCCAGTCATATATGAGCCAGCATGCGGTGTTACACCACGGAGCTGGCATCGGCTGTGCTGTTCAGGGTGTCCACCACATCAGCCCGCTCCATGTTGACCAAGGCTGCACACAGAACTTCCAGCGTGGAGCTCTCCTTGGATGACCAGTTAGTAAGAAGAGTATGAACTGGATCTTCTCCTCTAGCGAAAGTATCTATTGTGTCTTCTTCATAACCCAGCAAGCTGGCCAGACGTTGCCAGTCTTTCCCACGACTGGTGTCGGTCAGGAGACGCTCCACTTCTTCCTGCTTGTGTGGCAGGAGGTTGATGTAGAGTTTTGGCTCCAATTTGGCTGTTGAGACAAAAGAATTAATTTTAGATGCAGACTAATGTGTAGACCTTTTCAGAAGAAAAATATGACCACAAGATCTACTGGCCTACGCAACTAGAGCGCTGGGGTCCTGGGTTCTAATCCCACCCAGGACAACATCTGCAAAGAGGTTTGTATGTTCTCCCCGTATTTGCGTGGGTTTCCTCCAGGCACTCCGGTTTCCTCCCACATTCCAAAGACATACTGATAGGGAATTTAGATTGTGAGCCCCATCGGGGACAGCGATGATAATGTGTACAAACTGTAAAGCGCCGCGGAATATGTTAGCACTATATAAAAATAAAGATTATTATTACTATTATTATGTACATGGCCATATCTGCTCTTCCCTGGAGTATGCTATATCAGACGTTTAGGTCTCTTCTTTCCATCCAGATTACATTATTTACCCCTCGTTATAGATCTCCTATAGATTGAGGTTGCGTCTAACCAATGAAACGCAAGAAGTTTACATGCTTTTAATAACATGAGAGATGGGGCATGGCTATGTAGCTGAAGAGAGAGGACTCACCCTGGGAGAGCTCCTAATATCCTGTCTACATCCTGCCATTAAGACCCCTTCAAAGTGTGGGCTACCTGTCGGGTCTGAGGCCCTTTGGACCCTGGAAGGTGTGCGGCTGCTGCAGGGAGCGCTGTGAGGACCTGTGAGACGCTGGGAGCCGAGGGAGTCTGCACGGTCAGCGGGATCCATGAGAGCCGGCGGCCATTTTACAAGCACGCGCTCTAACAAGCTACAGAGCGGCACACAGCTTCTGCCGGTGCCGGGACTCCCCCCTAAGCCTTGGGAAGTCCCCGGTACCTGCAGGTGACTGCGCTGCGGCTCTGGTGCGCTGGTGGGACTCTGACGATGGTGCCGGTGTGAGGCGGCGGTCACTACACAAGCTCGGGCTCTGACAGGAGGAGACGTGACGCTGATCACCATACCTGCAGCGCTGTCTAGGAGGTGAGCACGCATTCTGAACTCTATTAAGGGGACGGGCAGTGAGTGCTCTGGAAAATTGGGCCCCGCGCTCCCCTATCAGGAAGACACTTACCCTACCGATGCTATTACTTTGGAGGGTTTGGCCCCCTCCTTGCTGTTGCCTCTGCGGGTGCTGTGGGCCCCCCCGGTGCATGGATTTTTAGAGGGCTGGCTTATGACCTCTCTGGGAGATGAATTCTCAACATTCTCTGTGGAAAGGGCCCACAGGGTTCCCACAAGATCTCTCCCTCCTGGAGCCCCGCCGAGACCTTTTTTGGCGTGTCTTCTCAACTGCAAGGATAGAGACGCTATTCTACGACTGGCACGGCAGAAAAGCCCTATCAAATTTCACAACGCCACAATCTCGATCTTTCCGGATTTTTCTATGGAGCTTCAGAAACAGCGGGCGCGGTTCATGGAAATAAAGAAACAACTCAGAGACCAAAACGTTATGTACTCCATGATTTATCTAGCTTGACTATGAATTGTTCTTGAGGGTTCTTCTATATTTTTCACTGTGGCTGAATGGCTTCGGACCCACAGGGCGTCCAATGCAAATAAACCCTAATGTATTTATGATACTACCAGAATTCTTTTTTCTCCTTTTTCTAATTGTATAATGGAGCTCTCTGTGTGGGCGTCCAACCCAACAACAATACCGGACGCTGGATCTAGCGAGGGAATCCCCGTTTTCACTTAGTAATAGGAGCACAGGACTTCACTCCTATATTGTTTGGTTTTTTCTTTTATGTTTGTTCTATTTGTTATTTAGTTAGAAATCGCCGCCAACAGTTCTCTTGCCCTCTGTGTGCGGTCCCTAGACTCTGCCCGGACACCAATATATACCATGTTTTGTCGTGTAAGTATGGTATCTGAAATAGTATGTATGACCTGGAATGTGCGGGGTATCAAATCTCCCCGGAAAAAAATCAAAGTATTTTCACAGATCAAACGCTATCATCCTCATGTCGTGGTGTTGGTAGAGACACATTTGACTAGAGACACGGCCCGATGTGTACAGAAACCATGGGTACAACGGTCCATTCACGCGTTTCACACTAGCTACTCGAGAGGGGTTTCATTGCCAATTCATAGAGATGTTAGATGGGACGTTAGGGAGGCCCGGAGGGACTCTGAAGGTCGTTTCGTTTTTGTACATGCATTAATTAATTCTCGTGAATACGTAATATTATGTGTTTGTAACCCTCCTCCAGCTAATATAGCAGTTCTTCGGACGGCAATGGGTTTTGTCCTAAACTTCCCAGACGCAAATGTCATTTGTATGGGGGATTTTAATCTCGTCATGGATAACCGCCTTGATAGACTGAGACTGGGTGATGAGATCGTTGGAGAAACCCCCTCTCAGGCTCCATCCCAATTGGCTTTATTTATGGAGGGAAGTGGATGGTTGGATTTGTGGAGAATACGCCACCCTGAGATAAAAGGATATACCGGTCACTCATCCACCAGACGTGCTCTCTCTCGTATAGACTATATATTTGGATCCGAGGGGTTGGAAATGTGGGTGGATAGCACTGAGCATGGTAATAGGGGAATATCTGACCACAGCCCGGTCATCCTTAAACTTAGACTATGCCATTATATGATTGTCCGTATTTATTAGTTTTAGCCAGAATGGATTCAACTTCCAGACTCTAATGATCGGACTGTTGACCAGTTGAATTGCTTCATTTCGTCCCACCTGGAGCCCCAGAACACCCACCTATTTTGGGACGCCCTTAAGGCGAATCTAAGGGGATGTTTATCTTCTACAATCTGTTATATAAAAAGGGTGACCTGAAGGGAAGATGACGAGATGGAGCAACGACTGAAAGACTCGGAGACCACATATATATCTGAGCCAACTAATGGTAATAGAATCGAGTGGCTCACTTCCCAGAGGTTATATGCTCAGCATACAGACACTAAATCTAAACGCAAATTATTTTTCACTCGTCAATCCTATTTTGAATTCGGAAACCAAGCTAGCACATTTCTGGCCTTCTTGGTACGCCAACATAACTCATCTAATACAATACTACACATCCGACCACCAGACGGATCACTGGTGTCCTCAACTGAAGAAATACTTCACTGTTTCCACAAGTATTACAAGTCGCTATATACATCTAAGTGTGACTTTGATATTCTGGAAAACCTGGACTATTTATGGGTTGTAGCATTTCCCGCACGGAGTTCAGCCTTCATGGATGCCGAGTTTACCCTGGAGGAGATCGTGTGCTATGACGGATATGGCCTCTGGGAAGGCTCCTGGTCCAGACGGGTTTCCTATTGAATTACATAGGAGATATGGTGACACACTAGCACCACTTTTATTGAGAGCGTTTCGGGGGATGTGGGAGGAAGGATCTATGCCGGACATATTTTACGAGGCAAACATTATTATACTTAAGAAGGAGGGGAAGGACCCTTTGGAATGTGGATCTTACCGCCCTATATCGTTGGTAAATGTAGATTATAACATTTTTACTAAAATTCTAGCTACTAGACTGAACTCGATTATATTAGACCTTATACATCCGGACCAAACGGGCTTTATGCCGGGTAAGAATACGTCTATTAACATTAGACGGGTCCAGTCGGTGCTGGACAACTCCTGGGCAGTGGCATCGCTGGATCGAGTGGCCCTTTCTATCAGCATGTCTGCAAAGATATGGTTTCAGTGATAAATTCTTCAAATGGGTAAGGTCTATTATATATGAAGCCTAGAGCCCGTATAATTGTAAATGGCTCCATTTCTAAACCCTTCTCAGTATACAGAGGGACCCGCCAGGGGTGTCCCCTCTCCCCAGCCCTCGCGATACGCATAAGGTCCTCTCCCGACATTAGAGGTATAGACATAGCTGGCCGTGTGGACACCATCGGTCCATACGCTGATGACATGGTGATATTTATGGATCAGGCGGAGGACACATTGCCGCAGGTAATTGCCACTATAGACAAATTTAGTAAATACTCAGGCCTGTACATAAATTGGGACAAATCTGCCCCTCTCCCATATCCCAGTGCCCTGTCTTGAGACTCTCTCCTCCCTCCCCATTGTACCCAGTTTCATGTATATATAGTAGATCTGATTTACAACTTAATATATTCCTATTGTTAGAATTGGTCAAATCTAAATTTGCAGCTTGGAATAAGCTCCCGCTCTCTGCAGCCGGTCGTATCAACCTAATTACACGATGCTGCTCCCCAAGCTCCGCTATGGTCTTCAGCACAGTGCTGGGATAATACCAAAAGCCTTTTTTGTGAATTTGAACTCTCAAATCACATCTTTCCTATGGGGGAGGTCTAGGCCCAAACTCAAGTTATCGACGCAAGCAGGGGGGAGGGGCGGCGTTGCTGGATTTTTATCTCTATTACTTGGCAGGTCAGGCTAGAGCCATCAATAAATGGATGCCCAATAATTGTCTCCCTAACTCTGAAAGCCACCTGCTTCGTTCGGCCCAAATTGACTGTCCACTGAACTTTCTGGACCTGGAGAAAATTAGTGTCCCCCGTTTACTGCCCTTACTTCGTCTGGCATGATCAGTCTGGAGGGAAATTAAAAGAACTATTGGATTCATAGATATTATTATAGTGGAAATGCCCCTGTGGAACAATGGCTATTGTCCAGCTCTGCTGAATCACCCGACTTCTGGATCGGGCATGGTGTCTCCTCAATAGGTGATCTGTATGGCGGGGGGACGCAAACTACACATGGTGTACCGAGATCCCAATAGTTTCGATATCTACAACTAAGGTCAATCGCACACGAGACATCCAGGTGCAGGCCGAGCTATATCCGCTCTACCCTGGATAGGAATTGTTATCTCGCAGGGTCCCCAAGGCCTCATCTCCTCCTTATATACCTATATGTTATCATCGGGAGCTGTATCCAGCGTGAGATCTATTAAGGGGATGTGGGGGGGGACATCTTTCCGATATACAGGAAGAGGAATGGGACCATATTCTTGAATCTCCAATTAAAGTATCCCTATCAGTTAATAACAGGATGACCCAGCGATACATAATACACCAATCGTATAACTCCGATACGGCTCTTCACAATGGGTCGATCCCAAACACCAGAGTGTCTGCAATGTCGCTCATCGGATGCAGACTTTGTCCCACCATTCCTCATTACTGGAAAGAGGTGACGTCACTATTAACGTCTTTGCTATTAATTCCTGTTCCCCTTGATCCATTAATTTGCATATTTGGAGTATGGGATCATTATATTGATATTTTCTTACGCCCTTTATGGCAGGGAAGGTGTTGGCGCTGCGGTGGATGGGGAGCTCATGTCCATCTCTGAGAACTTGGATCGACCTGGTAAATTCGATTATTCCATATGAACGTACGCTGTACCGGAACAGAGGATGTCCAGGAAAATGTGAAAAAACATCTGGGGTAGATGGAATTCTTCCCATCTTCCTCTATAGATCTGCCAGGATTGGCTTTGGTGCTGGTTGGGGACATCGCATGGGGGACAGACACGAGGTAAAGGTTCTTTTCCTTTCCATTTTTCTAATTAGTAGTTAGTGCTGTTACAGTTATAATTCAAGATTTATGATTTTAGGTTTCCATTTACATAACACATATGGTGCAGATGACCCAACATACACAATTTATAGCTACAAGATAACACTGGTGATAAATAAAAATACGCATTTTATTGTATGTTTAACAATGCATAAAAGGATACGTACTTTATATTATGTTCAATAATGATGATACAAATGTGTATGTAACAGTTTATTTTGTTGTTAATAAACGAATAAAAAAAAAAAAAAAAAAACATGAGAGATACCTATGACTAGGGGCAAGTCGGGATCCATCTACAAATAAACCCAATATACATATTGGGGGCTCTGAATTTCTCTCCATGGACCTTTCTACCAAGGAGAGGACTTCATTCCACTATGGGCCTGTCTACATTCCCACATCACACGAGCCTCATCAGTCCCACGCCTAGGATGTCACCAAGATACAACATGCCTTTGGGCCTCACAAGATGGTCTTCCCATCCTTACAGCCATCATACTATAGGGGACATTGGATTAATTGCCAAAAGGAGCAGAGGCACAGCGCCAAGCTTCTTCATCCCCCCTAGCGATGACCCCAGGCCAGACCTAGCGTTGGCCACCATTGCCTGCTAGGAAAGGTCCACTATACCTTTGTGCAGCTGGTTCTGGTCCTGAAGGCTGTGCGTGTCCAGGAAAACGCCGCTGTCGCTATGAAGCTTCTCGCCCTCTCCAGATGCTGCCAGTTCTCCTGCTCTTTGCTTGGCCAGGAGCTTCTTCTGCTTGCAAGTGACCCAGCTAAAACACAAAAAACAAGGGGGTTATTTGGCTGCACGAGGGATCAGTCGGACATGTACGACCATAGGACGGCTCGCTGCTCAGGCCGTTCACTCACAGCGGAGCGTATGATCACAGGAGGTCACTACTCAAAGTATCTCTAGGGCTCAACCACTCCACCAATGTTCTCGGGACAGAAGTCATCTAATGGGAGATTGGTCTAAGGGACAACAAAACATTGTCCAATGATTCCGATCCAAAAAGATCTCCATGATCCCCACCCGAAGAAAAGAAACCACACAGCTCCAATGATCCGCGGTGTACAGGTCTGGAGGGCACCGAGCTCAGAAACCAGCATTTTAGTGTCAGATGAATTTTGGCCAAGTTTACAACCTCTACCCGGATCTTGGCCTCACGGATCCCAGCGACCGGCGTTCAGAGAAGATTTTACTTTTATTAAAGAGACAGTTACAGAACAGCAAGAGATGAGATTTGTGAAAGACACGGATCTAATCCACCGAGCGGGACACTAATCCTATTCATACGCTGGGAATCGGTCGGAACAGCCGCAAAGCGGACAAAAGCCTCATCCTAAGTTCGGAATGTCCTCCCTACCGAGAGGAGAAGCCCGGCCCTGGGAAAACCTTCAAGGATCTCCTACAGGAAAGCTGGGAGACACCGCAGTGGAAAGTTTCAGGAAGAACTTTGAGGAAAGATTCTCAACAAGCGCCAGTGTTAAGGTTAAACGTTTTCCATGAACGTCCCGGCAGGACGGAGGTTCTCCAGGTCAGGAAACCTAGAAACCCCACACTAAAATATGCCCCCGAGAGACCCCTACAGCAACGGCATCCACTGACGGAACGGCATAAAGACCACCACCACCATGACAACATCAGACGGACTCACCACTTAAAAGCCACATATCCGATGAGGCCAACGACCACAGCAGCCAAGATGGAGCAGTAGACAGGAATGATGTTCTTACTATTGTCCTCTGGGGGGATAAACTGAGGAGTACCGGACCCCGTGGTGTTATCGATGTGACCACTGCCATCCGCGCGCCTCAGAATGATCAGATCTTTATCTGCAGAGGAAAGAGGAGAAACTAAAAAAGTGCAGAAGTGGCACTGTGCAGTGTATATATACAGGAGGAGCGGTACTGTGCAGTGCATATATACAGGAGGAGTGGTACTGTGCAGTGCATATATACAGGAGGAGCGGTACTGTGCAGTGTATATATACAGGAGGAGCGGTACTGTGCAGTGCATATATACAGGAGGAGCGGTACTGTGCAGTGCATATATACAGGAGGAGTGGTACTGTGCAGTGCATATATACAGGAGGAGCGGTACTGTGCAGTGCATATATACAGGAGGAGCGGTACTGTGCAGTGTATATATACAGGAGGAGAGGTACTGTGCAGTGCATATATACAGGAGGAGTGGTACTGTGCAGTGTATATATACAGGAGGAGTGGTACTGTGCAGTGTATATATACAGGAGGAGTGGTACTGTGCAGTGTATATATACAGGAGGAGTGGTACTGTGCAGTGTATATATACAGGACAGGAGGAGTGGTACTGTGCAGTGTATATATACAGGAGGAGTGGTACTGTGCAGTGTATATATACAGGAGGAGTGGTACTGTGCAGTGTATATATACAGGACAGGAGGAGTGGTACTGTGCAGTGTATATATACAGGACAGGAGGAGTGGTACTGTGCAGTGTATATATACAGGAGGAGCGGTACTGTGCAGTGTATATATACAGGAGGAGTGATACTGTGCAGTGTATATATACAGGAGGAGTGATACTGTGCAGTGTATATATACAGGAGGAGTGGTACTGTGCAGTGTATATATACAGGACAGGAGGAGCGGTACTGTGCAGTGTATATATACAGGAGGAGTGATACTGTGCAGTGTATATATACAGGACAGGAGGAGTGGTACTGTGCAGTGTATATATACAGGACAGGAGGAGCGGTACTGTGCAGTGTATATATACAGGACAGGAGGAGGAGTGGTACTGTGCAGTGTATATATACAGGACAGGATGAGCGGTACTGTGCAGTGTATATATACAGGACAGGAGGAGTGGTACTGTGCAGTGTGTATATACAGGACAGGAGGAGTGGTACTGTGCAGTGTATATATACAGGAGGAGTGGTACTGTGCACTGTATATATACAGGAGGAGTGGTACTGTGCAGTGTATATATACAGGACAGGAGGAGTGGTACTGTGCAGTGTATATATACAGGACAGGAGGAGTGGTACTGTGCAGTGTATATATACAGGAGGAGTGGTACTGTGCAGTGTATATATACAGGAGGAGTGGTACTGTGCAGTGTATATATACAGGAGGAGTGATACTGTGCAGTGTATATATACAGGACAGGAGGAGCGGTACTGTGCAGTGTATATATACAGGACAGGAGGAGCGGTACTGTGCAGTGTATATATACAGGACAGGAGGAGTGGTACTGTGCAGTGTATATATACAGGACAGGAGGAGTGGTACTGTGCAGTGTATATATACAGGACAGGAGGAGTGGTACTGTGCAGTGTATATATACAGGACAGGAGGAGTGGTACTGTGCAGTGTATATATACAGGAGGAGCGGTACTGTGCAGTGTATATATACAGGAGGAGTGGTACTGTGCAGTGTATATATACAGGAGGAGTGGTACTGTGCAGTGTATATATACAGGACAGGAGGAGTGGTACTGTGCAGTGTATATATACAGGAGGAGTGATACTGTGCAGTGTATATATACAGGACAGGAGGAGTGGTACTGTGCAGTGTATATATACAGGACAGGAGTGGTACTGTACAGTGTATATATACAGGACAGGAGGAGTGGTACTGTGCAGTGTATATATACAGGAGGAGTGGTACTGTGCAGTGTATAGATACAGGAGGAGTGGTACTGTGCAGTGTATATATACAGGACAGGAGGAGTGGTACTGTGCAGTGTATATATACAGGACAGGAGGAGTGGTACTGTGCAGTGTATATATACAGGAGGAGCGGTACTGTGCAGTGTATATATACAGGAGGAGTGATATTGTGCAGTGTATATATACAGGAGGAGTGGTACTGTGCAGTGTATATATACAGGATAGGAGGAGTGGTACTGTGCAGTGTATATATACAGGACAGGAGGAGCGGTACTGTGCAGTGTATATATACAGGACAGGAGGAGTGGTACTGTGCAGTGTATATATACAGGACAGGATGAGCGGTACTGTGCAGTGTGTATATACAGGACAGGAGGAGTGGTACTGTGCAGTGTATATATACAGGAGGAGTGGTACTGTGCAGTGTATATATACAGGACAGGAGGAGTGGTACTGTGCAGTGTATATATACAGGACAGGAGGAGTGGTACTGTGCAGTGTATATATACAGGAGGAGCGGTACTGTGCAGTGTATATATACAGGAGGAGTGGTACTGTGCAGTGTATATATACAGGAGGAGTGGTACTGTGCAGTGTATATATACAGGACAGGAGGAGTGGTACTGTGCAGTGTATATATACAGGAGGAGTGGTACTGTGCAGTGTATATATACAGGAGGAGTGGTACTGTGCAGTGTATATATACAGGACAGGAGGAGTGATACTGTGCAGTGTATATATACAGGACAGGAGGAATGGCACTGTGCAGTGTATATATACAGGAGGAGTGGTACTGTGCAGTGTATATATACAGGAGGAGTGGTACTGTGCAGTGTATATATACAGGACAGGAGGAGTGGTACTGTGCGGTGTATATATACAGGACAGGAGGAATGGCACTGTGCAGTGTATATATACAGGACAGGAGGAGTGGTACTGTGCAGTGTATATATACAGGACAGGAGGAGCGGTACTGTGCAGTGTATATATACAGGACAGGAGGAGTGGTACTGTGCACTGTATATATACAGGACAGGAGGAGTGGTACTGTGCAGTGTATATATACAGGATAGGAGGAGTGGTACTGTGCGGTGTATATATACAGGACAGGAGGAGTGGTACTGTGCAGTGTATATATACAGGAGGAGTGGTA
The DNA here is from genome assembly GCF_051348905.1 of Ranitomeya variabilis. Lineage (NCBI taxonomy): Eukaryota > Metazoa > Chordata > Amphibia > Anura > Dendrobatidae > Ranitomeya > Ranitomeya variabilis. The sequence goes on from NC_135237.1 coordinate 14,747,083, forward strand.
CTGTGCAGTGTATATATACAGGACAGGAGGAGTAGTACTGTGCGGTGTATATATACAGGAGGAGTGGTACTGTGCAGTGTATATATACAGGACAGGAGGAGTAGTACTGTGCGGTGTATATATACAGGAGGAGTGGTACTGTGCAGTGTATATATACAGGAGGAGAGGTACTGTGCAGTGTATATATACAGGAGGAGTGGTACTGTGCAGTGTATATATACAGGACAGGAGGAGTGATACTGTGCAGTGTATATATACAGGACAGGAGGAGTGGTACTGTGCGGTGTATATATACAGGACAGGAGGAATGGCACTGTGCAGTGTATATATACAGGACAGGAGGAGTGGTACTGTGCAGTGTATATATACAGGAGGAGTGGTACTGTGCACTGTATATATACAGGACAGGAGGAGTGGTACTGTGCAGTGTATATATACAGGATAGGAGGAGTGGTACTGTGCGGTGTATATATACAGGACAGGAGGAGTGGTACTGTGCAGTGTATATATACAGGAGGAGTGGTACTGTGCAGTGTATATATACAGGACAGGAGGAGTAGTACTGTGCGGTGTATATATACAGGACAGGAGGAGTGGTACTGTACAGTGTATATATACAGGAGGAGTGGTACTGTGCAGTGTATATATACAGGACAGGAGGAGTAGTACTGTGCGGTGTATATATACAGGACAGGAGGAGCGGTACTGTGCAGTGTATATATACAGGACAGGAGGAGCGGTACTGTGCGGTGTATATATACAGGACAGGAGGAGCGGTACTGTGCAGTGTATATATACAGGACAGGAGGAGTGGCACTGTGCAGTGTATATATACAGGACAGGAGGAGTGGTACTGTGCGGTGTATATATACAGGAGGAGTGGTACTGTGCAGTGTATATATACAGGACAGGAGGAGCGGTACTGTGCAGTGTATATATACAGGAGGAGTGGTACGGTGCAGTGTATATATACAGGAGGAGTGGCACTGTGCAGTGTATATATACAGGACAGGAGGAGTGGTACTGTGCAGTGTATATATACAGGAGGAGTGGCACTGTGCAGTGTATATATACAGGACAGGAGGAGTGGTACTGTGCAGTGTATATATACAGGACAGGAGGAGTGGTACTGTGCAGTGTATATATACAGGACAGGAGGAGTACTACATTGACCTCAATTTTTAGTGGTACTACAACAGGGGATCTAACACTCCAGTACATGGGCAGCACGGTGGCTCAGTGGTTAGCACTGGTTTGCAGCACTGGGATTCAAATACAACCAAGTAGAAAATCTACTAAGTGTTTGTTCTCCCTGTGTTTGCTTATTTCCACATTCCAATGACTTAGGGTACCGTCACACAGTACCATTTACATCGCTACGACGGCACGATTCGTGACGTCGCAGCGTCGTATGATTATTGCTCCAGCATCGTAGACTGCGGTCACACGTTGCAATCACGGCGCTGGAGCGATGCCGAAGTCCCCGGGTAACCAGGGTAAACATCGGGTTACTAAGCGCAGGGCCGCGCTTAGTAACCCGATGTTTACCGTGGTTACCAGCGTAAAAGTAATAAAAAACAAACCGTACATACTCACCATCTGATGTCCGTCAGGTCCCTTGCCGTCTGCTTCCTGCTCTGACAGATCCGGCCGTACAGTGAGAGCAGAGCGCAGCGGCGACGTCACCGCTGTGATCTGCTCTCACTTTCCGGCCGGCAGACAGTCAGAGCGGGAAGCAGACTGCAAGGGACCGGACGGACATCAGATGGTGAGTATGTACGGTTTGTTTTTTTTTACTTTTACGCTGGTAACCACGGTAAACATCGGGTTACTAAGCGCGGCCCTGCGCTTAGTAACCCGATGTTTACCCTGGTTACCAGCGAACGCATCGCTGGGTCGCTGTCACACACAACGATCCAGCGATGAAAGAAAGTTTCAAACGATCTGCTACGACGTACGATTCTCAGCAGGGTCCATGATCGCAGTAGCGTGTCAGACACAGCGATATCGTAACGATATCGCTAGAACGTCACAGATCGTACCGTCGTAGCGATAAAAATGCCACTGTGTGACAGTACCCTGAGTGATAGGAAATGTTGGTTATGAGGTCTGTGCAGCAAAGTAGAGTATGAGGGCGCGACAAAATAAATGATAAATGCCAGTTTTGCCCACCTGTAATGTGAGAAGTCTTTACCAAAAACATGTAGAAAAATCCGCTGTTTTAATAGGAGCGGTATAACATACTTACTGCCATCCTCCAGTGAGGTGTACGTTGTGCTGTTATCATCTTTACGCTTTAAAATTGGCACATCTTTATCTGGTGCAAAACAAAGATATCAGATATAATTAAAGTTCTGCTCCAAGACACACCTTATACCAGTATTATACTCCAGAGCTGCACTCACTATTCTGCTGGTGCAGTCACTGTGTACATACATTACATTACTGATCCTGAGTTACATCCTGTATTATACTCCAGAGCTGCACTCACTATTCTGCTGGTGCAGTCAGTGTGTACATACATTACATTACTGATCCTGAGTTACATCCTGTATTATACTCCAGAGCTGCACTCACTATTCTGCTGGTGCAGTCACTGTGTACATACATTACATTATTGATCCTGAGTTACATCCTGTATTATACTCCAGAGCTGCGCTCACTATTCTGCTGGTGCAGTCACTGTGTACATACATTACATTACTGATCCTGAGTTACATCCTGTATTATACCCCAGAGCTGCACTCACTATTCTGCTGGTGCAGTCACTGTGTACATACATTACATTACTGATCCTGAGTTACCTCCTGTATTATACCCCAGAGCTGCACTCACTATTCTGCTGGTGCAGTCACTGTGTACATACATTACATTACTGATCCTGAGTTACCTCCTGTATTATACCCCAGAGCTGCACTCACTATTCTGCTGCTTATTATTGGACATTGTCTCACTTCTGGATTAACCCCTTCTCAGCAGATTAGCAGAACTCCTATGATGTAGGGTTCTGCCGTTCGTGTCGCCTTCAGCATTAGATGAATGTCGGCTGAACTCACCAATTAGGTTGCCAACCATCTAAGCTCTGTGTGGGCTAAAAGAAGCAAGGATTCTTGGAAGATTTCAGCTCTGAAGCCCGCTGTATGTGCATCTCTGGAACATAACACAGGCAGTAACAAGTGCAGATTTACTTTTCGGAGCTCATCACTAGCACTGAATGCAGGAGACATTTCCACTGTAAGACTCCATTGGTTACATTGTTGCAGATGTGTTGTTTTGTGTTTAGCGTCTAAGTAATAAAATATAATAATTAAGTGAACAGGGGAGACTGTGTGCAGCCTGAGAGCCCCGCACAGCCTCACCACTGCATGAACCCAGAGGTAGCTGGAGATCACAGTGCTGCACCTCTCCAGCTGTGCCCCTCACTATACCACCCCTAGCTCTGCTGTCAACACCCCCTGCCTGCACAGCACATGCTGCCTTTGAAGTGTCTGTGTGATGAGGGTCAGAGGACAGGGTCACAGAAAATATTCACATCCCAAAAAACAAATACAACCTCCAAAAGTAGGTAACAAGAAGCTGATAGTGGAGGAGGAGGTGAGTGTCAGCACAAACAGGAGATGTGGAGGAAGATAAAAGAACAGACACTAATCTGTACAGCAACAGAAACCCTACAGACCAGTCTTCTATAATACTGCCCCCTATGTACAAGAATATAACTACTATAATACTGCCCCCCTATGTACAAGAATATAACTACTATAATACTGCTCCCTATGTACAAGAATATAACTACTATAATACTGCCCCTATGTACAAGAATATAACTAGTTTAATACTGTCCCTATGTACAAGAATATAACTACTATAATACTGCTCCTATGTACAAGAATATAACTACTATAATACTGCTCCCTATGTACAAGAATATAACTACTATAATACTGCCCCTATGTACAAGAATATAACTACTATAATACTGCTCCTATGTACAAGAATATAACTACTATAATACTGCCCCCTATGTACAAGAATATAACTACTATAATACTGCCCATATGTACAAGAATATAACTACTATAATACTGCTCCTATGTACAAGAATATTACTACTATAATACTGCCCCTATGTACAAGAATATAACTACTATAATACTGCTCCTATGTACAAGAATATAACTACTATAATACTGCCCCTATGTACAAGAATATAACTACTATAATACTGCCCCCTATGTACAAGAATATAACTACTATAATACTGCTCCTATGTACAAGAATATAACAACTATAATACTGCCCCTATGTACTAGAATATAACTACTATAATACTGATCCTATATACAAGAATATAACTACTATAATACTGCTCCTATGTACAAGAATATAACTACTATAATACTGCCCCCTATGTACAAGAATATAACTACTATAATACTGCCCCCTATGTACAAGAATATAACTACTATAATACTGCCCCTATGTACAAGAATATAACTACTATAATACTGCTCCTATATACAAGAATATAACTACTATAATACTGCTCCTATGTACAAGAATCTAACTACTATAATACTGCTCCTATATACAAGAATCTAACTACTATAATACTGCCCCTATGTACAAGAATATAACTACTATAATACTACCCCTATATACAAGAATATAACTACTATAATACTGCCCCCTATGTACAAGAATATAACTACTATAATACTGCTCCTATGTACAAGAATATAACTACTATAATACTGCCCCTATGTACAAGAATATAACTACTATAATACTGCCCATATGTACAAGAATATAACTACTATAATACTGCTCCTATATACAAGAATCTAACTACTATAATACTGCCCCTATGTACAAGAATCTAACTACTATAATACTGCTCCTATATACAAGAATATAACTACTATAATACTGCCCCCTATGTACAAGAATATAACTACTATAATACTGCCCCCTATGTACAAGAATATAACTACTATAATACTGCCCCTATGTACAAGAATATAACTACTATAATACTGCCCCCTATGTACAAGAATATAACTACTATAATACTGCCCATATGTACAAGAATATAACTACTATAATACTGCTCCTATGTACAAGAATATTACTACTATAATACTGCCCATATGTACAAGAATATAACTACTATAATACTGCCCCTATGTACAAGAATATAACTACTATAATACTGCCCATATGTACAAGAATATAACTACTATAATACTGCTCCTATGTACAAGAATATTACTACTATAATACTGCCCCTATGTACAAGAATATAACTACTATAATACTGCCCCTATGTACAAGAATCTAACTACTATAATACTGCCCCTATGTACAAGAATCTAACTACTATAATACTGCTCCTATATACAAGAATCTAACTACTATAATACTGCCCCCTATGTACAAGAATATAACTACTATAATACTGCCCCCTATGTACAAGAATATAACTACTATAATACTGCTCCTATGTACAAGAATATAACTACTATAATACTGCCCCTATGTACAAGAATATAACTACTATAATACTGCTCCTATGTACAAGAATATAACTACTATAATGCTGCTCCTATGTACAAGAATATAACTACTATAATACTGCCCCTATATACAAGAATATAACTACTATAATACTGCCCCCTATATACAAGAATATAACTACTATAATACTGCTCCTATGTACAAGAATATAACTACTATAATACTGCCCCTATGTACAAGAACATAACCACTACATAATGCTGCTCCTATGTACAAGAATATAACTACTATAATACTGCTCCTATGTACAAGAATATAACTACTATAATACTGCTCCTATCTACAAGAATATAACTACTATAATACTGCCTCCTATGTACAAGAATATAACTACTATAATACTGCCTCCTATGTACAAGAATATAACTACTATAATACTGCCCCCTATGTACAAGAATATAACTACTATAATACTGCTCCTATGTACAAGAATATAACTATAATACTGCCCCTATGTACAAGAATATAACTATTATAATACTGCCCCTATGTACAAGAATATAACTACTTTAATACTGCTCCTATGTACAAGAATATAACTACTATAATACTGCCCCTATGTACAAGAATATAACTACTATAATACTGCCCCTATGTACAAGAATATAACTACTATAATACTGCTCCTATGTACAAGAATATAACTACTATAATACTGCCCCTATGTACAAGAATATAACTACTATAATACTGCCCCTATGTACAAGAATATAACTACTATAATACTGCCCCTATGTACAAGAATATAACTACTATAATACTGCTCCTATGTACAAGAATATAACTACTATAATACTGCCCCTATGTACAAGAACATAACCACTATATAATGCTGCTCCTATGTACAAGAATATAACTACTATAATACTGCTCCTATGTACAAGAATATAACTGCTATAATACTGCTCCTATGTACAAGAATATAACTACTATAATACTGATCATATGTACAAGAATATAACTACTATAATACTGCCCCCTATGTACAAGAATATAACTACTATAATACTGCTCCTATGTACAGGAATATAACTACTATAATACTGCCCCTATGTACAAGAATATAACTGCTATAATACTGCTCCTATGTACAGGAATATAACTACTATAATACTGCCCCTATGTACAAGAATATAACTACTATAATACTGCTCCTATGTACAGGAATATAACTACTATAATACTGCTCCTATGTACAGGAATATAACTACTATAATACTGCTCCTATGTACAAGAATATAACTGCTATAATACTGCTCCTATGTACAAGAATATAACTACTATAATACTGCTCCTATGTACAAGAATATAACTACTATAATACTGATCATATGTACAAGAATATAACTACTATAATACTGCCCCCTATGTACAAGAATATAACTACTATAATACTGCTCCTATGTACAGGAATATAACTACTATAATACTGCCCCTATGTACAAGAATATAACTGCTATAATACTGCTCCTATGTACAAGAATATAACTGCTATAATACTGCTCCTATATACAAGAATATAACTACTATAATACTGCCTCTATGTACAAGAATATGACTACTATAATACTGCCTCTATGTACAAGAATATAACTACTATAATACTGCCCCTATGTACAAGAATATAACTACTATAATACTGCTCCTATGTACAAGAATATAACTACTATAATACTGCCCCTATGTACAAGAATATAACTACTATAATACTGCCCCTATGTACAAGAATATAACTACTATAATACTGCCCATATATACAAGAATATAACTACTATAATACTGCTCCTATGTACAGGAATATAACTACCATAATACTGCTCCTATGTACAGGAATATAACTACTATAATACTGCTCTATGTCCTTTACAATCGTCTGGATTACATTGACACTCGGACGCTTTTCCTTCTGGATGATTGGAGTTATTGTCCTTGGATGAGATACAGTGAAGGGACTGTAAGGAAAGGATTAAGAGCCCGATAAATGGAGGGAGCGGCCGGGGTAAGTTGCCCACTGAGCGCCGGTCCCCACAGGGCAGAGTCTGGTAAATCTCCTTTATGGACCGTCTTCGCTGCAGATCTGGTTCTGCCAAGAAAACCGTAGTTGAAAGAACCTGAATAGTATCATGGCGGCTTCTGCGTCTCCTGCTGCTCTATTGAGGGAGATGCCAGCGGCGGCGTCTCTTGCCCGGACGTCTGAGGACAGCTGGCTTTAAGGACCGTGGAGGTATCTGCCCCACACAATTGTGACGCCTTGATGCCACCTGCCCTGCTTCGCTAGCCTGGTGGGATCAGAAGCGGCAGTGCCAGGGGCGTCACAGAATCCGGAGATTGGACGAGGTACTGGACGGAGGGGCGACCTGCTGCAGTCCCTCAGCTGTGACCACTCTCAGTCCAGGACTGTTTCTTCACGCTGACACCAAGCGGGGCTATTAATGGCAGAAGGCGCGGGCGGCACTTACTCATACACAGGATGTCGTGGTGGGGGGTGCAGTCTCCGATCTGGACCTCTGTCTCCAGACACCGGCTCCGGCAGGGCAGGCACGGCGACCGGCTGCTCTTCACCTCCGAGTAGAAGCCCTGGGGGCAGGGCTGGCACTGCGTGTTCTCCGTGCGGGTGCAGGGCGTCTTGGCACCGGAGCCCTTGGAGCACACGTGGCAGGCGAGGCAGACGCCATCCTCGGAGTGCAGGTAGTAGCCCTCAGGACAGTGGCAGGCGGCATCGTGCTCGGCGGTGCAGGTGGCGTTCAGTGTCTGCAGGGCGCCCTGGCAGGTGGAGCACGGCCGGCACCGCTCAGTGGCACTGGACACGTCGGAGAAGGTGGAACCTGCAAGATATGTGGGTTAGACTCAGAACGGATCACACTGCGACTGCCGGTCAGGACTCGTGGAAAGCTGGGGGACCACCTCCATCCATACAGATGGCCTATTTGTAGAACACCGTTGAGGTGGAGCTGTAACGGCACCATATTAGCCATCACCCAGCTTTCCCAGAATCCTGCTCCTCTGTGGACGTCACTTACCCTCTGTGCACGGCTCGCACACCGTACGACAGGGCACAGACACCCCATAACCCGGGGGGCACAGGGAGCAGCACGCTCCCCCCTGACACTCGTCCTGCGCAGCCACCTGCAAAACAGAGAAGATGGGTTAGAAAGAGGCAAAAGTGCAGAAGAGGGCGGCCGAGGAGCGGCAGAAGAGGGCGGCCGAGGAGCCGCAGAAGAGGGCGGCAGAAGAGGGCGGCCGAGGAGCCGCAGCAGAAGAGGGCGGCCGAGGAGCGGCAGAAGAGGGCGGCCGAAGAGGGTGGCCGAGGAGAGGCAGAAGAGGGCGGCTGAGGAGCCGCAGCAGAAGAGGGTGGCCATGGAGAGGCAGAAGAGGGCGGCCGAGGAGCGGCAGCAGAAGAGGGCGGCCGAGGAGCGGCAGAAGAGGGTGGCCGAGGAGCGGCAGAAGAGGGCGGCCGAGGAGAGGCAGAAGAGGGCGGCCGAGGAGAGGCAGAAGAGGGCGGCCGAGGAGGAGCAGCAGCAGAAGAGGGCGGCCGAGGAGGAGCAGCAGCAGAAGAGGGCGGCCGAGGAGGAGCAGCAGCAGAAGAGGGCGGCCGTGTTATGACCCCAATGGCGAGGGTCTCAGAGGAACGTGGAAGTCTGCAGAATACAAAAATCCAGCTCATAGGGCAGTGGTAACTGGGTTGACCATATATCTACTCCTAACGCCAACACTAGAAGTAGCCGGGGATCATTCCTACGTTGATTCTAGATGACACGCGCCAGCCGGAGAATCTAGCTACCCCTAGTAGAGGAAAACAAAGACCTTTCTTGCCTCCAGAGAAGGGGACCCCAAAGCTGGATAGAAGCCCCCCACAAATAATGACGGTGAGGTAAGAAGAAATGACAAACACAGAAATGAACCAGGTTTAGCACAGAGAGGCCCGCTTACTGATAGCAGAATAAAGAAAGGTAACTTATATGGTCAACAAAAACCCTATCAAAATCCACACTGGAAATTCAAGAACCCCCGAACCGTCTAACGGTCCGGGGGGAGAACACCAGCCCCTAGAGCTTCCAGCAAAGGTCAGGATATAGATTTGGAACAAGCTGGACAAAAATACAAAACCAAAACAAATAGCAAAAAGCAAAAGGCAGACTTAGCTGATATAACTGGAACCAGGATCAGTAGACAAGAGCACAGCAGACTAGCTCTGATAACTACGTTGCCAGGCATTGAACTGAAGGTCCAGGGAGCTTATATAGCAACACCCCTAACTAACGACCCAGGTGCGGATAAAAGGAATGACAGAAAAACCAGAGTCAAAAAACTAGTAACCACTAGAGGGAGCAAAAAGCAAATTCACAACAGTACCCCCCCCTTAGTGAGGGGTCACCGAACCCTCACCACGACCACCAGGGCGATCAGGATGAGCGGCATGAAAGGCACGAACTAAATCGGCCGCATGAACATCAGAGGCGACCACCCAGGAATTATCTTCCTGACCATAGCCCTTCCACTTGACCAGGTACTGAAGCCTCCGCCTGGAGAGACGAGAATCCAAGATCTTCTCCACCACGTACTCCAACTCGCCCTCAACCAACACCGGAGCAGGAGGCTCAGCAGAAGGAACTACAGGCACAATGTACCGCCGCAACAAGGACCTATGAAATACATTGTGAATAGCAAACGACACAGGAAGATCCAGACGAAAAGATACAGGATTAAGGATTTCCAATATCTTGTAAGGCCCAATAAAACGAGGTTTAAATTTGGGAGAGGAGACCTTCATAGGAACAAAGCGGGAAGAAAGCCACACCAAATCCCCAACGCGTAGTCGGGGACCCACACCGCGGCGGCGGTTGGCAAAGCGCTGAGCCTTCTCCTGTGACAACTTCAAGTTGTCCACCACATGATTCCAGATCCGCTGCAACCTATCCACCACAGAATCCACCCCAGGACAGTCAGAAGGCTCCACATGACCCGAAGAAAAGCGAGGATGGAAACCAGAGTTGCAGAAAAAAGGCGAAACCAAGGTGGCGGAACTAGCCCGATTATTAAGGGCAAACTCAGCCAACGGCAAGAATGTCACCCAATCGTCCTGATCAGCAGAGACAAAACACCTCAAATAAGCCTCCAAAGTCTGATTGGTTCGCTCCGTCTGTCCATTAGTCTGAGGATGGAAAGCAGACGAAAACGACAAATCAATGCCCATCCTACTACAAAAGGATCGCCAGAACCTGGAAACGAACTGGGATCCTCTGTCTGACACAATATTCTCAGGGATGCCGTGCAAACGAACCACGTTCTGGAAAAACACAGGAACCAGATCGGAAGAGGAAGGCAGCTTAGGCAAAGGAACCAAATGGACCATCTTGGAGAAGCGATCACATATCACCCAGATAACGGACATGCCCTGAGATAGCGGAAGATCAGAAATGAAATCCATGGAGATATGTGTCCAAGGTCTCTTCGGGACAGGCAAGGGCAAGAGCAAACCGCTGGCACGAGAACAGCAAGGCTTAGCTCGAGCACAAGTCCCACAGGACTGCACAAATGACCGCACATCCCTTGACAAGGAAGGCCACCAAAAGGACCTGGCCACCAGATCTCTGGTGCCAAAAATTCCCGGGTGACCTGCCAACACCGAGGAATGAACCTCGGAAATGACTCTGCTGGTCCACTTATCCGGGACAAACAGTCTGTCAGGTGGACAAGACTCAGGCCTATCAGCCTGAAATCTCTGCAACACACGTCGCAGATCCGGAGAAATAGCTGACAAGATAACTCCATCTTTAAGAATACCAACAGGATCAGCGACTCCAGGAGCATCAGGCACAAAGCTCCTAGAAAGAGCATCGGCCTTCACATTCTTTGAACCTGGTAAATACGAGACAACAAAATCAAAGCGGGAGAAAAACAATGACCAGCGGGCCTGTCTAGGATTCAGGCGTTTGGCAGACTCGAGATACATCAGATTTTTGTGATCAGTCAAGACCACCACACGATGCTTAGCACCCTCGAGCCAATGACGCCACTCCTCAAATGCCCATTTCATGGCCAACAACTCCCGATTGCCCACATCATAATTTCGCTCGGCAGGCGAAAACTTCCTAGAGAAAAAGGCACAAGGTTTCATAACAGAGCAACCAGGGCCTCTCTGCGACAAAACGGCCCCTGCCCCAATCTCCGAAGCATCCACCTCAACCTGAAAGGGAAGTGAGACGTCAGGCTGGCACAAAACAGGCGCCGAAGTAAACCGGCGTTTCAACTCCTGGAAAGCCTCCACGGCAGCAGGAGCCCAGTTAGCTACATCGGAGCCCTTCTTGGTCATATCCGTCAAAGGTTTCACAATGCTAGAAAAATTAGCGATAAAACGACGGTAGAAGTTAGCGAAGCCCAAGAACTTCTGAAGACTCTTAACTGACGAGGGCTGAGTCCAATCAAGAATAGCTCGGACCTTGACTGGGTCCATCTCCACAGCAGAAGGGGAAAAAATGAACCCCAAAAAGGGAACCTTCTGTACACCAAAGAGACACTTTGAGCCCTTGACAAACAAAGAATTTTCACGCAAAATTTTAAAGACCATCCTGACCTGCTCCACATGCGAATCCCAATCATCAGAAAAAAACAAAATATCATCCAGATAAACAATCAAAAATTTATCCAGATACTTCCGGAAAATGTCATGCATAAAGGACTGAAAAACTGAAGGCGCATTGGAGAGCCCAAAAGGCATCACCAAGTACTCAAAATGACCTTCGGGCGTATTGAATGCGGTTTTCCATTCATCCCCTTGCTTAATGCGCACAAGGTTGTACGCACCACGAAGGTCTATCTTGGTGAACCACTTGGCACCTTTAATCCGGGCAAACAAGTCTGACAACAGCGGTAAAGGATACTGAAATTTGACAGTGATCTTATTTAAAAGCCGATAATCAATACAAGGTCTCAAAGATCCGTCCTTTTTTGCCACAAAAAAGAATCCCGCACCAAGGGGGGAAGAAGACGGACGAATATGTCCTTTCTCCAGAGACTCCTTGATATATGAACGCATAGCGGTATGTTCAGGTACCGACAGATTAAACAGTCTTCCCTTAGGAAACTTACTGCCTGGGATCAAATCTATAGCACAGTCACAGTCCCTATGAGGAGGCAGTGCACTGGACTCAGACTCACTGAAGACATCCTGATAACACTGGCCAACAGTGAAAATGTTTCTGAAATGAAAATAGCTGGTTTGTAATAATTTTAGCATCCTAAAAACGAATATGTTACTTAAAAATCATTATTAGCTCTTGTTGCTGAGATACAGGTCATTTAAGATTATTATGCAGGAAAATAGGGAAATTTTGAATTTTCAACAAATGTGTATTGGTAAACCTGATTACAGACCTGTTGAACCAATGTCAGCCATTTTATTCATTGTGTCTGCATAGTTTGTACTAATTGAAGTCTCTTTCTCTTGTTGCAGTAATTTTGTGGAGAGAATTTACACTTTGAAAATGCCTCGTAAATGTGCAAATATTGTTAACAATTTTTGTTACGTGTGTGGTTATGTGACATTTGCCAACCAAAGAAGACCAATTACTCCACTTGTGAAGACTGCTTACCATCATTACTTTGCTTATACGTGGCACTTAAATACGTGGCACTTATACGTGGCACTTAAATACGTGGCACTTATATACGTTGCATTTTGAGACCTATAATTTTTCCACATTTTGGTCCACAGAGTCATGTGAGGTCTTGTTTTTTGCGGGACGAGTTGACGTTTTTATTGGTAACATTTTCGGACACGTGACCATTTTTTATCACTTTTTATTCCGATTTTTGTGAGGCAGAATAACCAAAAACCAGCTATTCATGAATTTCTTTATACCGTTCTGCGTTTGGTAAAATTGATAAAGCAGTTTTATTCGTCGGGTCAGTACGATTACAGCGATACCTCATTTATATCATTTTTTAATGTTTTGGCGCTTTTATACGATAAAAACTATTTTATAGAAAAAATAATTATTTTGGCATCGCTTTATTCTGAGGACTATAACTTTTTTATTTTTTTGCTGATGATGCTGTATGGCGGCTCGTTTTTTGCGGGACAAGATGACGTTTTCAGCGGTACCATGGTTATTTATATCCATCTTTTTGATCGCGTGTTATTCCACTTTTTGTTCGGCGGTATGGTAATAAAGCGTTGTTTTTTGCCTCGTTTTTTTGTTTTTTTTCTTACGGTGTTTACTGAAGGGGTTAACTAGTGGGACAGTTTTATAGGTTGGGTCGTTACGGACGCGGCGATACTAAATATGTGTACTGTACTGTGCAATTTATACTCTTGTAATGAATTCTTATCGCTACCTACAGCACATACTTCCATGGCGTGTATCTAAAAAACGAGAGCTAATTAAACAATTCTGTGGGTATATTTGAGTTTCTCGACCCAAAATTAGTAATATTTGCCTATTTTCATCAAAGAAACATAAAAAAAGTTGTTTTTTGTTGGCCTGTGTAATCAGACAAATACTCCGGAACTTCCGAAGGCGTAGAAGAAGCAATAGACACAGGCAGGGAATCCCCATGAATACCACGACAGCCCCAACTTGAGACTGACATAGCCTTCCAGTCCAGGACTGGATTATGGGTCTGTAACCATGGCAGCCCTAAAACAACCAAATCATGCATTTTATGTAAAACCAGGAAACGTATCACCTCGCGGTGTTCAGGAGTCATGCACATGGTAACCTGTGTCCAATACTGCGGTTTATTTGCTGCCAATGGCGTAGCATCAATACCCCTAAGAGGAATAGGATTTTCTAATGGTTCAAGAGTAAAACCACAGTGCTTAGCAAATGAGAGATCCATGAGACTCAGGGCAGCACCTGAATCTACAAACGCCATGACAGGATAAGATGACAGTGAGCAAATCAAAGTTACAGACAGAATAAATTTAGGTTGCAAATTACCAACGGTGACAGGACTAACAACCTTAGCTATACGTTTAGAGCATGCTGAGATAACATGTGTAGAATCACCACAGTAGTAGCACAAGCCATTCCGGCGTCTATGAATTTTCCGCTCATTTCTAGTCAGGATTCTATCACATTGCATTAAATCAGGTGTCTGTTCAGACAACACCATGAGGGAATTTGCGGTTTTTCTATCACATTGCACCGAATTAGGTGTCTGTTCAGACAACACCATGAGGGAATTTGCGGTTTTGCGCTCCCGCAACCGCCGGTCAATTTGAATAGCCAGTGCCATAGTATCATTCAGACCTGTGGGAATGGGAAAACCCACCATAACATTCTTAATGGCTTCAGAAAGGCCATTTCTAAAATTAGCGGCCAGTGCACACTCGTTCCAATGTGTCAGCACGGACCATTTCCGAAATTTTTGGCAGTACACTTCAGCCTCGTCCTGCCCCTGAGACATAGACAGCAAGGCCTTTTCTGCCTGAATCTCAAGATTGGGTTCCTCATAAAGTAAACCGAGCGCCAGAAAAAACGCATCAAGATCAGCCAATGCCGGATCTCCTGGCGCCAGCGAAAAAGCCCAATCCTGAGGGTCGCCCCGTAAGAACGAAATAACAATTTTTACTTGCTGAGCAGAATCTCCTGATGAACAGGGTCTCAGGGACAAAAACAATTTACAATTATTCACGAAATTCCTAAACTTAAACCTGTCTCCGGAAAACAGTTCAGGAATCGGTATTTTAGGTTCTGACCTAGGATTTCTGATAACATAGTCTTGTATGCCCTGCACACGAGTAGCCAGCTGGTCCACACTTGTAATCAAGGTCTGGACATTCATGTCTGCAGCAAGCATAGCCACTCTGAGGTAAAGGGGAAGGAGAAAAAAAAAAAACTCAGAATCTTCTTTCTTATAATCCCTCTTCTGCAATGCATTAAACATTTAATACTGGCCTGGCAAACTGTTATGACCCCAATGGCGAGGGTCTCAGAGGTACGTGGAAGTCTGCGGAATACAAAAATCCAGCTCATAGGGCAGTGGTAACTGGGTTGACCATATATCTACTCCTAACGCCAACACTAGAAGTAGCCGGGGATCATTCCTACGTTGATTCTAGATGACACGCGCCAGCCGGAGAATCTAGCTACCCCTAGTAGAGGAAAACAAAGACCTTTCTTGCCTCCAGAGAAGGGGACCCCAAAGCTGGATAGAAGCCCCTCACAAATAATGACGGTGAGGTAAGAAGAAATGACAAACACAGAAATGAACCAGGTTTAGCACAGAGAGGCCCGCTTACTGATAGCAGAATAAAGAAAGGTAACTTATATGGTCAACAAAAACCCTATCAAAATCCACACTGGAAATTCAAGAACCCCCGAACCGTCTAACGGTCCGGGGGGAGAACACCAGCCCCTAGAGCTTCCAGCAAAGGTCAGGATATAGATTTGGAACAAGCTGGACAAAAATACAAAACCAAAACAAATAGCAAAAAGCAAAAGGCAGACTTAGCTGATATAACTGGAACCAGGATCAGTAGACAAGAGCACAGCAGACTAGCTCTGATAACTACGTTGCCAGGCATTGAACTGAAGGTCCAGGGAGCTTATATAGCAAAACCCCTAACTAACGACCCAGGTGCGGATTAAAGGAATGACAGAAAAACCAGAGTCAAAAAACTAGTAACCACTAGAGGGAGCAAAAAGCAAATTCACAACAGGCCGAGGAGGAGCAGCAGCAGAAGAGGGCGGCCGAGGAGGAGCAGCAGCAGAAGAGGGCGGCCGAGGAGGAGCAGCAGCAGAAGAGGGCGGCAGAAGAGGGTGGCCGAGGAGCGGCAGAAGAGGGCGACAGAAGAGGGTGGCCGAGGAGCGGCAGAAGAGGGCGGCAGAAGAAGAGGGCGGCCATGGAGAGGCAGAAGAGGGCGGCCAAGGAGGAGCCGCAGCAGAAGAGGGCGGTTGAGGAGGAGCCGCAGCAGAAGAGGGCGGTTGAGGAGGAGCCGCAGCAGAAGAGGGCGGCCGAGGAGGAGCAGCAGCAGAAGAGGGCGGCCGAGGAGGAGCAGCAGCAGAAGAGGGCGGCCGAGGAGGAGCAGCAGCAGAAGAGGGCGGCCGAGGAGGAGCAGCAGCAGAAGAGGGCGGCCGAGGAGGAGCAGCAGCAGAAGAGGGCGGCAGAAGAGGGCGGCCGAGGAGGAGCAGCAGCAGAAGAGGGCGGCAGAAGAGGGTGGCCGAGGAGCGGCAGAAGAGGGCGACAGAAGAGGGTGGCCGAGGAGAGGCAGAAGAGGGCGGCTGAGGAGCCGCAGCAGAAGAGGGTGGCCATGGAGAGGCAGAAGAGGGCGGCCGAGGAGCGGCAGCAGAAGAGGGCGGCCGAGGAGGAGCAGCAGCAGAAGAGGGCGGCCGAGGAGGAGCAGCAGCAGAAGAGGGCGGCCGAGGAGGAGCAGCAGCAGAAGAGGGCGGCCGAGGAGGAGCAGCAGCAGAAGAGGGCGGCCGAGGAGGAGCAGCAGCAGAAGAGGGCGGCCGAGGAGGAGCAGCAGCAGAAGAGGGCGGCCGAGGAGGAGCAGCAGCAGAAGAGGGCGGCCGAGGAGGAGCAGCAGCAGAAGAGGGCGGCCGAGGAGGAGCAGCAGCAGAAGAGGTCGGCCGAGGAGGAGCAGCAGCAGAAGAGGGCGGCCGAGGAGGAGCAGCAGCAGAAGAGGGCGGCCGAGGAGGAGCAGCAGCAGAAGAGGGCGGCCGAGGAGGAGCAGCAGCAGAAGAGGGCGGCCGAGGAGGAGCAGCAGCAGAAGAGGGCGGCCGAGGAGGAGCAGCAGCAGAAGAGGGCGGCCGAGGAGGAGCAGCAGCAGAAGAGGGCGGCAGAAGAGGGTGGCCGAGGAGCGGCAGAAGAGGGCGGCAGAAGAGGGTGGCCGAGGAGCGGCAGAAGAGGGCGGCAGAAGAAGAGGGCGGCCATGGAGAGGCAGAAGAGGGCGGCCAAGGAGGAGCCGCAGCAGAAGAGGGCGGTTGAGGAGGAGCCGCAGCAGAAGAGGGCGGCCAAGGAGGAGCAGCAGCAGAAGTTGCAATGTAATGCCCCAGCCAGTAACATCTGGAGAATGAAGTCAGTGACCCCCCACATCAATGTCGGCTGCACGGAGATCCCGGAATATGCCAACGGTGTCTTAAATTATTTACTGCCTGTAAGGCCGGACATTGTGCAGCAGTAAACACTGCCCGGCTCAGCTACATCTGCTCAGTGCAAGGAAAGGGGCAAAAGTAATCAAAAGGCTCCACAGGTTCCCAAGGGTGACGGAAAAGGACTCGATGGAGGAGATGAGCCGCAGTACCCCTGGTGTCCAGCAGAGGCGCCGCAGTCAACCTGTGGTTTATGCGCTACAGCGGGCAGGAATGTACCAGAGAGCAGCGCAGACATCACAGGAGGCCGCGGAGCTCCGGCACCGAACAGGTCAATGTGCCCCCTCCCCCACCTCCCCCTTGTAGCCATGAATGTGACAAGTTCTTGTACCTGCGAGTTTCATGTCCTCCCCACAGAAACGTCCTGGAGACCGAACACCTGCATAAGGTGCAGCACCCACCTCCGACAACCACACACCCGGCAACCTCCGCGACCCCCCCCCCCCCCCCCGACAACCACACACCCGACAACCACACACCCGACAACCACACACCTGACAACCACACACCCGACAACCACACACCCGACAACCTCCCCAGCTGTGCTCACAACAAGCAACTAAACCCAGACAAGATCAGAGACTTTTCCAGACAACCTCCTGCCCCCGGTCACGCATCGCAGCCGCTGTATCTAAGCCTCATGTGTGATGATACAATCTGAGAGAAGGATTGTGGGGTGTATGGGGGGTGTATGGGGGGCAGCCCAGGGCCAATAGTGGGGGTCACAGAAGCAGTTTTCCGCTCTGGAGCTGATGTGGCCCCTGACCTCTGGGGCCCCTGAGCGGCTACACAGCTCAGACCACTGCCGACCCCCCATCATGTAATGTTACAGGGGTCCTTAGTCCAGGCTCAGCGGCCAGTGCACCTAATCCTGTGTGTGACCCCGCAGCCCTGGATCTAACGGTGCGACCAGGGGCAGCAGCCGCCATACAGCACTGACCACTAGCGCTGCCCGCGGACACTACAGCATGGAGACATGACATCAGAATTACATTAATGCTCCTAGGAAATAGAAAAAAAATGCAGATACTTAGCGCGGAATTTGGCCAATTTATGTGCCCAGCAGCCACGACAAGGCGATGATCGTCTATGCTGGGAACCTGCCTGATGCCAATTACAGCAGGATCCCATCTCCCCATATAAATCAGGCCTCATTCACACTTCTGTTCTTACAATCAGTCACAATCTGTCACAATGTTGAAAAGACAGATCCTGTGCGGATTGTAAAGAAATTGATGCATTGGGTCCGTTTTTTGGACGGATCCGTAGCGTTCTCCAAGTGATCTGTAGCATCGCTTGGAAAACTGATTGACAGGTTGGTCACACAAACACAGTGCTTGACAAGTGTCACCTACTTTTTACTGTTTATGCTGCTGCGCAGAGCCCCGCACCTGGGCCCGCCCGCAAGCAGAGCCCCGCACCTAGGCCCACAGAGCCCCGCACCTAGGCCCGCCAGCAAGCAGAGCCCCGCACCTAGGCCCGCCAGCCAAGCCCCGCACCTAGGCCCGCCCGCCGAGCCCCGCACCTAGGCCCGCCCGCAGAGCCCCGCGCACCTAGGCCCGCCCGCCGAGCCCCGCGCACCTAGGCCCGCCCGCCGAGCCCCGCGCACCTAGGCCCGCCCGCAGAGCCCCGCGCACCTAGGCCCGCCCGCAGAGCCCCGCACCTAGGCCCGCCCGCAGAGCCCCGCGCACCTAGGCCCGCCCGCAGAGCCCCGCGCACCTAGGCCCGCCCGCAGAGCCCCGCGCACCTAGGCCTGCCTGCCCGCCGAGCCCCGCACCTAGGCCCGCCCACAGAGCCCCGCACCTAGGCCCGCCCGCAGAGCCCCGCACCTATGCCCACCCGCCCGCAGAGCCCCGCACCTAGGCCCGCCCGCCCGCCGAGCCCCACACCTAGGCCCGCCCGCAGAGCCCCACACCTAGGCCCGCCCGCCGGTGTGGAGGAGAGGGAGTCGTCACTCTTGAGTCCTGTGTGTCATGCCCCCTGGCAGGTACGGGGGTGCGGTGCCAGTCTGCGGGTTACATGCAGTTTGATTAGGACCAGAGCTGAACAGTCACAGATCCTTCAGCGAGCGCCGCACAGCAGTGCCCTTGTTCTACCGCACAGGGAGGGAGACTTAAAGGACGACTCCAGCCACAGCCGATCTCCCTGGGACGGGTGCAGTGGGCCTCGCACAGACCCCCAGGAAGTACCTCCCCTCCATTATATAACGCCATCGGGGCAGAGCATGCAGGGTACAACGGACCAGACAGAGGAGCTCTGTGGCACAATCACTCAATGTGGAGACGAAACCCCCAGACACCGCGCCCGGCAACGAAGAGACCATGCTACATTTACAATGAGGACCATTCCAGGGTCTTCCGGTAAAAGACCCCCACAATTCGCTGATGACAGAACAGATATGGGGGTGTAAACTGGACAATCCCTCTAAACCCAGACCCGTGTGTGCCACATGTAGGATTGGCCGTGCATTAAGGTATAAGGATCCCGCGCCCCAGATAGTGATCCCAAGTGATCGCCCCGGCATTGATCGCCAGGCACGGCTAGACGATCGCCGAACCATCAATTATAAGATTCTAGGTCATTTGTGCATAAGAATGAGCGCAGACGATCGGCCTCCTGTACGATGGATCCGTCTATACGGGCCGCGACGCAGGAAGGGTTAATGGACGCCGGGAATCCTCCGGTCCCGGGGTCTTGTTCTCATTAGGCCCCGCGTCTCCCTCTTACAATGATCGGATTACACACAACCAGCTCCATATTTGGTGAGGACCCAGCGGTCTCCCCTGCGAGGACCCACTATGGCGCTGAGCATCTGGAGACATCAGAGGACGCCCGCAGCCATGAGGGACAAGGGGGGGTGGGGCGGTGGCACCCACCAGCGTCCAGAACACGAGGGGGCACCAGCCCCCAGTATTAGAGGAAAAGGGGTGCATCAGCCCCCAGTATTGGAGGAAAAGGGGTGCAGCAGCTCCCACTATAGGGGCACCAGCTCCCAGTATTACAGGAAAAGGGGTGCACCAGCCCCCAGTATTGGAGGAAAAGGGG
This sequence comes from Ranitomeya variabilis, assembly GCF_051348905.1. Taxonomy (NCBI): domain Eukaryota; kingdom Metazoa; phylum Chordata; class Amphibia; order Anura; family Dendrobatidae; genus Ranitomeya; species Ranitomeya variabilis. The sequence continues at coordinate 14,767,800 of NC_135237.1, forward strand.
TGCAGCAGCTCCCACTATAGGGGCACCAGCTCCCAGTATTACAGGAAAAGGGGTACAGCAGCTCCCACTATAGGGGCACCAGCCCCCAGTATTAGAGGAAATGGGGTGCAGCAGCTCCCAGTATAGGGTGCACCAGCCCCCAGTATTAGAGGAAAAGGGGTGCACCAGCCCCCAGTATTAGAGGAAAAGGGGTGCAGCAGCTCCCACTATAGGGGCACCAGCCCCCAGTATTAGAGGAAAAGGGGTGCAGCAGCTCACAGTATAGGGTGCACCAGCCCCCAGTATTAGAGGAAAAGGGGTGCAGCAGCTCACAGTATAGGGTGCACCAGCCCCCAGTATTAGAGGAAAAGGGGTGCAGCAGCTCCCACTATAGGGGCACCAGCCCCCAGTATTAGAGGAAAAGGGGTGCAGCAACTCACAGTATAGGGTGCACCAGCCCCCAGTATTAGAGGAAAAGGGGTGCACCAGCCCCCAGTATTAGAGGAAAAGGGGTGCAGCAGCTCACAGTATAGGGGCACCAGCTCCCATTATAGGGGCGCCAGCTCCCAGTATAAGAGGAATCATCCAGGAGAGGTGGGGTGGCTGTCTCTCTAAACAGCTGTGCCCATCAATCACCAACCTCAGAGATCCAGGAGACCCTCCAAGCCCCTCGCTCTGCCCCATAAGTCTACGTGGTAGAGACCTGGATGGCAGCGTGGCCCCTTCTATTTGGGAGGTGGATGGACCACCATCTCTCATAGCAGCCTCAGGCACCGTGGCAGACAGTGGCGCAGTTGTTGGTTTATTCTATAGGCTGATGCCAGTCGATGGGCAGAATGCATCAGACGCCCTTGAAGATCCAGCACTTAGCTCGGTGCCCGTGACTTGCGCCCCCCGAGGATTACACCGTGCGTCCTGCCTTTGGTTCTGGGCCGGTGAAGTCCCCATTTCATGGTTCAAGTCGGAGAACCCGGGTGATGCATAATCTGGGGGGAGACTTTCCTAGAGGACACCGCCGCACGGCCCCCCGAGCCTGGCACTGTGTACCCCCCATGTAATCATCTTCCCAGGAACCAGCAGAAATGTGTTTTTTCTAAGCTCTGACCACTTAATTACTGAGGCCGAGAAGTCGCGTTCAGGGGGATGAATGAGCCGCTTCTCTCAGCTGAAAGAGCCTCTTCAGACGCTGTGCCCCCCTCGCCCGGCAATCAGGGGAAACGCCGGGAGGGGACCCCCAAAATATAAGACCTATCCCTCAACCTGCGGGTATAAAGCCCCCACCCAGGAACACTACACTGGGGGCCCCCCACCCAGGAACGCTACACCGGGGGGGCCCCCCACCCAGGAACGCTACACCGGGGGGGCCCCCCACCCAGGAACACTACACCGGGGGGGCCCCCCACCCAGGAACACTACACCGGGGGGGCCCCCACCCAGGAACGCTACACCGGGGGGGCCCCCACCCAGGAACGCTACACCGGGGGGGCCCCCCACCCAGGAACGCTACACCGGGGGGGCCCCCCACCCAGGAACGCTACACCGGGGGGGCCCCCACCCAGGAACGCTACACCGGGGGGGCCCCCACCCAGGAACGCTACACGGGGGGGCCCCACCCAGGAACACTACACGGGGGGGCCCCACCCAGGAACACTACACGGGGGGGCCCCCACCCAGGAACACTACACGGGGGGGCCCCCACCCAGGAACACTACACGGGGGGGGCCCCCACCCAGGAACACTACACGGGGGGGGGCCCCCACCCAGGAACACCATACAGGGCTCCTGTGCAGCTCAAAAGCTCATCAATGCACCTGCTTTGGGGGTGGTAGTGGCCCCTCACCCCTCTTGGGCCCCTGTGCGGCCACACATGCTGCACCAATGATATGTCCGCCCCCAAGTTCAGCAAATAGTCAAGAAATGGACATCCCCTTAAGGGTAAGTGCCCACGTTGCGGATTCTGCTGCGGATTTTTCCACAGCAGATTTGGAAAATCCGCATTGCAAAACCACTGTGGTTTTCACTGCGGATTTTCTCGCGGTTTCTTCTGCGGATTCCTATGCGGGTTTTCAACTGCACTTTCCTATTGGTGCTGGTTGAAAACCGCTGCGGAATCCGCACAAAGAAGTGACATGCTCCTTCTTTTATTCTGCAGCGTTTCCGCGCTGAATTTTCCGCAGCATGTGCACTGCGGTTTTTGTTTTCCATAGGTTAACATTGTACTGTACAACGCATGGAAAACTGCTGCGGATCCGCAGCAAAAACCGCAACGTGTGAACATAGCCTTAAGGTTGTGGCAAAGTGAAGACGTATCACATAATTGATGCAGGGAGCTGCGGACTTACAGTCTAAAGAAACAGCGACGTTTGGAAAAGCGGTAACCCCCTGTGAGAATAGCACGTTATAGTGGGGGACACAATGTAACAAACTGCGGCTTCATCCACCAGAGACCCCCAGACAACCTTCTATGAATTCTCTCCGCCATTGTGGAGATAAGCGAGGTCAGAGGAGTCCGGCCGCCGCTGATCCTCCCCAGAACTAAAAGCATGACAACAGATTCACATCGGACTTCTCACAGCTGAGCGTTTGCTACCATTGTATCCAGTCTGGACAATCCTCTGAGCTACAGGGAAGCTCTCCTGTGCTGACTGTTTGTTACAATGTATCAGTGCACAGCCTGAGCGATCAGATCCTGGAGTTCATGGTCTATTCACTGACAACAAGCAGAGATCTTCGATTTGGTGAATATTTGTAAGGCTATGTGCACACGGAGCGGATTGGCCGCTGTGGATTCGCAGCAGTTTTCCATCACGTTTACAGTACCATGTAAACCTATGGAAAACAAAATCTGCAGTGCACATGCTGCAGAAAATACCGCTCGGAAACGCTGCGTTGTTTATTCCGCAGCATGTCAATTCTTTGGGCAGATTCCCCAGCGGTTTACACCTGCTCCTGTATAGGAATCCGCACAAAAAACGCAGGAAATCTGCAGGTAAAACACAGGACATTTTACCTGCGGATTTTTCAAAAACAGTGCGGAAAAATCCGCACACGAAGCCACAACGTGGTCACATAGGCGAAAACTGCCTGAAACGGAAAAAAAAAAGCCTCAAAAGTTGTGGAAACATTTTGTGACTTTTGGCATTTTCCTAACCAGTCCTGGACGAGGGTTTGGGAAGTTGGGATTAAGACGCGGCAAAGCCGAGGCCGATCTACAGCGGGCAGAATGGGCGAACGGGGCAAGTGGGGGGCGGAGAGAATGTACCAGACCTCACACCGGACGGGAACCAGAAGAACTGTCATAGGCCCCGGGACGTTACTGCACGGGGCCCCGTACATTACGGCACATTACTACACGGGGCCCCGTACATTACGGCACATTACTACACGGGGCCCCGTACATTACGGCACATTACTACACGGGCCCCGTACATTACGGCACATTACTACACGGGGCCCCGTACATTACGGCACATTACTACACGGGGCCCTGTACATTACGGTACATTACTACACGGGGCCCCGTACATTACGGCACATTACTACACGGGGCCCTGTACATTACGGTACATTACTACACGGGGCCCCGTACATTACTACACGGGGCCCCGTACATTACGGCACATTACTACACGGGGCCCTGTACATTACGGTACATTACTACACGGGGCCCCGTACATTACGGCACATTACTACACGGGGCCCTGTACATTACGGTACATTACTACACGGGGCCCCGTACATTACTACACGGGGCCCCGTACATTACGGCACATTACTACACGGGCCCCGTACATTACGGCACATTACTACACGGGGCCCCGTACATTACGGCACATTACTACACGGGCCCCGTACATTACGGCACATTACTACACGGGGCCCCGTACATTACGGCACATTACTACACGGGGCCCCGTACATTACGGCACATTACTACACGGGGCCCTGTACATTACGGCACATTACTACACGGGGCCCTGTACATTACGGCACATTACTACACGGGGCCCCGTACATTACGGTACATTACTACACGGGGCCCCGTACATTACTACACGGGGCCCCGTACATTACGGCACATTACTACACGGGCCCCGTACATTACGGTACATTACTACACGGGGCCCCGTACATTACGGCACATTACTACACGGGGCCCCGTACATTACGGCACATTACTACACGGGGCCCCGTACATTACGGTACATTACTACACGGGGCCCCGTACATTACGGTACATTACTACACGGGCCCCGTACATTACGGCACATTACTACACGGGGCCCCGTACATTATGGTACATTACTACACGGGGCCCCGTACATTATGGTACATTACTACACGGGGCCCCGTACATTACGGCACATTACTACACGGGGCCCCGTACATTACGGCACATTACTACACGGGCCCCGTACATTACGGCACATTACTACACGGGGCCCCGTACATTACGGCACATTACTACACGGGCCCCGTACATTACGGCACATTACTACACGGGGCCCCGTACATTACGGCACATTACTACACGGGGCCCCGTACATTACGGCACATTACTACACGGGGCCCTGTACATTACGGCACATTACTACACGGGGCCCTGTACATTACGGCACATTACTACACGGGGCCCCGTACATTACGGTACATTACTACACGGGGCCCCGTACATTACTACACGGGGCCCCGTACATTACGGTACATTACTACACGGGGCCCCGTACATTACTACACGGGGCCCCGTACATTACGGCACATTACTACACGGGCCCCGTACATTACGGTACATTACTACACGGGGCCCCGTACATTACGGCACATTACTACACGGGGCCCCGTACATTACGGCACATTACTACACGGGGCCCCGTACATTACGGTACATTACTACACGGGGCCCCGTACATTACGGTACATTACTACACGGGCCCCGTACATTACGGCACATTACTACACGGGGCCCCGTACATTACGGCACATTACTACACGGGGCCCCGTACATTATGGTACATTACTACACGGGGCCCCGTACATTATGGTACATTACTACACGGGGCCCCGTACATTATGGTACATTACTACACGGGGCCCCGTACATTATGGTACATTACTACACGGGGCCCCGTACATTATGGTACATTACTACACGGGGCCCCGTACATTATGGTACATTACTACACGGGGCCCCGTACATTATGGTACATTACTACACGGGCCCCGTACATTATGGTACATTACTACACGGGCCCCGTACATTACGGCACATTACTACACGGGGCCCCGTACATTACGGCACATTACTACACGGGGCCCCGTACATTACGGTACATTACTACACGGGGCCCCGTACATTATGGTACATTACTACACGGGGCCCCGTACATTATGGTACATTACTACACGGGGCCCCGTACATTATGGTACATTACTACACGGGCCCCGTACATTACGGCACATTACTACACGGGGCCCCGTACATTACGGTACATTACTACACGGGCCCCGTACATTATGGTACATTACTACACGGGGCCCCGTACATTATGGTACATTACTACACGGGGCCCCGTACATTACGGTACATTACTACACGGGGCCCCGTACATTACGGTACATTACTACACGGGGCCCCGTACATTACGGTACATTACTACACGGGGCCCCGTACATTATGGTACATTACTACACGGGCCCCGTACATTATGGTACATTACTACACGGGGCCCCGTACATTATGGTACATTACTACACGGGGCCCCGTACATTACGGCACATTACTACACGGGGCCCCGTACATTACGGTACATTACTACACGGGGCCCTGGGCAGTTTATGATCCATGGTGCTTCATTTCCATAAGACCGCAGGAGAGCTGCGTACAGTTTCTGTGGCTGGCTATAAGGGGGTACAGCTGATATCATTGATGCAGGGAGGGGGGGGGGATGACGTGAGTGCGGACGGCGGAAAAGCCTGGAAATTGGCGACATCAGTGACCCAATAATGAGCTAATGAGAGAAGTCCGGCGGCGGATCCAGTACTCACCACAGACACTTCTGCTACTGGGAAAGCTGGGTGCCGGCAAATATGGCTGCCAAAGGACCTGGAAAGACCGGGCGACAACCTCTACGGGAGCTGACAACCTCTACGGGAGCTGACAACCGGAGGGTAACAGCGGAGACAGAACGGGCGGCAAAGAAAATCATGTTCAGACTGCGCAGTGTGAATGAGCCCTAAGAGACGCTGAGCAGCGGGGGGGGGGGCTCAGACTCTACAGATCCCTGGAGTGAGGAACCAAATGTATCAAGTCCTGACATGGATACATTGTATCAATTGGCAGCGCACGGTTAACTCTCCCTGCCGCTCTGTGCACCCAGCACAGCGACTCCATCTTTTTTATTGCCTCCATTGCGGAGTAGAAGTTGCAGAAGACGACACCGTGACACTTTGGCCACTTTCACATATCAGGTTTTTGCCATCAGACACAATCCACCGGATTTTGAAAAAAAAAAAAAAAAGGAATCCATTTTTTTCTCATAGTTGTATTAGCGCCTGATGGTGCAATAGGAACATAGTAACGTTTTATCTGTCCAGCGACGGATCCGACGAAAAACGTATGAAATGTGAGGTGACTTGATGAATCCGGTATGTCATGCACATTTTCGGTGCTGGGTCTCTTCTCTCTCATATCTTTCCTGTATTGACATTAACCCTTCATTCTTCAGCGAGCAAAGTCAAAACCTGTATCGCCCCAACTGTAACAATGTATCACATGCGACCTGTCGGTGCCACAGAGCGAAGTCTCAGATTTCCACCATCTACACCCGCTGGGGCTCCCGGTATCAGATGCCATCGGCAACACCGAGGACTCCAGAAAGTTTCCCAAAGCTCCAAGCAGTGAGCGTGGCCTGGTGGTGGGCACCGGGGAGAGGAGAGGCGGCGGGCACCGGGAGAGGAGAGGCGGCAATGAGAGGCGGCGGGCACCGGGGAGAGGAGAGGCGGTGGGCACCGGGAGAGGAGAGGCGAGGCGGCGGGCACCGGGACAGGAGAGGCGGCGGGCACCGAGGAGAGGAGAGGCGAGGCGGCAGGCACCGGGGAGAGGAGAGGCGGCGGGTACCGGGGAGAGGAGAGGCGGAGGGCACCGAGGAGAGGCGGCGGGTACCGAGGAGAGGCGGCAGGCACCGAGGAGAGGCGGCGGGTACCGAGGAGAGGCGGCAGGCACCGAGGAGAGGAGAGGCAGCGGGCACTGAGGAGAGGAGGCGGGCACCAGGAGAGAGGCAATGAGGTGAGACAGCGAGCACCGAGGCGAGGCGGCGGGTACCGGGGAGAGGAGAGGCGGCAGGCACCGGGGAGAGGAGAGGCGGCAGGCATTGAGGAAAGGAGAGGCGGCGGGCACCGAGGAGAGGGGCACAAGGAGAGAAGAGGCGGCGGGTACCGGGGAAAGGAGAGGCACCAAGGCGAGGCAGCGGGCACCGAGGAGAGAAGAGGTGGCAGGCACCGGGGAGAGGAGAGGCAGCAGGCACCGAGGAGAGGCGGCGGGTACCGGGGAGAGGAGAGGTGGCAGGCACCAGGGAGAGGAGAGGCGGTGGGCACCGGGAGAGGAGAGGCGGCGGGCACCGAGGAGAGGCGGCGGGCACCGAGGAGAGGAGAGGCGGCGGGCACCGGGACAGGAGAGGCGGCGGGCACCGGGACAGGAGAGGCGGCGGGCACCGGGACAGGAGAGGCGAGGTGGCAGGCATCGGGGAGAGGAGAGGCGGCGGGCACCGAGGAGAGGCGGCGGGTACCGAGGAGAGGCGGCAGGCACCGGGGAGAGGAGAGGCGGCGGGCACTGAGGAGAGGAGAGGCAGCGGGCACTGAGGAGAGGAGGCGGGCACCAGGAGAGAGGCAATGAGGTGAGGCAGCGAGCACCGAGGCGAGGCGGCAGGCACCGGGGAGAGGAGAGGCGGCGGGTACCGGGGAGAGGAGAGGCGGCAGGCACCGGGGAGAGGAGAGGCGGCAGGCACCGGGGAGAGGAGAGGCGGCAGGCACCAAGGAGAGGAGAGGTGGCAGGCACCAGGGAGAGGAGAGGCGGCGGGCATTGAGGAGAGGAGAGGTGGCGGGCACCGAGGAGAGAAGAGGTGGCAGGCACCGGGGAGAGGAGAGGCAGCAGGCACCGAGGAGAGGCGGCGGGTACCGGGGAGAGGAGAGGCGGCGGGCACCAAGGAGAGGAGAGGCGGCGGGCATTGAGGAGAGGAGAGGCGATTGGCACCGAGGAGAGATGGCGGTACGGGGGAGAGGAGAGGCGGCGGGCACCGAGGAGAGGCGGCGGGCACCGAGGAGAGGCGGCGGGCATTGAGGAGAGGAGAGGAGAGGCAGCAGGCACCGAGGAGAGGAGAGGCAGCAGGCACCGAGGAGAGGCGGCGGGTACCGGGGAGAGGAGAGGCGAGGCAGCGGGCACTGAGGAGAGGAGGCGGGCACCAGGAGAGAGGCAATGAGGTGAGGCAGTGAGCACCGAGGCGAGGCGGCAGGCACCGGGGAGAGGAGAGGCGGCGGGTACCGGGGAGAGGAGAGGCGGCAGGCACCGGGGAGAGGAGAGGCGGCAGGCACCAGGGAGAGGAGAGGCGGCGGGCATTGAGGAGAGGAGAGGTGGCGGGCACCGAGGAGAGAAGAGGTGGCAGGCACCGGGGAGAGGAGAGGCAGCAGGCACCGAGGAGAGGCGGCGGGTACCGGGGAGAGGAGAGGCGGCGGGCACCAAGGAGAGGAGAGGTGGCAGGCACCAGGGAGAGGAGAGGCGGCGGGCATTGAGGAGAGGAGAGGCGATTGGCACCGAGGAGAGATGGCGGTACGGGGGAGAGGAGAGGCGGCGGGCACCGAGGAGAGGCGGCGGGTACCGGGGAGAGGAGAGGCGGCGGGCACCGAGGAGAGGAGAGGTGGCGGGCACCGAGGAGAGGAGAGGCAGCAGGCACCGAGGAGAGGCGGCGGGTACCGGGGAGAGGAGAGGCGGCGGGCACCGAGGAGAGGAGAGGCGGCGGTACGGGGGAGAGGAGAGGTCCCGGGCAGGTTCGGACACGCTGCCTCCTTCACCACATCTTTGTCTCCTGACGTGTTGCCGGTGGCCGCCATTTTATCTCCCTCCCGGGGACGTTTGTGGCCGGTGCCGGGATCGTGCTCCGCTCTAATGTGCCGGGATGTAAGTTGCAGAAGTCCCCGCACCCCCGGGCTCCGGTGACCGCACAGCGCTCCCTCCCGGCACACAGGATCCGCGGGGTCTCGGGGGTCGCGGTCACATCCCCCCATAGGGAATCACACCGTACCCAAGTCACAGAGCGAAGTCTTCTATGGAACTACAACTCTCAGCATGCCATCCGGAGCCCATGCTGGGAGTTGTAGTCCATCAGACAGTCATTAATTCCCCAGTAACCCCTTCCCACCCAGAAGCCCCGGAAAGTCCGAGTGGTCCCACCTTGGCGATGAGCAGCAGGGAGAGGGCGAGCAGGGTCCTCATGTCTCCTCTGGGGTCCGGGGGGCACATCCGGGGGCCGCGCTCAGTACATCGCGCACTGCTGGGGCTTGTAGTGTGAGCGCAGTCCGCAGCCTCCACCAGAGGGGAATGGAGGAGGAGGAGGAGGAGCAGGAGCCTAAAAAGAGGCCGAACTTTGCAGGACGATGATGATGATGATGACTGGAGGAGGGAGCAGGAGACAATGGCGGTCCTGCCTGCTGCTGTTAACCCCTGCCCCGCCGCCTGGGGTCATTCTCCTACTATTGTGTGAGCGCAGGGTCAGACCGCACCGATACCGCACCGATACCGCACTGATACCGCAGAGTGTGCACACGGCCCATGGACTGCGGGGAATGAGCCTCATCAAGGTGGAATACAAAGTTCGGAAACTTTCAGGCTTTTATGTCTCTTTCTGGAGTGCAGCTTTTATTCGCTTCTCCTTTATTCTCCGGCATTTTGGGCGCCGTTTCTTACTCTCCAGATGTTGTCGCCCGAGTTCTGTCCCGGAGACATTATATGTTAGCGCCATTGGGGCCCAGAACCGTCCGCGGCCTTTGTGCTGTGGATTGGACCAACGTCTGCCCTAAAAATGCTCGAAAAGGCCAAATAGACCCAACAGAAGCATCTCTGAATGATCACAATTCACCGGCTAATAATATCTCCGCTCCATCGAGGCCAATGCGCCAATTCCCGGGGGTCGCGGACCCTGCGCCAATCCGCAAAATGGCAGAGCATTGGGGTCCGACCCCCTACAGCAGCGCTGTCCCATAGACAGGAATGGGCGAGAATGGCGCTGCTGACATTTGTAGATGACTTGGGGGTCTATGGGCTGAGACCCCAAAAACTGGCTCTGAACCTGACAGCTTCAGCGCGGCGCCTCCATCTATAAACATTAATGTTCTCATGAAGGGGCCAAAGACTTCTCCCAGCTGAGGGTTTGCTACATTGTATCCTCTTCGCTCCCTGTTACAATGTATCACTCTGCAGAGTTCAGTGATCACCTTGTAGTTAAATGGTTACACAGGAAAGTGACCGATGTGACAGCGCAGGGTCCGGGCTTCTGAGGGGTCTCCCCCCGGCACAATGTAACAAAGTATCTGAAGAAACACAAACATGGACACGTTTCTAGGTTTCTATACCAGGGCTTGTGTTTCTTCAGATACTTTGGACGCTGCGGTGAAACATCATCACCACAACATCGTCCTCTTCTCACTGAGAACCTTCTTTGTCCCCTCGGCACCAGACCCTTTTTCTTTGCCCAGTCTGGAGTTCAGGATGTTTTCTGGTAATTGTGGCCCCCAGGTTCCTGTGGGTGCAGCGGTGGCGGGTGACGGTGCCCCCTGTGTGGCTGCGCATCCCCCTGTAGGGTGCAATGAATGGGGGCTGTAAAGCTTTGTGGCTCCTGCCTGTGATCTCATTGTTCCCCTCCATGGAGGATGTGTCTCTATTATTATGGAGCTTTTCATCTCCCCCCTGTCAGGATGTGCGGAGCTTCCCATTATATAGGTGGTCTTCACCTTGAGGGGTTTCAGTGTTTCATCTTTATGTCCAGGTAATAAAATGTACAAATGGTTCTGTATTACAGAGCGGGAAATGCCGTAATGTCTGCAGCCGAGCGAACAACCGGGCGAACGAGCGGCTGCGAATCCCCAAAAAATGTGCAAAATGTAAGAAATAAAAGGAATCCATGTATCTAATCCTATCCTATGTGATACTGTCTAATGAGCTGTGTACCTAATCCTATCCTGTGTGTTACTGTGTGCTGAGCTGTATCTAATCCTATCCTATGTGATACTGTCTGCTGAGCTGTGTATCTAATCCTCTCCTGTGTGATACTGTCTGCTGAGCTGTATCTAATCCTATCCTGTGTGATACTGTCTGCTGGGCCGTGTATCTAATCCTCTCCTGTGTGATACTGTTGGCTGAGCCGTGTATCTAATCCTCTCCTGTGTGATACTGACTGCTGAGCTGTGTATCTAATCCTATCGTGTGTGATGCTGTCTGCTGAGCTGTGTATCTAATCCTCTCCTGTGTGATACTGTCTGCTGAGCTGTGTATCTAATCCTCTCCTGTGTGATACTGTCTGCTGAGCTGTATCTAATCCTATCCTGTGTGATACTGTCTGCTGGGCCGTGTATCTAATCCTCTCCTGTGTGATACTGTTGGCTGAGCCGTGTATCTAATCCTCTCCTGTGTGATACTGACTGCTGAGCTGTGTATCTAATCCTATCCTGTGTGATACTGACTGCTGAGCCGTGTATCTAATCCTCTCCTGTTGATACTGTCTGCTGAGCTGTGTATCTAATCCTATCCTGTGTGATACTGTCTGCTGAGCTGTGTATCTAATCCTATCCTGTGTGATACTGACTGCTGAGCCGTGTATCTAATCCTCTCCTGTGTGATACTGTCTGCTGAGCCGTGTATCTAATCCTATCCTGTGTGATACTGTCTGCTGAGCTGTGTATCTAATCCTATCCTGTGTGATACTGTCTGCTGAGCCGTGTATCTAATCCTATCCTGTGTGATACTGTCTGCTGAGCCGTGTATCTAATCCTCTCCTGTGTGATGCTGTCTGCTGAGCTGTATCTAATCCTATCCTGTGTGATACTGTCTGCTGAGCCGTGTATCTAATCCTCTCCTGTTGATACTGTCTGCTGAGCCGTGTATCTAATCCTATCCTGTGTGATACTGTCTGCTGAGCTGTGTATCTAATCCTATCCTGTGTGATACTGTCTGCTGAGCTGTATCTAATCCTATCCTGTGTGATACTGTCTGCTGAGCCGTGTATCTAATCCTATCCTGTGTGATACTGACTGCTGAGCCGTGTATCTAATCCTCTCCTGTGTGATACTGACTGCTGAGCTGTGTATCTAATCCTATCCTGTGTGATACTGTCTGCTGAGCTGTGTATCTAATCCTATCCTGTGTGATACTGTCTGCTGGGCCGTGTATCTAATCCTCTCCTGTGTGATACTGACTGCTGAGCTGTGTATCTAATCCTATCGTGTGTGATACTGTCTGCTGAGCCGTGTATCTAATCCTATCCTGTGTGATACTGACTGCTGAGCCGTGTATCTAATCCTATCCTGTGTGATACTGTCTGCTGGGCCGTGTATCTAATCCTCTCCTGTGTGATGCTGTCTGCTGAGCTGTATCTAATCCTATCCTGTGTGATACTGTCTGCTGAGCCGTGTATCTAATCCTCTCCTGTTGATACTGTCTGCTGAGCCGTGTATCTAATCCTATCCTGTGTGATACTGTCTGCTGAGCCGTGTATCTAATCCTATCCTGTGTGATACTGTCTAATGAGCTGTATATCTAATCCTATCCTGTGTGATACTGTCTGCTGAGCTGTGTATCTAATCCTCTCCTGTGTGATACTGTCTGCTGAGCTGTGTATCTAATCCTATCCTGTGTGATACTGTCTGCTGAGCTGTATATCTAATCCTATCCTGTGTGATACTGACTGCTGAGCCGTGTATCTAATCCTCTCCTGTGTGATACTGTCTAATGAGCTGTGTATCTAATCCTATCCTGTGTGATACTGTCTGCTGAGCTGTGTATCTAATCCTCTCCTGTGTGATACTGTCTGCTGAGCCGTGTATCTAATCCTATCCTGTGTGATACTGTCTGCTGAGCTGTATCTAATCCTATCCTGTGTGATACTGTCTGCTGAGCCGTGTATCTAATCCTCTCCTGTGTGATGCTGTCTGCTGAGCTGTATCTAATCCTATCCTGTGTGATACTGTCTGCTGAGCCGTGTATCTAATCCTCTCCTGTTGATACTGTCTGCTGAGCCGTGTATCTAATCCTATCCTGTGTGATACTGTCTGCTGAGCTGTGTATCTAATCCTATCCTGTGTGATACTGTTGGCTGAGCCGTGTATCTAATCCTCTCCTGTGTGATACTGTCGGCTGAGCCGTGTATCTAATCCTATCTTGTGTGATACGGTCTGTTGAGCCGTGTATCTAAACCTCTCCTGTGTGGTACTGCTGAGCCGTGTATCTAATCCTCTCCTGTGTAATACTGTCGGCTGAGCTGTGTATCTAATCCTATCCTGTGTGATACTGACTGCTGAGTCGTGTATCTAATCCTATCCTGTGTGATACTGTCGGCTGAGCCGTGTATCTAATCCTATCCTGTGTGATACTGACTGCTGAGCCGTGTATCTAATCCTATCCTGTGTGATACTGACTGCAGAGCTGTGTATCTAATCCTATCCTGTGTGATACTGTCTGCAGAGCCGTGTATCTAATCCTATCCTGTGTGATACTGACTGCTGAGCCGTGTATCTAATCCTACACTGTGTGATACTGTCTGCAGAGCTGTGTATCTAATCCTATCCTGTGTAATACTGTCGGCTGAGCTGTGTATCTAATCCTATCCTGTGTGATACTGACTGCTGAGCTGTGTATCTAATCCTATCCTGTGTAATACTGTCGGCTGAGCTGTATCTAATCCTGTCCTGTGTGATGCTGTCTGCTGAGCTGTATCTAATCCTATCCTGTTTGATACTGTCTGCTGAGCCGTGTATCTAATCCTCTCCTGTTGATACTGACTGCTGAGCCGTGTATCTAATCCTCTCCTGTTGATACTGTCTGCTGAGCCGTGTATCTAATCCTATCCTGTGTGATACTGTCTGCTGAGCTGTATCTAATCCTATCCTGTGTGATACTGTCTGCTGAGCCGTGTATCTAATCCTATCCTGTGTGATACTGACTGCTGAGCCGTGTATCTAATCCTCTCCTGTGTGATACTGACTGCTGAGCTGTGTATCTAATCCTATCCTGTGTGATACTGTCTGCTGAGCTGTGTATCTAATCCTATCCTGTGTGATACTGTCTGCTGGGCCGTGTATCTAATCCTCTCCTGTGTGATACTGTTGGCTGAGCCGTGTATCTAATCCTCTCCTGTGTGATACTGTCGGCTGAGCTGTGTATCTAATCCTATCGTGTGTGATACTGTCTGCTGAGCCGTGTATCTAATCCTCTCCTGTTGATACTGTCTGCTGAGCCGTGTATCTAATCCTATCCTGTGTGATCCTGTCTGCTGAGCTGTATCTAATCCTATCCTGTGTGATACTGTCTGCTGAGCCGTGTATCTAATCCTCTCCTGTTGATACTGTCTGCTGAGCCGTGTATCTAATCCTCTCCTGTTGATACTGTCTGCTGAGCCGTGTATCTAATCCTATCCTGTGTGATACTGTCTGCTGAGCTGTGTATCTAATCCTATCCTGTGTGATACTGTCTGCTGAGCTGTATCTAATCCTATCCTGTGTGATACTGTCTGCTGAGCCGTGTATCTAATCCTATCCTGTGTGATACTGACTGCTGAGCCGTGTATCTAATCCTCTCCTGTGTGATACTGACTGCTGAGCTGTGTATCTAATCCTATCCTGTCTGATACTGTCTGCTGAGCTGTGTATCTAATCCTATCCTGTGTGATACTGACTGCTGAGCTGTGTATCTAATCCTATCGTGTGTGATACTGTCTGCTGAGCCGTGTATCTAATCCTATCCTGTGTGATCCTGTCTGCTGAGCCGTGTATCTAATCCTCTCCTGTGTGATGCTGTCTGCTGAGCTGTATCTAATCCTATCCTGTGTGATACTGTCTGCTGAGCCGTGTATCTAATCCTCTCCTGTTGATACTGTCTGCTGAGCCGTGTATCTAATCCTATCCTGTGTGATACTGTCTGCTGAGCCGTGTATCTAATCCTATCCTGTGTGATACTGTCTAATGAGCTGTATATCTAATCCTATCCTGTGTGATACTGTCTGCTGAGCTGTGTATCTAATCCTCTCCTGTGTGATACTGTCTGCTGAGCTGTGTATCTAATCCTCTCCTGTGTGATACTGTCTGCTGAGCTGTGTATCTAATCCTATCCTGTGTGATACTGTCTGCTGAGCTGTATATCTAATCCTATCCTGTGTGATACTGACTGCTGAGCCGTGTATCTAATCCTCTCCTGTGTGATACTGTCTAATGAGCTGTGTATCTAATCCTATCCTGTGTGATACTGTCTGCTGAGCCGTGCATCTAATCCTCTCCTGTGTGATACTGTCTGCTGAGCCGTGTATCTAATCCTATTCTGTGTGATACTGACTGCTGAGCTGTGTATCTAATCCTATCCTGTGTGATACTGACTGCTGAGCTGTGTATCTAATCCTCTCCTGTGTGATACTGTAGGCTGAGCCGTGTATCTAATCCTATGTTTTGTGATACTGACTGCTGAGCCGTGTATCTAATCCTATCTTGTGTGATACTGTCTGCTGAGCCGTGTATCTAAACCTATCCTGTGTGATACTGTCTGCTGAGCCGTGTATCTAATCCTATCCTGTGTGATACTGTTGGCTGAGCCGTGTATCTAATCCTCTCCTGTGTGATACTGTCGGCTGAGCCGTGTATCTAATCCTATCTTGTGTGATACGGTCTGTTGAGCCGTGTATCTAAACCTCTCCTGTGTGGTACTGCTGAGCCGTGTATCTAATCCTATCCTGTGTGATACTGTCTGCTGAGCCGTGTATCTAATCCTATCCTGTATGATACTGACTGCTGTGCCGTGTATCTAATCCTCTCCTGTGTGATACTGACTGCTGAGCTGTGTATCTAATCCTATCCTGTGTGATACTGTCTGCTGAGCTGTGTATCTAATCCTATCCTGTGTGATACTGTCTGCTGGGCCGTGTATCTAATCCTCTCCTGTGTGATACTGACTGCTGAGCTGTGTATCTAATCCTATCGTGTGTGATACTGTCTGCTGAGCCGTGTATCTAATCCTCTCCTGTTGATACTGTCTGCTGAGCTGTGTATCTAATCCTATCCTGTGTGATACTGTCTGCTGAGCCGTGTATCTAATCCTCTCCTGTGTGGTACTGTCTGCTGAGCCGTGTATCTAATCCTATCCTGTGTGATACTGTCTGCTGAGCCGTGTATCTAATCCTATCCTGTGTGATACTGTCTGCTGAGCTGTGTATCTAATCCTATCCTGTGTGATACTGTCTGCTGAGCCGTGTATCTAATCCTATCCTGTGTGATACTGACTGCTGAGCCGTGTATCTAATCCTCTCCTGTGTGATACTGTCTGCTGAGCCGTGTATCTAATCCTATCCTGTGTGATACTGTCTGCTGAGCCGTGTATCTAATCCTATCCTGTGTGATACTGACTGCTGAGCCGTGTATCTAATCCTCTCCTGTGTGATACTGTCTGCTGAGCCGTGCATCTAATCCTATCCTGTGTGATACTGACTGCTGAGCCGTGTATCTAATCCTCTCCTGTGTGATACTGTCTGCTGAGCCGTGTATCTAATCCTCTCCTGTGTGATACTGACTGCTGAGCCGTGTATCTAATCCTCTCCTGTGTGATACTGACTGCTGAGCTGTATCTAATCCTCTCCTGTGTAATACTGTCGGCTGAGCCGTGTATCTAATCCTATCCTGTGTGATACTGTCGGCTGAGCCGTGTATCTAATCCTCTCCTGTGTGATACTGTCGGCTGAGCCGTGTATCTAATCCTCTCCTGTGTGGTACTGTCTGCTGAGCCGTGTATCTAATCCTATCCTGTGTGATACTGTCTGCTGAGCCGTGTATCTAATCCTATCCTGTGTGATACTGACTGCTGAGCCGTGTATCTAATCCTCTCCTGTGTGATACTGTCGGCTGAGCTGTGTATCTAATCCTATCCTGTGTGATACTGTCTGCTGAGCCGTGTATCTAATCCTATCCTGTGTGATACTGCCTGCTGAGCTGTGTATCTAATCCTCTCCTGTGTGATACTGTCTGCTGAGCCGTGTATCTAATCCTATCCTGTGTGATACTGACTGCTGAGCCGTGTATCTAATCCTCTCCTGTGTGATACTGTCTGCTGAGCTGTGTATCTAATCCTCTCCTGTGTGATACTGTCTGCTGAGCTGTATCTAATCTTATCCTGTGTGATACTGTCTGCTGAGCCGTGTATCTAATCCTCTCCTGTGTGATACTGTTGGCTGAGCTGTGTATCTAATCCTATCCTGTGTGATACTGTCTGCTGAGCTGTGTATCTAATCCTATCCTGTGTGATACTGTCTGCTGAGCTGTGTATCTAATCCTATCCTGTGTGATACTGTCTGCTGAGCCGTGTATCTAATCCTCTCCTGTGTGATACTGACTGCTGAGCTGTGTATCTAATCCTATCCTGTGTGATACTGACTGCTGAGCCGTGTATCTAATCCTCTCCTGTGTGGTACTGTCTGCTGAGCCGTGTATCTAATCCTATCCTGTGTGATACTGTCTGCTGAGCCGTGTATCTAATCCTATCCTGTTTGATACTGTCTGCTGAGCTGTATCTAATCCTATCCTGTGTGATACTGTCTGCTGAGCCGTGTATCTAATCCTCTCCTGTGTGATACTGTCTGCTGAGCTGTGTATCTAATCCTATCCTGTGTGATACTGTCTGCTGAGCCGTGTATCTAATCCTATCCTGTGTGATACTGTCTGCTGAGCTGTATCTAATCCTATCCTGTGTGATACTGTCTGCTGAGCCGTGTATCTAATCCTCTCCTGTGTGATGCTGTCTGCTGAGCTGTATCTAATCCTATCCTGTGTGATACTGTCTGCTGAGCCGTGTATCTAATCCTCTCCTGTTGATACTGTCTGCTGAGCCGTGTATCTAATCCTATCCTGTGTGATACTGTCTGCTGAGCTGTGTATCTAATCCTATCCTGTGTGATACTGTCTGCTGAGCTGTGTATCTAATCCTATCCTGTGTGATACTGTTGGCTGAGCCGTGAATCTAATCCTCTCCTGTGTGATACTGTCGGCTGAGCCGTGTATCTAATCCTATCTTGTGTGATACGGTCTGTTGAGCCGTGTATCTAATCCTATCCTGTGTGATACTGACTGCTGAGCCGTGTATCTAATCCTACACTGTGTGATACTGTCTGCAGAGCTGTGTATCTAATCCTATCCTGTGTAATACTGTCGGCTGAGCTGTGTATCTAATCCTATCCTGTGTGATACTGACTGCTGAGCTGTGTATCTAATCCTATCCTGTGTAATACTGTCGGCTGAGCTGTATCTAATCCTGTCCTGTGTGATGCTGTCTGCTGAGCTGTATCTAATCCTATCCTGTTGATACTGTCTGCTGAGCCGTGTATCTAATCCTATCCTGTGTGATACTGTCTGCTGAGCTGTATCTAATCCTATCCTGTGTGATACTGTATGCTGAGCCGTGTATCTAATCCTATCCTGTGTGATACTGACTGCTGAGCCGTGTATCTAATCCTCTCCTGTGTGATACTGACTGCTGAGCTGTGTATCTAATCCTATCCTGTGTGATACTGTCTGCTGAGCTGTGTATCTAATCCTATCCTGTGTGATACTGTCTGCTGGGCCGTGTATCTAATCCTCTCCTGTGTGATACTGTTGGCTGAGCCGTGTATCTAATCCTCTCCTGTGTGATACTGTCGGCTGAGCTGTGTATCTAATCCTATCGTGTGTGATACTGTCTGCTGAGCCGTGTATCTAATCCTCTCCTGTTGATACTGTCTGCTGAGCCGTGTATCTAATCCTATCCTGTGTGATCCTGTCTGCTGGGCCGTGGATCTAATCCTCTCCTGTGTGATGCTGTCTGCTGAGCTGTATCTAATCCTATCCTGTGTGATACTGTCTGCTGAGCCGTGTATCTAATCCTCTCCTGTTGATACTGTCTGCTGAGCCGTGTATCTAATCCTATCCTGTGTGATACTGTCTGCTGAGCCGTGTATCTAATCCTATCCTGTGTGATACTGTCGGCTGAGCTGTGTATCTAATCCTCTCCTGTGTGATGCTGTCTGCTGAGCTGTATCTAATCCTATCCTGTGTGATACTGTCTGCTGAGCCGTGTATCTAATCCTCTCCTGTTGATACTGTCTGCTGAGCCGTGTATCTAATCCTATCCTGTGTGATACTGTCTGCTGAGCTGTGTATCTAATCCTATCCTGTGTGATACTGTCTGCTGAGCTGTATCTAATCCTATCCTGTGTGATACTGTCTGCTGAGCTGTGTATCTAATCCTATCCTGTGTGATACTGTCTGCTGGGCCGTGTATCTAATCCTCTCCTGTGTGATACTGACTGCTGAGCTGTGTATCTAATCCTATCGTGTGTGATACTGTCTGCTGAGCCGTGTATCTAATCCTATCCTGTGTGATCCTGTCTGCTGAGCCGTGTATCTAATCCTCTCCTGTGTGATACTGACTGCTGAGCTGTGTATCTAATCCTCTCCTGTGTGATCCTGTCTGCTGAGCCGTGTATCTAATCCTCTCCTGTGTGATACTGTCTGCTGAGCTGTATCTAATCCTATCCTGTGTGATACTGTCTGCTGAGCCGTGTATCTAATCCTCTCCTGTTGATACTGTCTGCTGAGCCGTGTATCTAATCCTATCCTGTGTGATACTGTCTGCTGAGCCGTGTATCTAATCCTATCCTGTGTGATACTGTCTGCTGAGCTGTGTATCTAATCCTCTCCTGTGTGATACTGTCTGCTGAGCTGTGTATCTAATCCTATCCTGTGTGATACTGTCTGCTGAGCTGTATATCTAATCCTATCCTGTGTGATACTGTCTGCTGAGCTGTGTATCTAATCCTCTCCTGTGTGATACTGTCTGCTGAGCTGTGTATCTAATCCTATCGTGTGTGATACTGTCTGCTGAGCCGTGTATCTAATCCTATCCTGTGTGATCCTGTCTGCTGAGCCGTGTATCTAATCCTCTCCTGTGTGATGCTGTCTGCTGAGCTGTATCTAATCCTATCCTGTGTGATACTGTCTGCTGAGCCGTGTATCTAATCCTCTCCTGTTGATACTGTCTGCTGAGCCGTGTATCTAATCCTATCCTGTGTGATACTGTCTGCTGAGCCGTGTATCTAATCCTATCCTGTGTGATACTGTCTGCTGAGCTGTGTATCTAATCCTCTCCTGTGTGATACTGTCTGCTGAGCTGTGTATCTAATCCTATCCTGTGTGATACTGTCTGCTGAGCTGTATATCTAATCCTATCCTGTGTGATACTGACTGCTGAGCCGTGTATCTAATCCTCTCCTGTGTGATACTGTCTAATGAGCTGTGTATCTAATCCTATCCTGTGTGATACTGTCTGCTGAGCCGTGTATCTAATCCTCTCCTGTGTGATACTGTCTGCTGAGCCGTGTATCTAATCCTATTCTGTGT
Organism: Ranitomeya variabilis; assembly: GCF_051348905.1. NCBI lineage: Eukaryota > Metazoa > Chordata > Amphibia > Anura > Dendrobatidae > Ranitomeya > Ranitomeya variabilis. The sequence goes on from NC_135237.1 coordinate 14,788,443, forward strand.
GATACTGACTGCTGAGCTGTGTATCTAATCCTATCCTGTGTGATACTGACTGCTGAGCTGTGTATCTAATCCTCTCCTGTGTGATACTGTAGGCTGAGCCGTGTATCTAATCCTATGTTTTGTGATACTGACTGCTGAGCCGTGTATCTAATCCTCTCCTGTGTGATACTGTCGGCTGAGCCGTGTATCTAATCCTATCTTGTGTGATACTGTCTGCTGAGCCGTGTATCTAAACCTATCCTGTGTGATACTGTCTGCTGAGCCGTGTATCTAATCCTATCCTGTGTGATACTGTTGGCTGAGCCGTGTATCTAATCCTCTCCTGTGTGATACTGTCGGCTGAGCCGTGTATCTAATCCTATCTTGTGTGATACGGTCTGTTGAGCCGTGTATCTAAACCTCTCCTGTGTGGTACTGCTGAGCCGTGTATCTAATCCTCTCCTGTGTAATACTGTCGGCTGAGCTGTGTATCTAATCCTATCCTGTGTGATACTGACTGCTGAGTCGTGTATCTAATCCTATCCTGTGTGATACTGTCGGCTGAGCCGTGTATCTAATCCTATCCTGTGTGATACTGACTGCTGAGCCGTGTATCTAATCCTATCCTGTGTGATACTGACTGCAGAGCTGTGTATCTAATCCTATCCTGTGTGATACTGTCTGCAGAGCCGTGTATCTAATCCTATCCTGTGTGATACTGACTGCTGAGCCGTGTATCTAATCCTACACTGTGTGATACTGTCTGCAGAGCTGTGTATCTAATCCTATCCTGTGTAATACTGTCGGCTGAGCTGTGTATCTAATCCTATCCTGTGTGATACTGACTGCTGAGCTGTGTATCTAATCCTATCCTGTGTAATACTGTCGGCTGAGCTGTATCTAATCCTGTCCTGTGTGATACTGACTGCTGAGCCGTGTATCTAATCCTATCCTGTGTAATACTGTCTGCTGAGCCGTGTATCTAATCCTATCCTGTGTGATACTGTCTGCTGAGCTGTGTATCTAATCCTATCCTGTGTGATACTGTCTGCTGAGCCGTGTATCTAATCCTCTCCTGTGTGATACTGTCTGCTGAGCCGTGTATCTAATCCTATCCTGTGTGATACTGTCTGCTGAGCCGTGTATCTAATCCTATCCTGTGTGATACTGTCGGCTGAGCTGTGTATCTAATCCTCTCCTGTGTGATACTGTCTGCTGAGCTATGTATCTAATCCTATCCCGTGTGATACTGTCTGCTGAGCTGTGTATCTAATCCTATCCTGTGTGATACTGTCTGCTGAGCCGTGTATCTAATCCTCTCCTGTGTGATACTGACTGCTGAGCCGTGTATCTAATCCTCTCCTGTTGATACTGTCTGCTGAGCTGTGTATCTAATCCTATCCTGTGTGATACTGTCTGCTGAGCTGTGTATCTAATCCTATCCTGTGTGATACTGACTGCTGAGCCGTGTATCTAATCCTCTCCTGTTGATACTGTCTGCTGAGCTGTGTATCTAATCCTATCCTGTGTGATACTGTCTGCTGAGCTGTGTATCTAATCCTATCCTGTGTGATACTGACTGCTGAGCCGTGTATCTAATCCTCTCCTGTGTGATACTGTCTGCTGAGCTGTATCTAATCCTATCCTGTGTGATACTGTCTGCTGAGCTGTGTATCTAATCCTATCCTGTGTGATACTGTCTGCTGAGCCGTGTATCTAATCCTCTCCTGTGTGGTACTGTCTGCTGAGCCGTGTATCTAATCCTATCCTGTGTGATACTGTCTGCTGAGCCGTGTATCTAATCCTATCCTGTTTGATACTGTCTGCTGAGCTGTATCTAATCCTATCCTGTGTGATACTGTCTGCTGAGACGTGTATCTAATCCTCTCCTGTGTGATACTGTCTGCTGAGCTGTGTATCTAATCCTATCCTGTGTGATACTGTCTGCTGAGCCGTGTATCTAATCCTATCCTGTGTGATACTGTCTGCTGAGCTGTATCTCATCCTATCCTGTGTGATACTGTCTGCTGAGCCGTGTATCTAATCCTCTCCTGTGTGATGCTGTCTGCTGAGCTGTATCTAATCCTATCCTGTTTGATACTGTCTGCTGAGCCGTGTATCTAATCCTCTCCTGTTGATACTGTCTGCTGAGCCGTGTATCTAATCCTATCCTGTGTGATACTGTCTGCTGAGCTGTGTATCTAATCCTATCTTGTGTGATACTGTCTGCTGAGCTGTATCTAATCCTATCCTGTGTGATACTGTCTGCTGAGCCGTGTATCTAATCCTATCCTGTGTGATACTGACTGCTGAGCCGTGTATCTAATCCTATCCTGTGTGATACTGACTGCTGAGCTGTGTATCTAATCCTATCCTGTGTGATACTGACTGCTGAGCTGTGTATCTAATCCTGTCCTGTGTGATACTGACTGCTGAGCTGTGTATCTAATCCTATCCTGTGTGATACTGTCTGCTGAGCTGTGTATCTAATCCTATCCTGTGTGATACTGTCTGCTGGGCCGTGTATCTAATCCTCTCCTGTGTGATACTGACTGCTGAGCTGTGTATCTAATCCTCTCCTGTGTGATACTGTCTGCTGGGCCGTGTATCTAATCCTCTCCTGTGTGATACTGACTGCTGAGCTGTGTATCTAATCCTATCCTGTGTGATACTGTCTGCTGAGCTGTGTATCTAATCCTATCGTGTGTGATACTGTCTGCTGAGCCGTGTATCTAATCCTCTCCTGTTGATACTGTCTGCTGAGCCGTGTATCTAATCCTATCCTGTGTGATACTGTCTGCTGAGCCGTGTATCTAATCCTATCCTGTGTGATACTGTCGGCTGAGCTGTGTATCTAATCCTCTCCTGTGTGATACTGTCTGCTGAGCTGTATCTAATCCTATCCTGTGTGATACTGTCGGCTGAGCTGTGTATCTAATCCTCTCCTGTGTGATACTGTCTGCTGAGCTGTATCTAATCCTATCCTGTGTGATACTGTCTGCTGAGCCGTGTATCTAATCCTATCCTGTATGATACTGACTGCTGAGCCGTGTATCTAATCCTCTCCTGTGTGATACTGACTGCTGAGCTGTGTATCTAATCCTATCCTGTGTGATACTGTCTGCTGAGCTGTGTATCTAATCCTATCCTGTGTGATACTGTCTGCTGGGCCGTGTATCTAATCCTCTCCTGTGTGATACTGACTGCTGAGCTGTGTATCTAATCCTATCGTGTGTGATACTGTCTGCTGAGCCGTGTATCTAATCCTCTCCTGTTGATACTGTCTGCTGAGCTGTGTATCTAATCCTATCCTGTGTGATACTGTCTGCTGAGCCGTGTATCTAATCCTCTCCTGTGTGGTACTGTCTGCTGAGCCGTGTATCTAATCCTATCCTGTGTGATACTGTCTGCTGAGCCGTGTATCTAATCCTATCCTGTGTGATACTGTCTGCTGAGCTGTGTATCTAATCCTATCCTGTGTGATACTGTCTGCTGAGCCGTGTATCTAATCCTATCCTGTGTGATACTGACTGCTGAGCCGTGTATCTAATCCTCTCCTGTGTGATACTGTCTGCTGAGCCGTGTATCTAATCCTATCCTGTGTGATACTGACTGCTGAGCCGTGTATCTAATCCTCTCCTGTGTGATACTGTCGGCTGAGCTGTGTATCTAATCCTATCCTGTGTGATACTGTCTGCTGAGCCGTGTATCTAATCCTATCCTGTGTGATACTGACTGCTGAGCCGTGTATCTAATCCTCTCCTGTGTGATACTGTCTGCTGAGCCGTGCATCTAATCCTATCCTGTGTGATACTGACTGCTGAGCCGTGTATCTAATCCTCTCCTGTGTGATACTGTCTGCTGAGCCGTGTATCTAATCCTCTCCTGTGTGATACTGACTGCTGAGCTGTATCTAATCCTCTCCTGTGTAATACTGTCGGCTGAGCCGTGTATCTAATCCTATCCTGTGTGATACTGTCGGCTGAGCCGTGTATCTAATCCTCTCCTGTGTGATACTGTCGGCTGAGCCGTGTATCTAATCCTCTCCTGTGTGGTACTGTCTGCTGAGCCGTGTATCTAATCCTATCCTGTGTGATACTGTCTGCTGAGCCGTGTATCTAATCCTATCCTGTGTGATACTGTCTGCTGAGCTGTGTATCTAATCCTATCCTGTGTGGTACTGTCTGCTGAGCCGTGTATCTAATCCTATCCTGTGTGATACTGTCTGCTGAGCCGTGTATCTAATCCTATCCTGTGTGATACTGACTGCTGAGCCGTGTATCTAATCCTCTCCTGTGTGATACTGTCGGCTGAGCTGTGTATCTAATCCTATCCTGTGTGATACTGTCTGCTGAGCCGTGTATCTAATCCTATCCTGTGTGATACTGCCTGCTGAGCTGTGTATCTAATCCTCTCCTGTGTGATACTGTCTGCTGAGCCGTGTATCTAATCCTATCCTGTGTGATACTGACTGCTGAGCCGTGTATCTAATCCTCTCCTGTGTGATACTGTCTGCTGAGCTGTGTATCTAATCCTCTCCTGTGTGATACTGTCTGCTGAGCTGTATCTAATCTTATCCTGTGTGATACTGTCTGCTGAGCCGTGTATCTAATCCTCTCCTGTGTGATACTGTCGGCTGAGCTGTGTATCTAATCCTATCCTGTGTGATACTGTCTGCTGAGCTGTGTATCTAATCCTATCCTGTGTGATACTGTCTGCTGAGCTGTGTATCTAATCCTATCCTGTGTGATACTGTCTGCTGAGCCATGTATCTAATCCTATCCTGTGTGATACTGCCTGCTGAGCCGTGTATCTAATCCTCTCCTGTGTGATACTGACTGCTGAGCTGTGTATCTAATCCTATCCTGTGTGATACTGACTGCTGAGCCGTGTATCTAATCCTCTCCTGTTGATACTGTCTGCTGAGCTGTGTATCTAATCCTATCCTGTGTGATACTGTCTGCTGAGCTGTGTATCTAATCCTATCCTGTGTGATACTGTCTGCTGAGCCGTGTATCTAATCCTCTCCTGTGTGATACTGACTGCTGAGCTGTGTATCTAATCCTATCCTGTGTGATACTGACTGCTGAGCCGTGTATCTAATCCTCTCCTGTGTGGTACTGTCTGCTGAGCCGTGTATCTAATCCTATCCTGTGTGATACTGTCTGCTGAGCCGTGTATCTAATCCTATCCTGTGTGATACTGTCTGCTGAGCTGTATCTAATCCTATCCTGTGTGATACTGTCTGCTGAGCCGTGTATCTAATCCTCTCCTGTGTGATGCTGTCTGCTGAGCTGTATCTAATCCTATCCTGTGTGATACTGTCTGCTGAGCCGTGTATCTAATCCTCTCCTGTTGATACTGTCTGCTGAGCCGTGTATCTAATCCTATCCTGTGTGATACTGTCTGCTGAGCTGTGTATCTAATCCTATCCTGTGTGATACTGTCTGCTGGGCCGTGTATCTAATCCTCTCCTGTGTGATACTGACTGCTGAGCTGTGTATCTAATCCTATCGTGTGTGATACTGTCTGCTGAGCCGTGTATCTAATCCTCTCCTGTTGATACTGTCTGCTGAGCCGTGTATCTAATCCTATCCTGTGTGATCCTGTCTGCTGGGCCGTGTATCTAATCCTCTCCTGTGTGATGCTGTCTGCTGAGCTGTATCTAATCCTATCCTGTGTGATACTGTCTGCTGAGCCGTGTATCTAATCCTATCCTGTGTGATACTGACTGCTGAGCCGTGTATCTAATCCTCTCCTGTGTGATACTGACTGCTGAGCTGTGTATCTAATCCTATCCTGTGTGATACTGTCTGCTGAGCTGTGTATCTAATCCTATCCTGTGTGATACTGTCTGCTGGGCCGTGTATCTAATCCTATCCTGTGTGATACTGTCGGCTGAGCTGTGTATCTAATCCTATCCTGTGTGATACTGTCTGCTGGGCCGTGTATCTAATCCTATCCTGTGTGATACTGTCTGCTGAGCTGTGTATCTAATCCTATCCTGTGTGATACTGTCTGCTGAGCCGTGTATCTAATCCTATCCTGTGTGATACTGTCGGCTGAGCTGTGTATCTAATCCTCTCCTGTGTGATACTGTCTGCTGAGCTGTATCTAATCCTATCCTGTGTGATACTGTCTGCTGAGCCGTGTATCTAATCCTATCCTGTGTGATACTGACTGCTGAGCCGTGTATCTAATCCTCTCCTGTGTGATACTGACTGCCGAGCTGTGTATCTAATCCTATCCTGTGTGATACTGTCTGCTGAGCTGTGTATCTAATCCTATCCTGTGTGATACTGTCTGCTGGGCCGTGTATCTAATCCTCTCCTGTGTGATACTGACTGCTGAGCTGTGTATCTAATCCTATCGTGTGTGATACTGTCTGCTGAGCCGTGTATCTAATCCTCTCCTGTTGATACTGTCTGCTGAGCTGTGTATCTAATCCTATCCTGTGTGATACTGTCTGCTGAGCCGTGTATCTAATCCTCTCCTGTGTGGTACTGTCTGCTGAGCCGTGTATCTAATCCTATCCTGTGTGATACTGTCTGCTGAGCCGTGTATCTAATCCTATCCTGTGTGATACTGTCTGCTGAGCCGTGTATCTAATCCTATCCTGTGTGATACTGACTGCTGAGCCGTGTATCTAATCCTCTCCTGTGTGATACTGTCTGCTGAGCCGTGTATCTAATCCTATCCTGTGTGATACTGACTGCTGAGCCGTGTATCTAATCCTCTCCTGTGTGATACTGTCGGCTGAGCTGTGTATCTAATCCTATCCTGTGTGATACTGTCTGCTGAGCCGTGTATCTAATCCTATCCTGTGTGATACTGACTGCTGAGCCGTGTATCTAATCCTCTCCTGTGTGATACTGTCTGCTGAGCCGTGCATCTAATCCTATCCTGTGTGATACTGACTGCTGAGCCGTGTATCTAATCCTCTCCTGTGTGATACTGTCTGCTGAGCCGTGTATCTAATCCTCTCCTGTGTGATACTGTCTGCTGAGCTGTGTATCTAATCCTATCCTGTGTGATACTGTCTGCTGAGCCGTGTATCTAATCCTATCCTGTGTGATACTGACTGCTGAGCCGTGTATCTAATCCTCTCCTGTGTGATACTGTCTGCTGAGCCGTGTATCTAATCCTCTCCTGTGTGATACTGACTGCTGAGCCGTGTATCTAATCCTCTCCTGTGTGATACTGACTGCTGAGCCGTGTATCTAATCCTATCCTGTGTGATGCTGTCGGCTGAGCTGTGTATCTAATCCTCTCCTGTGTAATACTGTCGGCTGAGCCGTGTATCTAATCCTATCCTGTGTGATACTGTCTGCTGAGCCGTGTATCTAATCCTATCCTGTGTGATACTGTCTGCTGAGCTGTGTATCTAATCCTATCCTGTGTGGTACTGTCTGCTGAGCCGTGTATCTAATCCTATCCTGTGTGATACTGTCTGCTGAGCCGTGTATCTAATCCTATCCTGTGTGATACTGCCTGCTGAGCCGTGTATCTAATCCTCTCCTGTGTGATACTGTCGGCTGAGCTGTGTATCTAATCCTCTCCTCTGTAATACTGTCGGCTGAGCCGTGTATCTAATCCTATCCTGTGTGATACTGCCTGCTGAGCCGTGTATCTAATCCTATCCTGTGTGATACTGTCTGCTGAGCTGTGTATCTAATCCTCTCCTGTGTGATACTGTTGGCTGAGCTGTGTATCTAATCCTGTCCTGTGTGATACTGCCTGCTGAGCCGTGTATCTAATCCTATCCTGTGTGATACTGACTGCTGAGCTGTGTATCTAATCCTGTCCTGTGTGATACTGTCTGCTGAGCCGTGTATCTAATCCTCTCCTGTGTGATACTGACTGCTGAGCTGTGTATCTAATCCTATCCTATGTGATACTGACTGCTGAGCTGTGTATCTAATCCTCTCCTGTGTGATACTGACTGCTGAGCCGTGTATCTAATCCTCTCCTGTGTGATACTGACTGCTGAGCCGTGTATCTAATCCTATCCTGTGTGATGCTGTCGGCTGAGCTGTGTATCTAATCCTCTCCTGTGTAATACTGTCGGCTGAGCTGTGTATCTAATCCTCTCCTGTGTGATACTGTCGGCTGAGCCGTGTATCTAATCCTATCCTGTGTGATACTGACTGCTGAGCCGTGTATCTAATCCTATCCTATGTGATACTGACTGCTGAGCTGTGTATCTAATCCTCTCCTGTGTGATACTGACTGCTGAGCTGTGTATCTAATCCTCTCCTGTGTGATACTGACTGCTGAGCCGTGTATCTAATCCTCTCCTGTGTGATACTGACTGCTGAGCTGTGTATCTAATCCTATCCTATGTGATACTGACTGCTGAGCTGTGTATCTAATCCTCTCCTGTGTGATACTGACTGCTGAGCCGTGTATCTAATCCTCTCCTGTGTGATACTGACTGCTGAGCCGTGTATCTAATCCTATCCTGTGTGATGCTGTCGGCTGAGCTGTGTATCTAATCCTCTCCTGTGTGATACTGTCTGCTGAGCCGTGTATCTAATCCTCTCCTGTGTGATACTGTCTGCTGAGCTGTGTATCTAATCCTCTCCTGTGTGATACTGTCGGCTGAGCTGTGTATCTAATCCTCTCCTCTGTAATACTGTCGGCTGAGCCGTGTATCTAATCCTCTCCTGTGTAATACTGTCGGCTGAGCCGTGTATCTAATCCTCTCCTGTGTGATACTGTCGGCTGAGCCGTGTATCTAATCCTCTCCTGTGTGATACTGTCGGCTGAGCTGTGTATCTAATCCTCTCCTGTGTGATACTGACTGCTGAGCTGTGTATCTAATCCTATCCTGTGTGATACTGTCGGCTGAGCCGTGTATCTAATCCTCTCCTGTGTGATACTGACTGCTGAGCTGTGTATCTAATCCTCTCCTGTGTGTTACTGTCTGCTGAGCCATGTATCTAATCCTATCCTGTGTGATACTGACTGCTGAGCCGTGTATCTAATCCTCTCCTCTGTAATACTGTCGGCTGAGCCGTGTATCTAATCCTCTCCTGTGTGATACTGTCGGCTGAGCCGTGTATCTAATCCTCTCCTGTGTAATACTGTCGGCTGAGCCGTGTATCTAATCCTCTCCTGTGTGATACTGACTGCTGAGCCGTGTATCTAATCCTCTCCTGTGTGATACTGTCGGCTGAGCCGTGTATCTAATCCTCTCCTGTGTGATACTGTCGGCTGAGCTGTGTATCTAATCCTGGCTGTGTTGTTTGCCTCCATGTTGGGGGTTATCCTCCTCTGTTTACTTCATCTGGGTAAAGAGACGCCGTCATCTCCGACACGCACACGCGACAGACGCCGTGTACTCAGATGTGCGCTATCAGTGGTGTCATGGTTGGGGGATAAGACCCCCGCTTACATTCATCTCATCATCTGGGCTGAAGCTGACCCTGGTACCGCAGCTCCGACTCTGACAACTACCAGATGTGGGCTCCATATTTGAGTGCAGAGGTTGTCGCTTCCCTCCCCCACAGGCGACCTCTCACTGTGGGGGTCTATGGGGGGCAGTAATTCCGCGGGGCCCCCACATTGCTCCGTGCTGGATACATTGTACAGAATGTAACGTCGGGGTCCGTCACTCCCCTTCTCCAGAGCGCTGGTTGTCAGAAGGCCTCATGTGCCCCCGGTGGTCGCAGGTTTCCAGGCGGAGCCCAGTATTGGCCGCCGTTCCAGGGAAGTAATAGGGTCCCGTGTCTGCGCCCCTCATCCTTATTCATCACCCCCAGTCTTGGCGCCGCTCTATCTCTGTCTTGTGTCACTTTGTGGCCGTATTTATCTGTGACAGTCTTTGCCAAATCTCCTATAAATCCCCCTCATTTCTCCACCGGGACCCCGGAACATATCCTGGTCTGTGGATTCTGGGGGAGGAATGGGGGTCTAACCACACTCCGACATAGCGGGTCCCTGTGACCCCAAAGTCCCAACTAAGGGGGCTCCGCCTCATGACCCTTGGGCAGGGCAGTTCTTAGGAGGAGGAAGCCTTGGCCTCCCAAGCTGAAGGGGCAGCACCGAATGATAACGCACAGAGGGGCCTGAAAGTTTGTGAACCCTTCAGAATTTTCCTGATTTCTCTATAATTTGCCCTAAAACAACATCAGATTTTCACACAAATCCTAAAAGTAGATTTATTATATTTACATATGACAGTGCTGCACGGACATCATCATCTCTGTCCCCATCGGGGCTGACAATCTGCAGTACCCATCAGTCTTTGTAATGTGAAGGAAACCGGAGAATCCAGGAGAAACCCACTGAGCCACCGTACAGTGCTAACCACTGAGCTGCAGACTGCTAACCACTAAGCCACCATACAGTGTTAACCACTGAGCCGCAGACTGCTAATCACTGAGCCACTGTACAGTACTAACCACTGAGCCACTGTACAGTGATAACCACTGAGCCACTATACAGTGCTAACCGTTGAGCCGCAGACTGCTAATCAATGAGCCACCGTACAGTGGTAACTACTGAGCCACTATATAGTACTAACCACTGAGCCACATACGACTGCTAATCACTGAGCCACTGTACAGTGCTAACCACTGAGCTGCAGACTGCTAATCACTGAGCCACTGTACAGTGCTAACCACTGATCCGCTGACTGCTAATTACTGAGTCTTCACACTGCTATAAACAATCAAAGAAAAGAAATTAGTGAAAACCATCAGACTTTGTAATTTCACTATTAATTATTATGATTCACACGTCTGTAATGGAAAAGTATGTGAACCTTTAAGATTAGAAAATAAGGTGAAATCAGAGTCGGGTGTTTCCATCAATGGGACGACAATCAGGAGTGAGTGGGCGACCTGTTTTATATAAAGGGCAGGGATCTATCAACGTCTGGTCTTCACTTCTGTGGAAGTGGCTCATGGCAGGAACACAGGAGAGTCCTGAGAACCTCAGAAGAAGAGTTATTGATGCTCATCAGGCTGGAAAAAGGTACAAGATCATCTCTAAACATCCACCAATGAACAGTCAGACAGATTATACACAAATGGAGGAAATTCAAAACCCTTATTACCCCACAGGAGTGGGCAAGCAACAAAGATCTCTCCGAAAGAAGGAGGTAAAATAGTCCGAGGTCACAAAGAAACTCAAGGTCTCCTCTAAGCAACCAAAGGCCTTTCAGGTCAGCTAAAGTTCATGAGTTCTCCATCAGTAGGACACTGATCAACAATGGTGAGCAATACAGGATTGCAAGGAGAAAGTCACAGCTCCCCAAAAATAACATAAAGGTCGTCTGAGGTTTCTAAAGATCATCTGAACAAGCCTGAAGGTACTGGAAGAATGTTCTGCGGATGGGTGAGATCTAAATAGAGGATTTTGCTTTACACTGTGTTCCAAATTATTATGCAAATTGCATTTAAGTGTCATAAAGATTTAATTGTTTTGTTTTTCAAATAAACTCGTGGATGGTATTGTGTCTCAGGGCTCAATGCATCACTGAAATCAATCTTAAACACATGATAATTAGTGTTCCTGGTGATTCTAATTAAAGGAAAACTACTTAAGGGCTGTCCCACACGTCCAGATAATCCGTGTCCGTGTGCCTGGGAACTCACGGAGGCCATACGTGCGGCACACGTGTGCCGCCCGTATGGCGAGTGGGTACCACACGGAGCGTGTGGTACCCACTCTGCATGGTGCTGAAGCTGCGATTCATATCCTCTCTGCAGTAGCGTTTGCTGCCGAGAAAATATGAAGAATAGTGTTAAAAATAAAGATTTAGGTGTCCGCCGCCCCCCCACCCCCTGTGCGCCCCCCCCTCCCCTGTGCGCCCCCCCGCTGGTCAGAAAATACTTACCCGCTCCCTCGCTCCTTCCTGGTCTGGCCGCGGCTTCTCCTGCATGCGGTCACGTGGGGCCGATCATTTACAGTCATGAATATGTGGCTCCACCTCCCATAGGGGCGGAGCCGACTATTCATGATTGTAAATGATCGGCCCCACGTGACCGCATACAGTAGGAGGCGCGGCCAGACCAGGAAGGAGCGAGGGAGCGGGTAAGTATTTTCTGACCAGCGGGGGGGCGCACAGGGGGTGGGGGGGCGGCGGACACCTAAATCTTTATTTTTAACACTATTCTTCATATTTTCTCTACAGCAAACGCTGCTACAGGGAAGATATGAATACCGGCTTCAGCACCATGTGGGGGGGACAGCACTTACTGTAGCGCTGTCTCCTGCACGCACACGGACCCCAGACGGAGAATGTCCGTGTGAGGTCCGTGTTTTACGCGGACCCATTGACTCTATTGGGTCCGTGTAATACGTGCGCTCCCACAAACACTGACATGTCTCCGTGTTTGGCACACAGAGACACGGTCCGCAAAAAATCAATGACATCTGAACAGATGCATTGATTTTTATGGGTCTACGTGTGTCAGTGTCTCCGGTACGTGAGGAAACTGTCACCTCACGTACCGGAGCCACTGACGTGTGAAAGCGGCCTAAAAATGATGTTCCACATTATTAAACAGGCCACAGGTTTCAAACAATATGGAAAATAAAAAGAATCTTTCTGCTGCTGAAAAGTGTTAAATAGTGCAATGCCTTGGTGAAGGGATGAAAACATTAGATATTTCACGAAAACTTAAGCGTGATTATCGTACTGTGAAGAGATTTGTGACTGAAACAGAGCACAGACAGAGTTCATGCAGATAAAGACATAATGAGGAAGATTTCTGCCAGACAAATTGATTGGATTAAGAGAGCAGCTGCCAAAATACCATTACAAAGCAGCAAACAGATATTTGAAGCTGCTGATGCCTCTGGAGTCCCTCGAACCTCAAGGTGTAGGCTCCTTCAAAGGCTTGCTGTGGTGCATAAACCTACTACTCGCCCACCCCTAAACAGTGTTCACAAGCAGAAACGGTTGTATTGGGCCCAGACATACATGAAGAATAATTGTCAAACAGTCTTGTTTACTGATAAGTGTTGAGCAACCCTGGATGGTCCAGATGGATGGTTGGTGGATGGCCACCATGTCCCAACAAGGCTGCAACGTCAGCGAGGATGTGGAGGAGTCATGTTTTGGGCAGGAATCATGGGGAACCAGCTCGTAGGGCCCTTTAAGGTTCCTGAAGGTGTGAAAATGACCTCTGCAAAGTATATAGCGTTTCTGACTGACAACTTTCCTCCATAGTATAAAAAGCAGAAACGTGCCTTCATGAGCAAAATCATCTTCATGCTGACAATGCCCCATCTCATGCTGCAAAGAAACCTCTGAGTCATTGGCTGCTATGGGCATAAAAGGAGATAAACTCATGGTGTGGCCGCCATCTTCCCCTGACCTCAACCCTATAGAGAACCTTTGCAGGATCAACAAGCAAAAGATCTATGAGGGTGGGAGGCCGATCACATCCAAACAGCAGCTCTGGGAGGGAAGAAATACAAGCAGAAACTCTCCAGAAACTCACAAGTTCAATGGAGGCAAGAATTGTGAAGGTGACATCAAAGAAGGCTCCTATGTTACATGTAACTTGGCCTGTTAGGAGGTTCTGGAGGTAAATAGCTTTTTTGTTCAGTGAATGTGACCTCCTAATGCTGCAAATTCCACAAATGAGACTTTTCAGTTCTTTAAAACATATCAAATGTTTAGAAATTATACTGTGCCTAATAACATGGAGCAGTGCATTGTGGGGTTTTATTCACTTTGGAGATTATACTGTTATCATTGGGAGGTTTCTGCAATAAAATTCGATGTATAATCTAACGGGTGATGACTTATTAGACTGACTCATTTGCACCGACCATTTAGGAAAATCCGATAAAAATGTAATTTGCATAATAATTTGTAACATGGTGTAAATGAGAAGTGTTCTGTTTAGGGAAAGACAATTTGGCATGGGTGTACATTGTGCGGGGTATTGCCGCTGGGGTGCGGGTGTACATGGTGCGGGGTATTGCCGCTGGGGTGCGGGTGTACATTGTGCGGGGTATTGCCGCTGGGGTGCGGGTGTACATGGTGCGGGGTATTGCCGCTGGGGTGCGGGTGTACATGGTGCGGGGTAATGCCGCTGGGGTGCGGGTGTACATGGTGCGGGGTATTGCCGCTGGGGTGCGGGTGTACATGGTGCGGGGTAATGCCGCTGGGGTGCGGGTGTACATGGTGCGGGGTATTGCCGCTGGGGTGCGGGTGTACATGGTGCGGGGTATTGCCGCTGGGGTGCGGGTGTACATGGTGCGGGGTATTGCCGCTGGGGTGCGGGTGTACATGGTGCGGGGTATTGCTGCTGGGGTGCGGGTGTACATGGTGCGGGGTAATGCCGCTGGGGTGCGGGTGTACATGGTGCGGGGTATTGCTGCTGGGGTGCGGGTGTACATGGTGCGGGGTATTGCCGCTGGGGTGCGGGTGTACATGGTGCGGGGTATTGCCGCTGGGGTGCGGGTGTACATGGTGCGGGGTATTGCTGCTGGGGTGCGGGTGTACATGGTGCGGGGTATTGCTGCTGGGGTGCGGGTGTACATGGTGCGGGGTATTGCCGCTGGGGTGTGGGTGTACATGGTGCGGGGTATTGCCGCTGGGGTGCGGGTGTACATTGTGCGGGGTATTGCCGCTGGGGTGCGGGTGTACATGGTGCGGGGTATTGCCGCTGGGGTGCGGGTGTACATGGTGCGGGGTAATGCCGCTGGGGTGCGGGTGTACATGGTGCGGGGTATTGCCGCTGGGGTGCGGGTGTACATGGTGCGGGGTATTGCCGCTGGGGTGCGGGTGTACATGGTGCGGGGTATTGCCGCTGGGGTGCGGGTGTACATGGTGCGGGGTATTGCTGCTGGGGTGCGGGTGTACATGGTGCGGGGTATTGCCGCTGGGGTGTGGGTGTACATGGTGCGGGGTATTGCTGCTGGGGTGCGGGTGTACATGGTGCGGGGTATTGCTGCTGGGGTGCGGGTGTACATGGTGCGGGGTATTGCTGCTGGGGTGCGGGTGTACATGGTGCGGGGTATTGCCGCTGGGGTGCGGGTGTGCATGGTGCGGGGTATTGCTGCTGGGGTGCGGGTGTACATGGTGCGGGGTATTGCTGCTGGGGTGCGGGTGTACATGGTGCGGGGTATTGCTGCTGGGGTGCGGGTGTACATGGTGCGGGGTAATGCCGCTGGGGTGTGGGTGTACATGGTGCGGGGTATTGCCGCTGGGGTGCGGGTGTACATGGTGCGGGGTATTGCCGCTGGGGTGCGGGTGTACATGGTGCGGGGTATTGCTGCTGGGGTGCGGGTGTACATGGTGCGGGGTATTGCTGCTGGGGTGCGGGTGTACATGGTGCGGGGTATTGCTGCTGGGGTGCGGGTGTACATGGTGCGGGGTAATGCCGCTGGGGTGCGGGTGTACATGGTGCGGGGTATTGCCGCTGGGGTGCGGGTGTACATGGTGCGGGGTATTGCTGCTGGGGTGCGGGTGTACATGGTGCGGGGTAATGCCGCTGGGGTGCGGGTGTACATGGTGCAGGGTATTGCCGCTGGGGTGCGGGTGTACATGGTGCGGGGTATTGCTGCTGGGGTGCGGGTGTACATGGTGCGGGGTAATGCCGCTGGGGTGCGGGTGTACATGGTGCGGGGTAATGCCGCTGGGGTGCGGGTGTACATGGTGCGGGGTATTGCCGCTGGGGTGCGGGTGTACATGGTGCGGGGTATTGCCGCTGGGGTGCGGGTGTACATGGTGCGGGGTATTGCTGCTGGGGTGCGGGTGTACATGGTGCGGGGTATTGCTGCTGGGGTGCGGGTGTACATGGTGCAGGGTATTGCTGCTGGGGTGCGGGTGTACATGGTGCGGGGTAATGCCGCTGGGGTGCGGGTGTACATGGTGCGGGGTATTGCTGCTGGGGTGCGGGTGTACATGGTGCGGGGTATTGCTGCTGGGGTGCGGGTGTACATGGTGCGGGGTATTGCCGCTGGGGTGCGGGTGTACATGGTGCGGGGTATTGCTGCTGGGGTGCGGGTGTACATGGTGCGGGGTATTGCTGCTGGCTTTATTGTTGTGGAGTAATTCATGCCAATGCGGAGGCACAAAGTAATCGCTAAGTTTCCAGACTCTTTGACATAGGACTGCTGCTGCACCGTTATGTTTGTGTTCCCTTGCGGCCATTGCTGATCCCACCTCGGTGGCCCACGGTTTCTTCGCTGGTATAAATGTGAATATTCTGATGGAGATGGCGGGGTGATGATGGTGGAGGTGAAGCAGGGGGACCCTGTGATGAAGGGGTTAACGGTCAGCCTGTTGCCTCATTAATGGGATCAGTCAGCAGGTTGCAGGCGGCCATGTGTTGACTCAGCTGTTTGGGGGCCACTACCCCGGGGCCCCTCCTGTGATGCCCTGATAGATCTGCAGATCGCAGGCTGAGATCAGTCACCAGAGGTCACGGTGCAGTTGTTGGACCTGAGCTGGTTATTAATATCACTGGACGTCTCGGTAATGACCGCCGCGCCCGGCGTCACAAGTAGTAAAGCTTATAGCGCTCTCCAGCGAGACCGAGGCGCAGAACGATTGTAGCACCCATCCTATTCACTGCCAAGATCTCTGCTTGCTGTCAGTGACTGAGAACATGAGAAGCCTGTGCACAGCCCCAGCGCTCCCCCAGTGCACAGACCCGGCACCCCCCGTGAGCAGCCCCGGCGCTCCCCCAGTGCACAGCCCCAGCGCTCCCCCAGTGCACAGCCCCAGCGCTCCCCCAGTGCACAGCCCCAGCGCTCCCCCTGTGCACAGCCCCAGCGCTCCCCCAGTGCACAGCCCCAGCGCTCCCCCAGTGCACAGCCCCAGCGCTCCCCCAGTGCACAGACCCGGCACCCCCCGTGAGCAGCCCCGGCGCTCCCCCTCCCCATCGGTATCCCAATGCTGAAGTCAGGCAATAGTGACCGCACCCGGGAGGAGAACCATCCTGGGGTACACTCTATTTTTCCACTAGAATTTTCGGCCATTGCTGGGGGTCACACATTAAGGGTATGTGCACACGTCCGGATTTCTTCAGGAATTTTTGCTTTTTTTTTGCGGAATTCCCCAATAAAACCGCAATAATTCTGCACAAAAAACGCTTAAATTATGCATCCTATCATTTAGAATGCATTCCACATTTTTTGTGCAAATTTTGCGTTTTTTTCAGCAAAAAAAACGTAATCCGCAAAAAGAAGCAACATGTTCATTATTTTTGCGGATTTCCCATGATTTTGGAGTGTCAGGAGGAAAAAAAAATCCGCTAAAATTCCGCAAAAAAAGCCCGCAAAAAAATAATTGCAGATTTCTGGCAGAAGGGTATGTGCACACGTCAGGATTTGCAGAAATTTTCCTGACAAAATCCGGACATTTCTGCCAGAAATCCGCAATTTTTTTTTTTTTGCGAATTTTTTGCGGATTTCCTCCTGACACTCCAAAATCATGGGAAATCCGCAAAAAGAATGAACATGTTGCTTCTTTTTGTGGATTGCGTTTTTTTTGTGGAAAAAAAACACAGAATTTGCACAAAAAATGCGGAATGCATTCTAAATGATAGGATGCATAATTTAAGCGTTTTTTGTGCAGAATTATTGCGTTTTTATCAGGGAATTCCGCCAAAAAAAATGCAAAAATTCCTGAAGAAATCCGGACGTGTGCACATACCCGAAATGTCCGGATTTTGTCAGGAAAATTTCTGCAAGAAATCCTGACGTGTGCACATACCCTTATAGCCGGGGAGGGTCACACACTTGATGGTCCTGTATTGTCTGACCATGAAGACCAATGAACTGACTTTGAGCCTCCAGGCTGACCCTCATTGTCCAGGAAGGGGGCTCTGTGTATTGAGGAGGGCGAGATGTTTGCTAACAAGTGTTCACTTCCTGCATAACACAAAGCATCAAAGAGCAGAGGGGCCGAGCACAGGAGGGGCCACCCAGGGCCCTGCCACCCCCCAGTGAGGGCTAGGGAGGTTTCTGGTGTCCTCTGGGCAGCTCCAATGCTTCCTGTCCCTGGACCCTGGATGCTCCCTGCACTCAGTGCCCCATTTATCTGCACATGGGCTCCTGTGATGTCCGATTATCTGCACCCTATAAACCCTGCTGGTCCTGCGACCAGCAGCCACACCGGCTACTCAGCGAATGAGGGGCGCACACTGAAGAGGGATTATGTCACTCACCTGCTCAGTAATATCAAACAGACGAGGAGGTAAAAAAAAACACCAAATTTACCGTTTATGATAGTACAGAAAGGACTTGATCCATTCCTCTTCTCAAAATAAGGGAAACCTGCCTTCATGCATCAGTGTCGGACTGGGGGCTCTGAGACCACCAATATAATTGACTGTAGAAGCCCATACTATGATCCTATTACTGATCCTAGGGGTCCACACTACTGCAGATCTACGGTATGCACAGCAATAATGATGTAGAATGGCGGTGGCTTGCATTAAAGGCATTCATAGTATGACATGTATTGTATACAGGTTGTTACCAGTGACATTATTCACAGGAGCTCTATATATAGTGTACAGGTAATACAGTGATCACCAGTGACATTATACACAGGAACTCTGTATATAGTGTCAGTGTACAGGTAATACAGTGATCACCGGTGATATTATACACAGGAGCTCTGTATATAGTGCCAGTGTACAGGTAATACAGTGATCAGTGACAATATACACAGGAACTCTGTATATAGTGTGCAGGTAATAACAGTAATCACCAGTGATATTATACACAGGAGCTCTGTATATAGTGTACAGATAATACAGTGATCAGTGACATTATACACAGGAACTCTGTGTATAGTGTGCAGGTAATACAGTAATCACCAGTGATATTATACACAGGAGCTCTGTATATAGTGTATAGGTAATACAGTGATCATCCACCCAGCTCTCCTGCTTTGTCTATATTAAGTGCATATAATCCCCACCTGGTACGTCACCCCACTTTCCACACAGACTCCTACCTCTGCTGCTAGCATTCACATGGTATGTCTTTCAACTAACCCCAGCCTACCCCAGTGTTATTAATGACCTTGTTTACTTTGGCTTCTTTATATGCATCTGGTCCACTCTTAATTTTCTGACCAAGATGAACAGAGACCACTCCTCTCTGTGTCACACCTGAATGCACTTTGTAGCACATATATTGCATAGCTCAAGTCTGCAGTGTGTATCCTATAAGTGTATCATATAAGTGTGAAGATCAGAATTAAAACCAGAATTGAACCAGAAGGGAACTGAAGGTAACTGGACACAGTCACTGTAAACAATGTTTCTGTTTGTTTTCACTCTCACCCCTATAATCCTTCACTTTCTAATAACCCCCCTACTCCCTACTCCTAGTAAGGAACTGTTCATCTCTTCCTCAGTCCTCCCCATCCACCTCACCTCCTCCTCAGAACTGTTCCTCAAAATACAATCTGTTGTGAATTCTGCTCTTGGGCTCCCTCCGGTGGTTGTAAGTGGTAGCGCTGCTGTCTCTGAATCGCAGCATTTATCAGGTGTGTTCACTTTTTGCAATTTTGACTGGGCTATTTAGTCTTGCTTCACCCTTTAGTCAGTGCCAGTTGTCCATTGTTCCTGGAGGATTCACATCCCTGCCTGGTCTCTTCTGCTTGCAGTTCATTTCAACAAAGTTAAGTTCTGGCCTTGATTTTTGCTGTCCACATGCTGTGGCCTTATTGTTCAGTTCTTTTCCATGTTTTTGTCTTTTCCAGCTTGGTCTGTATAAGGATTTGTTTAGCCAAGCTGGTAACTCTGGAGATGCAGATATACTCTCCATATCTTTAGTTAGCTGTGGAGATTTTATATTTTATGTGGTGGATATTTTCTAGTGTTTTAATACTGACCGCATAGTACTCTGTCCTATCCTTTCTATTTAGCTAGAAGTGGCCTCCTTTGCTAAATTCTCATTTCAGTCTGCGTATGTTTTTTCCCTCTCCTCTCACAGTCAATATTTGTGGGGGGCTGTCTATCCTTTGGGGATTTTCTCTGAGGCAAGATAGTTTTCCCTTTTCTATCTCTAGGGGTAATTAGTGCTCCGGCTGTGTCGAGATGTCTAGGGAGTGCTAGTTACATTCCACGGCTACTTCTAGTTGCGGTGTTAAGTTCAGGGTCTGAGGTCAGTACAGGTACCACCTTCTCCAGAGTACGTCTCATGCTGCTCTTAGGCCACCAGATCATAACAACAATCCTCTGTCTCCAAGCATAGACAGTCACCTCCTGCGCTCTCTTGCTCCCACCTGCTAACACTTTCTCTGCTCCTTCTCACTACTGGTGATATCTCTGCAAATCCTGGTCCTCCTCACCACATCCCCACAGTCAGTTCTACCTCCCATACACGCTCTATCATAAATTTCTGTAACCTCTCTAACCTTATACCCATTCACCCAGCCCCCGCTTCCCCAGTCCCACTAACAGGAGCTATGTGGAACTCATTCTGTCTGCAACAAGCTTTCCTAGATCCATGATCATTTTGTTACTACCAAACTTTCCTTCCTCGCCATCACCGAAACCTGGCTCACCCCTTCTGACACAGCCTCTCCTGCTGCACTTTCGTATGGTGGATTCCTCCTTTCCCACACACCCCACCCCAGCAGCAAGCATAGTGGAGGAGTTGGTTTTCTCCTGTCAGATTACTGCTCCTTCACCCACATCCCACTGCCACCCTCTGTCACCCTTCCTTCCTTTTGAGGTGCACTCTGTGCTCATCTACTCCCCCTCCAACCTCTAACTGGCTGTCATTTACCGCCCCCAGGGCCAGCCACCACCTTCTTTGACCACTTCACCACCTGGCTACTTCATTTCCTTTCTGCGGACATCCTCACTATCATCATGGGCGACTTCAACATCCCCATTGACACTTCCCTCTCAGCTACCACTAAACTTCTATCTCTCACTTCCTCCTTCGGCCTCACTCAATGGTCTTCTACAGCCACTCACAAAGATGGTCACACACTGGACCTCATCTTCACCCGCCTCTGCTCCCTATCTAACCTCTCTAACTCACCTCTTCCTCTTTCTGACCACAATCTACTCACATTCTCTTCTCTCTCCACTCCTTGTCCACAATCCCCACCCCACAAGCTTGCACACCCTCGCAGAAATCTTAAACACCTTGATCTACATTCACTCTCTGAATCCCTCCTCCCTCTCATAGACATAAGTTCCTTACACAATGCGGATGACGCTGCCGCTCTATATAACACCACAATAGCTGCAGCTTTGGAATCGGTCACCCTTCTCACACATACCAAAGCTCGAAAAAATCAACAGACAGCCCTGGCACACCAGCCTGACCAAAGAACTGAGGCGAGCTTCCAGGGCTGCTGAGCGCAGATGGAAAAGATCCCACTCCAACAAGCACTTCATCGTATTCAAACAGTCCCTCACTACTTTCAAGGCCACACTCGCCACAGCTAAACAAACCTACTTCTCATCTCTCATATCCTCCCTGTCTCACAACCCTAAACAGTTATTCAACACCTTCAATTCTCTCCTCCGTCCCCCAGCACCTCCTCCCTCCCCACTCATCTCAGCTGAAGACTTTGCCTCATTTTTCAAGCAGAAGATTGATAACATCTGAGACAGTTTTGGTTGACAACCCCAAGAGCCCTTCCTCCCAACTTCCCAGCCCTCCACCTCCAAAACCAACTTCTCCACTATTACAGAAGATTGTCTCTCCACTCTACTCTCAAAATCGCATCTCGCCACCTGTGCACTTGACCTGATCCCTTTCCACTTCATCCCAAACCTCGCCACAGTCTTCATCCCAACCCTAACCCATCTCTTCAACCTATCACTAACAACTGGTGTTTTCCCCTCAAGCTTTAAACATGGCTCAATCACACCTATCCTCAAAAAGCCCTCTCTTGACCCATCCTCAGTGTCTAGCTATCGCCCTATATCACTTCTCCCTTATGCCTCAAAACTACTGGAACAACACGTCCATCTTGATCTGTCCTCCCATCTATCTTCCTGCTCCCTCTTTGACCGCTTACAATCTGGCTTCCGGTCACACCACTCCACTGAAACTGCCCTAAGGTCACTAATGACCTATTAACCTCCAAGAGCAAGCGACACTACTCTGTCCTCCTCCTCCTGGACCTGTCCTCTGCCTTTGACACAGTGGACCATTCCCTATTACTACACACCCTCTCATCCCTTGGCATCACAGACTTGGCCCTATCCTGGATCTCGTCATACCTAACAGACCGGACATTCAGCGTCTCCCACTCACACAACACCTCCTCACCTCCCCCCTATCTGTCGGAGTCCCACAAGGTTCAGTCCTTGGGCCCTTGCTCTTCTCCATTTACACCTTTGGCCTGGGACAGCTCATAGAATCTCACGGCTTTCAGTATCACCTCTATACTGGTGACACACAGATCTACATCTCTGGACCAGATATCACCTCCCTACTAACCAGAATCCCTCAATATCTATCCGCTATTGCATCCTTCTTCTCTGCTAGATTTCTAAAACTTAACACGGACAAAACAGAATTCATCATCTTTCCCCCATCTCACGCGACCCCCCAAACGAACATATCCATTACAGTAAATGGCTGCCCACTCTCCCCAGTCCCACAAGCTCGCTGTCTCGGGGTAATCCTGGACCCTGATCTCTCCTATAAACCACACATCCAAGCCCTTTCCACCTTCTGCCGACAAACTCAAAAACATCTCCCGAATCTGTACATTCCTAAACCAAGAATCTGCAAAAACCCTAGTCCATGCCCTCATCATCTCCCGCCTCGACTGCTGTAACCTTCTGCTCTGTGGTCTCCCCTCTAACACTCTCGCACCCCTCCAATCTATTCTAAACTCAGCTGCCCGACTAATCCACCTGTCCCCCCGCTATTCCCCGGCCTCTCCCCTCTGTCAATCCCTTCACTGGCTCCCCATTACCCAGAGACTCCAGTACAAAACCCTAACCATGACGTACAAAGCCATCCACAACCTGTCTCCTCCATACATCTGTGACCTCGTCTCCCGGTACTTACCTACACGCAACCTCCGATCCTCACAAGATCTCCTTCTCTACTCCCCTCTTATCTCTTCTTCCCACAATCGTATACAAGATTTCTCTCGCGCATCACCCCTACTCTGGAACTCTCTACCACAACACATCAGACTCTCGCCTATCATCAAAATCTTCAAAAAGAGCCTGAAGACCCACCTCTTCCGACAAGCCTACAACCTGCAGTAACCACCGATCGACCAAACCGCTGCATGACCAGCTCTATCCTCACCTACTGTATCCTCGCCCATCCCTTGTAGATTGTGAGCCCTCGCGGGCAGGGTCCTCTCTCCTCCTGTACCAGTCCTGACTTGTATTGTTTAACCCCTTCACCCCCAATGGTGGTTTGCACGTTAATGACCGGGCCAATTTTTACAATTCTGACCACTGTCCCTTTATGAGGTTATAACTCTGGAACGCTTCAACAGATCCTGGTGATTCTGACAGTATTTTCTCGTCACATATCGTACTTCATGATAGTGGTAACATTTCTTCGATATAACTTGCGTTTATTTGTGAAAAAAACGGAAATTTGACGAAAATTTTGAAAATTTCGCAATTTTCCAACTTTGAATTTTTATGCCCTTAAATCACAGAGATATGTCACACAATATACTTAATAGGTAATATTTCCCACATGTCTACTTTACATCAGCACAATTTAGGAACCAACATTTTTTTTGTTAGGGAGTTATAAGGGTTAAAAGTTGACCAGCAATTTCTCATTTTTACAACACCATTTTTTTTTAGGGACCACATCTCATTTGAAGTCATTTTGAGGGGTCTATATGACAGAAAATACCCAAGTGTGACACCATTCTAAAAACTGCACCCCTCAAGGTGCTCAAAATCACATTCAAGAAATGTATTAACCCTTCAGGTGTTTCACAGGAATTTTTGGAATGTTTAAATAAAAATTAACATTTAAATTTTTTTTTACACAAAATTTATTTCAGCTCCAATTTGTTTTATTTTACCAAGGGTAACAGGAGAAAATGGACCCCAAAAGTTGTTGTACAATTTGTGCTGAGTACGCTGATACCCCATATGTGGGTGTAAACCACTGTTTGGGCGCATGGCAGAGCTCGGAAGGAAAGGAGCGCCATTTGACTTTTCAATGCAAAATTGACTGGAATTGAGATGGGACGCCATGTTGCGTTTGGAGAGCCCCTGATGTGCCTAAACATTGAAACCCCCCACAAGTGACACCATTTTGGAAAGTAGACCCCCTAAGGAACTCATCTAGATGTGTGGTGAGCACTTTGACCCACCAAGTGCTTCACAGAAGTTTATAATGCAGAGCCGTAAAAATAAAAAATCATATTTTTTCACAAAAATTATATTTTCGCCCGTAATTTTTTATTTTCCCAAGGGTAAGAGAAGAAATTGGACCCCAAAAGTTGTTGTGCAATTTGTCCTGAGTACGCTGATACCCCATATGTGGGGGTAAACGACTGTTTGGGCGCATAGCAGAGCTCGGAAGGGAAGGAGCGCCATTTGACTTTTCAATTCAAAATTGACTGGAATTAAGATGGGACGCCATGTTGCGTTTGGAGAGCCCCTGATGTGCCTAAACATTGAAACCCCGCACAAGTGACACCATTTTGGAAAGTAGACCCCTTAAGGAACTTATCTAGATGTGTGGTGAGCACTTTGACCCAACAAGTGCTTCACAGAAGTTTATAATGCAAAGCCGTAAAAATAAAAA
Organism: Ranitomeya variabilis; assembly: GCF_051348905.1. NCBI lineage: Eukaryota > Metazoa > Chordata > Amphibia > Anura > Dendrobatidae > Ranitomeya > Ranitomeya variabilis. Next base: position 14,813,127 of record NC_135237.1, read on the forward strand.
ATCATATTTTTTCACAAAAAATATCTTTTTGCCCCCATTTTTTATTTTCCCAAGGGTAAGAGAAGAAATTAGACCACAAATGTTGTTGTGCAATTTGTCCTGAGTACGACGATACCCCATATGTGGGGGTAAACGACTGTTTGGGAAGGAGCGCCATTTGACTTTTCAATGCAAAACTGACTGGAATTAAGATGGGACGCCATGTCGCGTTTGGAGAGCCCCTGATGTGCCTAAACATTAACCCCCCCCCACAAGTGACACCATTTTGGAAAGTAGACCCCCTAAGGAACTCATCTAGATGTGTTGTGAGAGCTTTGATCCCCCAAGTGTTTCACTACAGTTTATAACGCAGAGCCGTGAAAATAAAAATTCTTTTTTTTTTTGCAAAAAATGATTTTTTAGCCCCCAGTTTTGTATTTTCACAGGGGTAACAGGATAAATTGGACCCCAAAAGTTGTTCTCCAATTTGTCCTGAGTACGCTGATACCCCATATGTGGGGGGGAACCACTGTTTGGCCGCATGGCAGAGCTCGGGAGGGAAGGAGCGCCATTTGGAATGCAGACTTAGATGGATTGGTTTGCAGTCGTCACGTTGCATTTGCAGAGCCCCTGATGTACCCAAACAGTACAAACCCCCCACAATTGACCCCATATTGGAAACTAGACCTCCCAAGGAACTTATCTAGATGTGTTGTGAGAACTTTGAACCCCCAAGTGTTTCACTACAGTTTATAACGCAGAGCCGTGAAAATAAAAAACATTTTTTTCCACAAAAATGATTTTTTTAGCCCCCAGTTTTGTATTTTCCCAAGGGTAACAGGAGAACTTGGACCCCAAAAGTTGTTGTCCAATTTGTCCCGAGTCCGCTGATGCCCCATATGTTGGGGTAAACCCCTGTTTGGGCGCACGGGAGAGCTCGGAAGGGAAGGAGCACTGTTTTACTTTTTCAATGCAGAATTGGCTGGAATTGAGATCGGACGCCATGTCGCGTTTGGAGAGCCCCTGATGTGCCTAAACAGTGGAAACCCCCCAATTCTACCTGAAACCCTAATCCAAACACACCCCTAACCCTAATCCCAATGGTAACCCTAACCACACCCCTAACCCTGACACACCCCTAACTCTAATCCCAACCCTAATCCCAACCGTAAATGTAATCCAAACCCTAACCCTAACTTTAGCCCCAACCCTAACCCTATCTTTAGCCCCAACCCTAACCCTAGCCCTAACCCTAGCCCTAACCCTAACCCTAGCCCTAGTCCCAACCCTAGCCCTAACCCTAGCCCTAACCCTAACCCTAACCCTAACCCTAACCCTAACAGGAAAATGGAAATAAATACATTTTTTTTAATTTTATTATTTTTCCCTAACTAAGAGGGTCATGAAGGGGGGTTTGATTTACTTTTATAGCCTTTTTTTAGTGGATGTTTATGATTGGCAGCTGTCACACACTAAAAGACGCTTTTTATATCAAAAAAGTTTTTGCGTCTCCACATTTTCAGACCTATAATTTTTCCATATTTTGGTCCACAGAGTCATGTGAGGTCTTGATTTTTGCGGGACGAGTTGAAGTTTTTAATGGTAACATTTTTGGACACGTGACAGTTTTTGATCGCTTTTTATTCCGATTTTTGTGAGGCAGAATGACAAAAAAACAGCTATTCATTAATTTCTTTTGGGGGAGGCGTTTATACCGTTCTGCGTTTGGTAAAATTGATAAAGCAGTTTTATTCGTCGGGTCAGTACGATTACAGCGATATCTCATTTATATCATTTTTTTATGTTTTGGCGCTTTTATACGATAAAAACTATTTTATAGAATAAATAATTATTTTGGCATTGCTTTATTCTGAGGACTATAACTTTTTTATTTTTTCGCTGATGATGCTGTATGGCGGCTCGTTTTTTGCGGGACAAGATGACGTTTTCAGCGGTACTATGGTTATTTATATGCGTCTTTTTGATCGCGTGTTATTCCACTTTTTGTTCAGCGGTATGATAATAAAGCGTTGTTTTTTGCCTCGTTTTTTTTTTTTTTCCCCTACGGTGTTCACTGAAGGGGTTAACTAGTGATATAGGTTTATAGGTGGGGTTGTTACGGACGCGGCGATACTAAATATGTGTACTTTTATTGTTTGTTTTTTTTTAATTTCGATAAAGAAATGTATTTATGGGAATAACAATTTTTTTTTTTCGTTATTTAGGATTTTTTTATTTTTATTTATTTTTACACATGTGGAAATTTTTTTTAAAACTTTTTTACTTTGTCCCAGGGGGGGACATCACAGATCATTGATCTGGCAGTGTGCACAGCACTCTGTCAGATCACAGATCTCACTTACATCGGTGCAGGCTTACCAGCGTCTGCTCTGAGCAGGCACTCGGTAAGCCACCTCCCTCCCTGCAGGACCCGGATGCCGCGGCCATCTTGGATCCGGGACCTGCAGCGAGGAAGGAGGTAGGAGAACCTCGCAGCAACCGCGTTGCTCCGGGGGTCTCAGGGAAGCCCACAGGGAGCCCCCTCCCTGCGCGATGCTTCCCTGTACCGCCGGCACACCGCGATCATGTTTGATCGCGGTGTGCCGGGGGTTAATGTGCCGGGGACGGTCCGTGACCGCTCCTGGCACATAGTGCCGGATGTCAGCTGCGATAGTCAGCTGACACCCGGCCACGATCGGCCGCGCTCCCCCCGTGAGCGCCGCCGATTGCGCTGGAGGTACTATCCCGTCGGTGGTCATACGGGCCCACCCCACCTCGACGGGATAGTACGTCCAATGTCAGAAAGGGGTTAAGATTACTGTACTTGTTTTTATTATGTATACCCCTCCTCACATGTAAAGCGCCATGGAATAAATATAATAATAATATAGTGTAAGTGTACAAGTAATACTGTGATCACCAGTGACATACACATGAGCTTTGTATATAGTGTCAGTGCACAGGTAATGCAGTGATCAGCGCAAAGGGTTACCAGCTCACCTGTCCAGATCTCAGAACTAGTGCACTCTCAGCCTATTAGTGATGCCTCGGCTGTAAGTTGCATACTGTGCATTACCTGTGTGTGACCAGCACCCCATACAAGCCTCTTTTGTGCAATAATATGCTAAGCAGTTACCCCTTCCATGAGTTGGTAGGTTGTAAGTGGTTGCTTCATCAGTATTTTGGAACTGTATTGCCGCCATCTTTTTGTGGTTTTTCTAATACAGTGATCACCAGTGACATTAAACACAGGGGCTCTGTATATAGTATCAGTGTACAGGTAACGGTAATCCCCAGTGACATTGTGCTGTATATAGTGTCAGTGTAGAGGTAATACAGTGATCACCAGTGACATTGTACACAGGAGCTCTGTATATAATGTACACGTAACAGTGATCACCAGAGACCTTATGCACAGGACCTCTGTATATAGTGTACAGATAATAGTGATCACCGGTGACATTATACACAAGAGCTCTGTATATAGTGTCAGTGTACATGTAATACAGTGAGCAGCAGTGATATTATAGACAGGAGCTCTATAGTGTCAGTGTAAAGGTAATATAGCAATTGCCAGTGACATTATACACCGGAGCTCTGTATATAGTGTCAGTGTACAGGTAATACAGTGATCACTGGTGACATACACAGAGGCTCTGTATATAGTGTACAGGTAAGAGTGATCACCAGTGACCTTATGCACAGGACCTCTGTATATAGTGTACAGGTAATGCAGTGATCACCAGTGACACTACACACAGAACCTCTGTATATAGTGTCAGCAGGGCCATATTTGCCACTAGACACTTGAGGGCATGTGCCTAGGGTGCCAGGATGCGAGGGGCGGCACCTGAGCAAGTTTTTTTTTTGTGTGATTTTTTTTTTTTTTTTTAAGTCTGGGGTTGGCCGACCACCCACCTCCCCACCTTCTTGAAGACATCATACTCACCCTCCTCCAGCAATGCCTGCAACTCCGATGGTCTCAGCGCTGGCAGCTCTTCCTGTGCTCAGTGGCCACGTGGTACCGCTCATTAAGGTGATGAATATGGACGCGACTCCACTCCCATAGGTGTGGAGCGCATATTCATTACTTTAATGAGCGTTACCAGTGACCGCTCAACACTGCAGGTAGCTGCAGGCCCCGGGACGAAGCAAGGAAGTGCAGAGACCGCGCCAGGAGGGTGAGTCTAACAGGGGGAGGGTGAGCAATGCAATATTCACCTGTCCCCGTTCCACCACCGGGCTGTGTCTTTCACGTCCTCTGACTGTGACGTTCAGGTCAGAGGGCGCGATGATGTGTTCAGTGCGCACCCTCTGCCTGAACAGTCACTGCAGAGACCTGGAAGACACAGTGGCACGCGGTGGTGGAACGGGGACAGGTGAATATCATAAGTGTCGGGGACCTGAGCCAGCGGTGGCTCCGTCAACTGGCCAGGTGAGTATGTCTTTTTTTTTTATCGCAGCAGCAGCATACGGCATATTCTGTGGAGCATCTTATGGGGCTCCTGATTCAATATGGATATTCAAAAACATTTAACCTACTGATGTCTCAATTCATTTTACTTTTTATTGGTATCCATTTTTATTTTTGAAATTTACCGGTAGCTGCTGCATTTCCCACCCTAGGCTTATACGTTATCCATTTCATGTCCTGATTGTGCTCTGAAGCATTACAATGAAACCCTGCAAAGTGCCCTGGATGAAGCTGCTCCTCCTATACATACAACAACTCGACACAGACGGCGACAACCGTGGCACACGCTGCAAACACGTTTCCTGCAGCGGTGCTCCAGGTGCGCCGAACGTCTGTGGAGAAAATCTAATCTACCCGAAGATTTTATCCATTATAAGTTCATGCTAAAAACATACAACTCTGCCCTTCACCTCTCCAAACAAACCTATTTCAACACCCTCATCACCTCGCTGTCAAATAACCCTAAACGTCTCTTTGACACTTTCCAGTCCCTACGCAACCCAAGAGAGCAGGCCCCAACCACAGATCTCCGCGCTGACGATCTGGCCAATTACTTCAAAGAAAAAATTGACCACATTCGACAGGAAATCATCTCCCAATCCCCTCATACCAAGCACTGTCCTCCCTCCCCCACTGCATCTAGTTCACTCTCTGACTTTGAACCAGTTACAGAAGTAAGCAGGCTCCTTGCATCTTCTCGCCCGACCACTTGCACCAGTGACCCCATTCCGTCACATCTCCTCCAGTCCCTTTCCCCGGCTGTCACCTCTCACCTAACAAAAATATTCAACCTTTCCCTCACTTCCCGGTATTTTTCCCTCCTCATTTAAGCATGCCATCATACATCCATTACTTAAAAAACCCTCCCTCGACCAAAACTGTGCCGCTAATTATAGACCTGTCTCTAATCTTCCCTTCATCTCTAAACTCCTGGAACGCCTGGTCCACTTCCGTCTTACCCGCTATCTCTCAGATAACTCTCTTCTCGACCCTCTTTAATCTGGCTTCCGCTCTTTACACTCTACTGAAACTGCCCTCACTAAAGTCTCTAATGACCTACTAACAGCTAAATCTAATGGTCACTACTCCATGCTAATTCTCCTGGATCTCTGCAGCATTCGACACTGTGGATCATCAGCTCCTCCTCACTATGCTCCGCTCCATCGGCATCAAGGACACCGTTCTCTCTTGGTCTCCTCCTATCTCTCTGACCGATCCTTCACTGTATGTTTTGCTGGTTCCTCCTCCTCTTGCCTTCCCCTTACTGTTGGGGTTCCTCAAGGATCAGTCCTAGGCCCCCTCCTCTTCTCTTTGTATACTGCCCCTATTGGACAAACAATCAGTAGATTTGGTTTCCAGTACCATCTCTATGCTGACGACACCCAATTATACATCTCTTCTCCTGCTTTCACTCCGACCTTCTTAGAAAACACCAGTGATTGTCTTACCGCTGTCTCTAACATCATGTCCTCCCTCTATCTGAAACTGAACCGGTCAAAAACTGAACTCCTCGTGTTCTCTCCCTCTACTAACCTACCTTTGCCTGACATTGCCATCTCCGTGTGCGGTTCCACCATTACTCCAAAGCAACATGCCCGCTGCCTTGGGGTCATCCTTGATTCCGAGCTTTCATTCACCCCCCACATCCGATCACTGGCTCGCTCTTCTTATCTGCATCTCAAAAACATTTCTAGAATTCGCCCTTTTCTTACTTTCGACTCTGCAAAAACTCTTACTGTCTCACTTATTCATTCCCGTCTGGACTATTGTAACTCTCTACTAATCGGCCTCCCTCTTACCAAACTCTCCCCGCTCCAATCTGTCCTGAATGCTGCTGCCAGGATCATATTCCTCACCAACCGTTACACCGATGCCTCTACCTTGTGCCAGTCATTACACTGGCTACCCATCCACTCCAGAATCCAGTACAAAACTACTACCCTCATCCACAAAGCACTCCATGGCTCAGCACCACCCTACATCTCCTCTCTGGTCAGTCTACCACCCTACCCGTGCCCTCTGCTCCGCTAATGACCTCAGGTTAGCATCCTCAATAATCAGAACCTCCCACTCCCGTCTCCAAGACTTTACACGTGCGGCGCCGATTCTTTGGAATGCACTACCTAGGTTAATACAATTAATCCCCAATCCCCACAGTTTTAAGCGTGCACTAAAAACTCATTTGTTCAGATTGGCCTACCGCCTCAACGCATTAACCTAATTATCCCTGTGTGGCCTATTAATAAAAAAACAACAACATAATCACGTTCCTCCATCATGTTCTCATACACTTTATGCAGTTAATAGCCTCTGTGTCTGTACTGTTACATACTTAGGCAGTTAACTGGTTCATGCAGCTTTACATGAACACCCGAGCCTTACACTATGGCTGGTCCAAATAACTAAAGCAATTGTTACCATCCACCTCTCGTGTCCCCCCTTTTCCTATAGTTTGTAAGCTTGCGAGCAGCAGGGCCCTCTTTCCTCCTGGTATCTGTTTTGAACTGTGATTTCTGTTATGCTGTAATGTCTATTGTCTGTACAAGTCCCCTCTATAAGTTGTAAAGCGCTACGGAATATGTTGGCGCTATATAAATAAAATTATTTTTATTATTATTATTATTATTATTATACTCGAGTCAATAAGCTTTCCCAGTTTTTTGTGGCAAGATTAGGGGTCTTGGCTTATAATCGGGTCGGCTTATACTCGAGTATATACGGTAATTCTCATGCTTTTATTTATGTTAGGAGCATTAAAGGGGATGTCCAGGTTTGTGATGAGTCTGCAGTCATTCTATGTGACTGCAGACTTCTGACTTCTCACAGTGCGCACTGCATGCTGTCAGGATTCTCTGGTGCCGGCGATTTACATACATGCGGTCACATGCTGACTAGACATGTGTGGCCTCCGTCAATGAAAATGAACTGAGCGAGGCCGGGCACGTCTAGTCGGAATGTGGCCAGGAGGATACAAATCACATGCTTGTGCTGACATGACCGTCCACCGGCCAGGGAGAATCCTAAATGTGTGCAGTGCATTAGTTGTGAGAATTCAGAAGCTGCGATGTCAGGATTCAGCTCTGCAGGTTCCAGCAGTCGTCACATGGACACGTCACTCATATGTGATTTTCATACTTGTGGTCCTGTGACAACAAGCTTCTCTTCTGCTTCTCTCAGTTTTTCACTGAACATTGAGAGCATTAGGGAGAGCGGCTCGTGGGCACATGACTGAGTGTGCAGATTGCATATGTCCCGGGTGCCAGAAACCCTAGATACACCTCTGCCGGTATGCTACTGCGAGCGGTGATTCCCGGGTCCGGTGGAGGGAGGTCTGTGCACAGGCAGGGACTGAGGGTGTGCAGAGGATGGAGACCCGGAGACTGCTGCCCGTCCTAGTCTACGCCGTAGCCTGGAGCCTCATTATCATAGGAATATGTCAGGTAATAAATTGTTTTTCTAAAGCTTTTTAGTGCAGTTTTAGGTCACAGGGATGGATAGGGATGAGCTAGCAAGGTGCAGGGACAGGTAGTGATGGCTACTTGCAGACATGTGCGGCACTTGCAGTTTTGCACTTGCGGTGAGACACTGCTAGCAGTGTTTTTTTCCATTGCTGCAAGTACCGCATTTACCGGATCGCGGCAAAACCGCAAGTGCCGCACATGTCCGCAAGTCCCATAGGGAATGAATGAGGCCGAACGCAGTGTTGCTGTAAGTGATCCGTTACACGGCAGATGCAGAAAAACTGCCGGATCTGCTGCAAAAGGCGACTTTCACATCTGCGATTTATGGCAAAGTCACTGCCGATAGTGTCATACTCACCAATGGGGGAGGCAGCAGTAAAAGTGCCTAGGGCAGCAGAAACTCTAAATACGGCCCTGGCGGGACCCATTAATTGGCTCTGGAACGTTGTAATACTTCATCTCTCCTGCGGAGGTGCTGCAGGAGGATGACCGCTTTCTGGTGGCTGGGGGTCTTAGTACCTGGAGACCCCTTTATCGTCTTCTCATAAGGGCGGTAATCCCTCTACGGACCCCTCTCTATATGCAGTATCATGCAGCGGCTTCGTGTGGTCGTCCCTTGTCAGTACTTCTGCTTGCTGTCAGTGAATAGAAGCGCTCTGTCCTCACAGCTGGTAGGTTTGCTACAATGTATCTGTCCCAGCATTACACAGGACTTCTGTCGGACCTTTGTCTGCAGTCACTGGTTTCCCAGGAATGTTCCCATTCGCTGACAACAAGCAGAGATCCGAAATAAATAAACTGTATAGTACAACGTGGCGTCTCCGGGGCCCCAGGGTCCGTCACATTGGCCCCTCTGCCATGGCTGAGCATAGACCATAGTCCTCCTCATCCCTGGAGCCGCCAGAAGGATCCTCCTCTGGTCCCAGCACTGAGGCTGCGCCCGGGGGTCTGCTCGGGGTCTTCTCAGGAGAAGCGAAGACACGGGATCTGTTTCTTCTCATGTTTTGCTATATTTAGCCCCGAGGCCAAAAATCCAGAGGAGACCCCTCCACCCCAAGACAAAAGTGAGGGGCACAGCCATGGGACCCTCCCCGACCCCCTCAGCTCCAGGCTTTGAAGATTCTCCACCATCTTTTATCATTTTCCTGACAACTGTCTGACACAATTCACAGGTAGTTATGAGGTTGTGGGTGGGGGAGAGGGGCCCAGCGCAAAATCCCCCCATATAACAAGTTCAACATCAAGTCCTTCAGACATATGTATCTCTGAGGAGGTGGAGGAGCGATGGTCTGCAGAGGTCAGTGGTGTAATAATCTGCAGGATATATCACTATGTATCTGTCAGGAGGTGGAGGAGCGATGCTCTGCAGAGAGGTCAGTGGTGTAATAATCTGCAGGATAGATCACTGTCATGATCTCTGCAGGCAGAGATCATAGCAAGCCTATAGAAGGACAAGCTCTCGGAAGATGGAACTATACTGACCATGAACTAAGCCTGCCGCGCAACTAGAAATAGCCAGGTAGCATTTCCTATTTAACGCTAGATGCCCAGCTCTGGCCTAAGACCTAAATAGCTAGCAGAGGGAAATATAAGACCTGGCTCACCTCTAGAGAAATATTCCAAAGAAGACAGTAGCCCCCCACATATAATGACGGTGAGTTCAGATGAAACAACAACGCAGCAGGAAAATAGTCTTAGCAAATTTGAGGTCCGCTTACTAGATAGCAGAAGACAGATAGTATACTTTCATGGCCAGCAGAAAAATACTAACAAAACACCATCCAGAGATTACCTTAAACTCTGGCATTAACTCATAACGCCAGAGTAGCAATCCCTGATCGACGAGAGCTTTCCAGACACAGTAACAAAACTTCAGCTGCGAACTGGAACAAATAGGCAAAACAAAACATGGACAAAAGTCCAACTTATCAGTAGTTGTCTAGAAGCAGGAACAAGCACTGAGAGGCATCAGATAACATTGTTGACCGGCAAGAAACCACCAGAGAAATGAGCTTAAATAGCGACACCCACTACTGATGGAATCAGGTGAAACAGGAAAGAGGATGACAAGTCCAATTCCACAAGCGGCCACCGGGGGAGCCCAGAATCCAAATTCACAACAGTACCCCCCCCTCAAGGAGGGGGCACCGAACCCTCACCAGATCCACCAGGGCGACCAGGATGAGCCCTATGGAAGGCACGAACAAGATCAGAAGCATGAACATCAGATGCATTGACCCAAGAATTATCCTCCTGGCCGTAACCCTTCCAGTTGACCAGATACTGGAGTTTCCGTCTGGAAACACGAGAGTCCAAAATTTTCTCCACAACATACTCCAACTCACCCTCAACCAACACCGGAGCAGGAGGCTCAACAGAAGGTACAACAGGTACCTCATACCTGCGCAATAACGACCGATGAAAAACGTTATGAATGGAAAAGGACGCAGGGAGGTCCAAACGGAAAGAAACAGGATTAAGAATCTCCAATATTCTATAAGGGCCGATGAACCGAGGTTTAAACTTAGGAGAAGAGACCCTCATAGGGACAAAACGAGAAGACAGCCACACTAAATCTCCAACACAAAGCCGAGAACCAACACGACGATGACGGTTGGCAAAACGCTGAGTCTTCTCCTGTGACAACTTCAAATTGTCCATAACCTGCCCCCAGATGTGATGCAATCTCTCCACCACCGCATCCACTCCAGGACAATCCGAGGATTCCACCTGACCGGAGGAAAATCGAGGGTGAAACCCCGAATTACAGAAAAACGGGGACACCAAGGTGGAAGAACTGGCCCGATTATTGAGGGCGAACTCTGCCAATGGCAAAAAAGCAACCCAATCATCCTGGTCAGCAGAGACAAAACACCTCAGATATGTCTCAAGGGTCTGATTAGTCCGCTCGGTCTGGCCATTAGTCTGAGGGTGAAAAGCAGATGAAAAAGACAAATCTATGCCCATCCTAGCACAGAATGCCCGCCAAAATCTAGACACAAATTGGGTACCTCTGTCAGAAACAATATTCTCAGGAATACCGTGCAATCGGACAACATTCTGAAAAAACAGAGGAACCAACTCAGAAGAAGAAGGCAACTTGGGCAGAGGAACCAAATGGACCATTTTAGAGAAACGGTCACAGACCACCCAGATGACAGACATCTTCTGGGAAACAGGCAGATCTGAAATAAAATCCATCGAGATGTGTGTCCAAGGCCTCTTAGGAATAGGCAAGGGCAACAGCAGTCCGCTAGCCCGAGAACTACAAGACTTGGCCCGAGCACAAACGTCACATGACTGCACAAAGACTCGCACATCTCGTGACAGAGAAGGCCACCAGAAGGATCTTGCCACCAAATCCCTGGTACCAAAAATTCCGGGATGACCTGCCAATGCAGAAGAATGTACCTCAGAGATGACTCTGCTGGTCCAATCATCCGGAACAAACAGTCTATCAGGCGGACAACGATCCGGTCTATCCGCCTGAAACTCTTGCAAGGACCGCCGCAGATCAGGAGAAACGGCCGACAAAATTACTCCCTCCCTAAGGATACCTGTGGGTTCAGAATTACCAGGAGAGTCCGGGTCGAAACTCCTAGAAAGGGCATCTGCCTTAACATTCTTAGAACCCGGTAGGTATGACACCACAAAATTAAAGCGAGAAAAAAATAAAGACCAGCGCGCCTGTCTAGGATTCAGGCGTCTGGCAGTCTCAAGATAAATCAAATTTTTGTGGTCAGTCAATACCACCACCTGATGCCTAGCCCCCTCGAGCCAATGGCGCCACTCCTCAAACGCCCACTTCATGGCCAAAAGCTCCCGATTCCCAACATCATAATTCCGCTCTGCGGGCGAAAATTTGCGAGAAAAGAAGGCACAAGGCCTAATGACGGAGCAGTCGGAACCTTTCTGCGACAACACTGCCCCAGCACCGATCTCCGAAGCGTCAACCTCAACCTGAAAAGGCAGATTCACATCAGGCTGACGCAACACAGGGGCAGAGGCAAAACGGCGCTTAAGCTCCTGAAAGGCCTCTACAGCATGAGGGGACCAATTAGCAACATCAGCGCCTTGTCTGGTCAAATCAGTCAGTGGTTTAACGACATCCGAAAAACCAACAATAAATCGGCGGTAAAAGTTGGCAAAGCCCAAAAATCTCTGAAGACCCTTAAGAGAGGAGGGCTGAGTCCAGTCACAAATAGCTTGCACCTTGACGGGATCCATCTCAATGGAAGAGGGAGAAAAAATATACCCCAAAAAGGAAATTTTCTGGACCCCAAAAACGCACTTAGACCCCTTCACACATAAAGAATTAGACCGCAGAACCTGAAAAACTCTCCTGACCTGCTGGACATGAGAGTCCCAGTCATCAGAAAAAATCAGAATATCATCCAGATATATTATCATAAATTTATCCAGAAAATCGCGGAAAATATCATGCATAAAAGACTGGAAAACTGAAGGGGCATTAGAAAGACCAAAAGGCATGACCAAATACTCAAAGTGGCCCTCGGGCGTATTAAATGCGGTCTTCCACTCATCCCCCTGCCTGATCCGCACCAAATTATACGCCCCACGAAGATCAATTTTAGAGAACCACTTAGCACCCTCTATACGAGCAAACAAATCAGTAAGCAATGGCAATGGGTATTGATACTTAACAGTGATCTTATTCAGAAGCCGATAATCAATACATGGTCTCAAAGAGCCGTCTTTTTTTGAGACAAAGAAAAACCCAGCTCCCAAGGGAGAAGAAGATGGACGAATATGTCCCTTTTCCAAAGACTCCTTTATATATTCCCGCATAGCAGCATGTTCCGGCACAGACAAATTAAACAAACGACCCTTTGGATATTTACAACCCGGTATCAAATCTATGGCACAATCGCACTCACGGTGCGGAGGTAACGACCCAAGCTTGGGTTCGTCAAAGACGTCTTGATAATCAGAGAGGAACTCAGGGACTTCAGAGGGAATGGACGACGAAATAGAAACCAAAGGTACGTCCCCATGAATACCCTTACATCCCCAGCTCAACACAGAAATAGCTCTCCAGTCCAAGACTGGGTTGTGAGACTGCAACCATGGCAATCCCAGTACCAAATCGTCATGTAAATTATACAGCACCAGGAAACGAATAATCTCCTGGTGATCCGGATTGATACGCATGGTTACTTGTGTCCAGTATTGTGGTTTATTATTAGCCAATGGGGTGGAGTCAATCCCCTTCAGAGGAATAAGAGTCTCCAAAGGCTCTAAATCAAAACCACAACGATTGGCAAAGGACCAATCCATAAGACTCAGAGCGGCGCCAGAGTCAACATAGGCGTCCGTGGCAATGGATGACAAAGAGCAAATCAGGGTTACAGACAAAATAAACTTAGACTGAATGGTGCCAATGGAAACAGACTTATCAAGCTTCTTTGTACGCCTAGAGCACGCCGATATAACATGAGTAGAATCCCCACAATAGAAACACAATCCATTCTTCCGTCTAAAATTCTGTCGCTCGCTCCTGGACAGAATTCTATCACACTGCATACTTTCTGGTGTCTTTTCCATAGACACCGCCAGATGGTGCATCGGTTTGCGCTCCCGCAGACGCCTATCAATCTGAATAGCCATTGTCATGGACTCATTCAGACCTGCAGGCAAAGGGAACCCCACCATAACATCCTTAACGGCATCAGAGAGACCTTCTCTGAAAGTTGCCGCCAAGGCGCACTCATTCCACTGAGTAAGCACAGACCATTTACGGAATTTTTGGCAGAAAACTTCAGCTTCGTCTTGCCCCTGAGATAGTGCCATCAAAGTTTTTTCTGCCTGAAGTTCCAAATGAGGTTCCTCATAAAGCAAGCCCAAGGCCAGAAAAAACGCATCCACATCGCGTAACGCAGGATCCCCTGCTGGCAATGAGAAGGCCCAATCTTGAGGGTCACCCCTGAGCAAGGAAATCACAATCCTAACCTGCTGAGCAGGGTCTCCAGCTGAACGAGACTTCAGGGACAAATAAAGCTTACAATTATTTCGGAAATTCTGGAAGCTAGCTCTATTCCCTGTGAAGAACTCCGGCAAAGGAATTCTCGGCTCAGATACCGGAGCATGTACTACAAAATCTTGTAAATTTTGTACTTTCGTGATGAGATTATTCAAACCCGCAGTTACACTCTGGAGATCCATTATTGTCAGGTGCACACAGAGCATACAGAGATTAGGAGGAGAGAGAGAAAAAAGACTGCAGCAAGGCAGACTGGAGGAAAAAAAAAAAAAAAAAAAAAAAAAAAATTCCAGCAGACTTCTTATAACTCTCCTTTCTCAACCTGGGTCTTTAACACTTTATTGGCCGGTCAAACTGTCATGATCTCTGCAGGCAGAGATCATAGCAAGCCTATAGAAGGACAAGCTCTCGGAAGATGGAACTATACTGACCATGAACTAAGCCTGCCGCGCAACTAGAAATAGCCAGGTAGCATTTCCTATTTATCGCTAGATGCCCAGCTCTGGCCTAAGACCTAAATAGCTAGCAGAGGGAAATATAAGACCTGGCTCACCTCTAGAGAAATATTCCAAAGAAGACAGTAGCCCCCCACATATAATGACGGTGAGTTCAGATGAAACAACAACGCAGCAGGAAAATAGTCTTAGCAAATTTGAGGTCCGCTTACTAGATAGCAGAAGACAGATAGTATACTTTCATGGCCAGCAGAAAAATACTAACAAAACACCATCCAGAGATTACCTTAAACTCTGGCATTAACTCATAACGCCAGAGTAGCAATCCCTGATCGACGAGAGCTTTCCAGACACAGTAACAAAACTTCAGCTGCGAACTGGAACAAATAGGCAAAACAAAACATGGACAAAAGTCCAACTTATCAGTAGTTGTCTAGAAGCAGGAACAAGCACTGAGAGGCATCAGATAACATTGTTGACCGGCAAGAAACCACCAGAGAAATGAGCTTAAATAGCGACACCCACTACTGATGGAATCAGGTGAAACAGGAAAGAGGATGACAAGTCCAATTCCACAAGCGGCCACCGGGGGAGCCCAGAATCCAAATTCACAACAGATCACTATGTATCTGTCAGGAGGTGGAGGAGCGATACTCTGCAGAGAGGACAGTGGTGTAATAATCTGCAGGATATATCACTGTATCTGTCAGGAGGTGGAGGAGCGATGCTCTGCAGGGAGGTCAGTGGTGTAATAATCTGCAGGATATATCACTATGTATCTCTCAGGAGGAGGAGGAGCGATGCTCTGCAGAGAGGTCAGTGGTGTAATAATCTGCAGGATAGATCACTATGTATCTGTCAGGAGGTGGAGGAGCGATGCTCTGCAGAGAGGTCAGTGGTGTAATAATCTGCAGGATATATCACTATGTATCTGTCAGGAGGTGGAGGAGCGATGCTCTGCAGAGAGGTCAGTGGTGTAATAATCTGCAGGATATATCACTGTGTATCTGTCAGGAGGTGGAGGAGCGATGCTCTGCAGAGAGGTCAGTGGTGTAATAATCTGCAGGATAGATCACTATCTATCTGTCAGGAGGTGGAGGAGCGATGCTCTGCAGAGAGGTCAGTGGTCTAATAATCTGCAGGATATATCACTGTGTATCTTTCAGGACGTGGAGGAGCGATGCTCTGCAGAGAGGTCAGGGGAGCACGATGACTGCAGGATGGCGGTGTGACTTGCAGAGCACGATGACTGCAGGATGGCGGTGTGACCTGTGGAGCACGATGACTGCAGGATGGCGGTGTGACCTGTGGAGCACGATGACTGCAGGATGGCGGTGTGACCTGTGGAGCACGATGACTGCAGGATGGCGGTGTGACCTGTGGAGCACGATGACTGCAGGATGGCGGTGTGACCTGCGGAGCACAATGACTGCAGGATAGCGGTGTGACCTGTGGAGCACGATGACTGCAGGATGGCGGTGTGACCTGTGGAGCACGATGACTGCAGGATGGCGGTGTGACCTGTGGAGCACGATGACTGCAGGATGGCGGTGTGACCTGCGGAGCACGATGACTGCAGGATGGCGGTGTGACCTGTGGAGCACGATTACTGCAGGATGGCGCTGTGACCTGCAGAGCATGATGACTGCAGGATGGCGGTGTGACCTGTAGAGCACGATGACTGCAGGATGGCGGTGTGACCTGTAGAGCACGATGACTGCAGGATGGCGGTGTGACCTGTGGAGCACGATGACTGCAGGATGGCGGTGTGACCTGTAGAGCACGATGACTGCAGGATGGCTGTGTGACTTGCGGAGCACGATGACTGCAGGACGGCGGTGTGACTTGCGGAGCATGATTACATGAATGGATGCCGTCCTCACCGCCGGCAATAAGGGACTTCGCTGCAGGAGAAATTCAAACAATCTGAATGTAAAATCCGCAGCCAATAAGAGTTGGGGTCACCGACAGATTGCGATCGGCATAAATAGCAGCCGCTGATCGCCCCCCACAGGTCTGCGCTTACAGGGGAAGGGCCCTGCAGACCACCTCCGTCACATGAAGAGGCAGAAACCGCCCAAGAAAGAGGCAACAAAGATTGGGCTAGAAGTGGTCCAGAGAGGCCCGGACCCCACAGCGCCCCCTCCTCCACACCCAGGAGCTGTCATGGCCGCCCCTGGGGGCAGATTGCTCCTCACTTCCCATGACATGATGCCCCCCAGCCTTCAGGTGCATTCCTCCTCCTCCTCTTCTCTTCTCTTTGAAGCTTTGAGTGAGGAAGAAGAGGAGTCTGAGGAATGTGCGGGGATTTCCTGTGACTCCATCATAAATGCGGAGGACAATGCCCCCCCAGGGTTAATGCTGCTGTTTGCTGGCACTTGCTCCAGAGGTTTACTATCTGCCCCCATGGGGCATCGCTTCTGCTGATGATGACGGGGAAGATTACACAAGGTGTACACCTCCGCTTGTAAAGTGTCAGCTCCGGTATCGCCCCCCCAGACCACCCGGCTCTCTGGGGTGTAAAATGTTAGTATCGCCAACATAGAATGAAAAGCGCACACAGGGTAAGAGATACAATGTATCCGAGCCAGAAAATACAAAGTATCCGAGCCAAAGGATACAATGTATCCAAGAGAAAGGATACAATGTACCCGAGAAACAGAGAGGATACAATATACCCGAGAGAGAGGATACGATGGACTCAATAGAGGTGATACAGGTGCTCCTCACAAAATTAGAATATCATCAAAAAGTGAATTTATCTCAATTCTTCAATTCAAAAAGTGAATCTCCTATATTCTATAGAGTCATTACACACAGAGTGATCTATTTCACGTGTTTATTTCTGTTAATGTTGATGATTATGGCTTACAGTCAATGAAAACCCAAAAGTCATTATCTCAGTAAATTAGAATACTTTATAACACCAGCTTGAAAAATGATTGTAAAATCCGAACTGTTCCCTACAGAAATGTATGATCAGTAAATGCACTCAATACTTGGTCGGGGCTCCTTTTGCACCAATTACTGCATCAATGCGGCGTGGCATGGAGGCAATCAGCCTGTGGCTGCTGAGGGGTTATGGAGGCCCAGGTTGCTTTGATAGCAGCCTTCAGCTCGTCTGCATTGTTGGGTCTGGTGTCTCATCTTCCTCTTGACAATACTCTATAGATTCTCTATGGGGTTAAGGTCAGAGTTTGCTGCCATTCAAGCCCAGTGATACTGTTGTTTTTACACCAGGTATTGGTACTTTTGGCAGTGTGGACAGGGGCCAAGTCCTGCTGGAGAATGACATTTCCATCTCCAAAAAGCTTGTCAGCAGAAGCATGAAGAGCTCTAAAATGTCCTGGTAGACGGCTGCGCTGACTTTGGTCTTCATAAAACACAGTGGACCTACACCAGCAGATGACATGGCTCCCCAAACCATCACTGACTGTGGAGACTTCACACTAGACCTCCAGCAGCTTGGATTGTGGCCTCTCCACTCTTCCTCCAGACTCTGGGACCCTGATTTCCAAGAGATACATGATACGATTCTTTCTGCAGTGACCACTAGGGGGAGCTCCCTGTATACAGAGATACATGATAAGATTGCAGTCATAAGTCCTTCACTTTCTATTCTGTACTAACAGTGTGGTTCTTAATATTGGATTAGTGACTGATAACACCTCTATATACAGTAGATAAAACAGGACCCAACATTCACAATAGGTGATGTCACAGCTCACCTCCTCCTGTACAATGACTGATAACACCTCTATATACAGTAGATATCACAGGATCCACCATTCACAATAGGGGATGTCACAGCTCACCTCCTCCTCCTGTACAATGACTGATAACACCTCTATATACAGTAGATTACACTGGATCCACCATTCACAATAGGTGATGTCACAGCTCACCTCCTCCTCCTCCTGTACAATGACTGATAACACCTCTATATACAGTAGATTACACCGGATCCACCTTTCACAATAGATGATGTCACAGCTCACCACCTCCTCCTCCTGTACAATGACTGATAACACCTCTATATACAGAAGCTAACACGATCCACTATTCACAATACGTGATGTCACAGCTCACCTCCTCCTCCCGTACTATGACTGATAACACCTCTATATACAGTAGATAACACAGGATCCACCATTCACAATAGATGTCACAGCTCCCCTCCTCCTCCTGTACAATGACTGATAACACCTCTATATACAGCAGATAACACAGAATCCACCATTCACAATAAGCGATGTCACAGCTCACCTCCTCCTCCTGTACAATGACTGATAATACCTCTATATACAGCAGATAACACAGAATCCACCATTCACAATAAGCGATGTCACAGCTCACCTCCTCCTCCTGTATAATGACTGATAACACCTCTATATACAGTAGATAACACAGGATCCACCATTCACAATAGGTGATGTCACAGCTCACCTCCTCCTCCTGTACAATGACTGATAACACCTCTATATACAGTAGATAACACAGGATCCACCATTCACAATAGGTGATGTCACAGCTCACCTCCTCCTCCTGTACAATGACTGATAACACCTCTATATACAGTAGATAACACAGGATCCACCATTCACAATAGGTGATGTCACAGCTCACCTCCTCCTCCTGTACAATGACTGATAACACCTCTATATACAGTAGATAACACAGGATCCACCATTCACAATAGGCGATGTCACAGCTCACCTCCTCCTGTACAATGACTGATAACACCTCTATATACAGTAGGTAACACAGGATCCACCAATCACAATAGATAATGTCACAGCTCACCTCCTCCTCCTGTACAATGACTGATATCACCTCTATATACAGTAGATTACACAGGATCCACCTTTCACAATAGATGATGTCACAGCTCACCTCCTCCTCCTGTACAATGACTGATAACACCTCTATATACAGTAGATTACACAGGATCCACCTTTCACAATAGGTGATGTCACAGCTCACCTCCTCCTCCTGTACAATGACTGATAACAACTCTATATACAGTAGATTACACAGGATCCACCATTCACAATAGGTGATGTCACAGCTCACCTCCTCCTCCTGTACAATGACTGATAACACCTCTATATACAGTAGATAACACAGGACCCACCATTCACAATAGGTGATGTCACAGCTCACCTCCTCCTCCTGTACAATGACTGATAACACCTCTATATACAGTAGATTACACAGGATCCACCTTTCACAATAGGTGATGTCACAGCTCACCTCCTCCTCCTGTACAATGACTGATAACACCTCTATATACAGTAGATTACACAGGATCCACCTTTCACAATAGGTGATGTCACAGCTCACCTCCTCCTCCTGTACAATGACTGATAACACCTCTATATACAGTAGATTACACAGGATCCACCTTTCACAATAGGTGATGTCACAGCTCACCTCCTCCTCCTGTACAATGACTGATAACACCTCTATATACAGTAGATTACACAGGATCCACCTTTCACAATAGGTGATGTCACAGCTCAGTTATCACATTTTTCAGTCGGCAATTGATGCAACAATCAGTGTCAAATTAGTAATAAAAGCGCTGTACAGAGCCCCTTTCATTACGGATTACAGACCTGCTCCGTCTCTTTTGGTTGTGCCTAATTCTGACTAATGGTCCAACTCCAGCACTAAGAGTTCTTCTCTTCCATCTACAGGACGCTGCACCAGGAATCATTTTCGAGTCATAACCCCTATAGGACACACAGAACCCTATAGAAATCTACAATCCCCCGTAACCGTCACTGCATCTAAATATCCAGTTATATTCCGATCTCCCCCATATAGAGCTTTAAACAGCTGGTCCGTGAAATGCAGCACCCCACCCCCACCCTGCGACATCTGTATGGCAGCTGTCATTAAATGCACATTCAGGGGGTCGTCAGCTGGAATGTTCTAGAGGGAATGACTGAAAAATGATCCATATCCTCTGTCGTAATGATCGTCTTCCTTCTATTAATCAGGAGTCCTCATACTGATAGCCCACTGAGGGCAGCCGGGATACTGGGGGCTCCAAAGGATGGGAACGCTGATGCCGTAATCCATATGGACAGCCGCCCTTAGATCTGCTCAGACTTCAAAGATTTCTGCGGAAGTCGCTTATCTTCGATGTGGATGGGAAACAAGTCAGACATTGTGAGGAATGAAGCCGGGTTCCCTCTGTAGCGCTAGATCTTGCCGAATAAGCAGGGACCCGATCACATTCGCTCACCTCTGATTGAGACCTATCAGTTTGGAAAAGTTTATAAAGTCGTTTCTCTGGGACTCCAGCGAACCACAGCGAGAGCCATTATCCACTAACTAGATGGTAGCCCGATTCTAATGCACTGGGTATTCTAGAATATGTATGTAGTTTATTTATGAAGATTTTAGAATAATACATTGAATACACAGGATTCGGCCGGCCGCGACCAATTAGCAAATCGTGGTTCAAATCCCGCGCCAATTCGCGGCCGGACTGCGCCTGTCGCTGATTGTTCGCAGCCGGCCACGTAGTATATAGCAGCCCACGTAGTAAATAGCACAGCCACGTAGTATACAGGTCCTTCTCAAAAAATTAGCATATAGTGTTAAATTTCATTATTTACCGTAATGATTACAATTAAACTTTCATATATTATAGATTCATTATCCACCAACTGAAATTTGTCAGGTCTTTTATTGTTTTAATACTGATGATTTTGGCCTACAACTCCTGATAACCCAAAAAACCTGTCTCAATAAATTAACATATCAAGAAAAGGTTCTCTTAGGCCATGTGCACACGTTAAGTATTTTTCGCGTTTTTTTCGCGTTTTTTCGCTATAAAAACATGATAAAAACGCGAAAAAAACGCTTACATATGCCTCCCATTATTTTAAGTGTATTCCGCATTTTTTGTGCAAATGTAGCCTTTTTTTCCGCGAAAAAATCGCATCGCGGAAAAAAAAGCAACATGTTCATTAAAATGCGGAATTGCAGGGGATTCCACACACCTAGGGGTCCATTGATCTGCTTACTTCCCGCACGGGGCTGTGCCCACGAGGCGGGAAGTAAGCAGATTATGTGCGGTTGGTACCCAGGGTGGAGGAGAGGAGACTCTCCTCCACGCACTGGGCACCATATAATTGGTAAAAAAATAAGAATTAAAATAAAAAATAGTCCTATACTCACCCTCGATGTCTTCCCGCCTCCACTGCACGCTGTCACTTCGGTTCCTGTAGCTGATGTGCGGTGAAGGACCTCGCCGATGACGTCACTGTCCTGTGATTGGTCGTGAGCGGTCATGTGACCGCTCACGTGACCGTGACGTCACGGAAGGTCCTGTGCGCACAGACCAGCTATAGGAAGAGGAACGGACGCCGGTGAGGAGATGTCTGGGTGAGTATAAGCATTTTTTTTATTTTTTTTATTATTTTTAAACATTCTATCTTTTACTATAGATGCTGCATAAGCTGCATCTATAGTAAAAAGTTGGTCACACTTGTCAAACACTATGTTTGACAAGTGTGACCAACCTGTCAGTCAGTTTTCCAAGCGATGCTACAGATCGCTTGGAAAACTTTAGCATTCTGCAAGCTAATTACGCTTGCAGAATGCTAAAAAAACGCAAAAAAAAAACGGAAAAAAAACGCAAAAAAAAATATGCGGATTTCTTGCAGAAAATTTCCGGTTTTCTTCAGGAAATTTCTGCAAGAAATCCTGAACGTGTGCACATACCCTAAATGACCTATTACCCTAATCTTCTGAATCAACTAATTAACTCTAAACACATGCAAAAGATACCTGAGGCTTTTAAAAACTCCCTGCCTGGTTCATTACTCAAAACCCCCATCATGGGTAAGACTAGCGACCTGACAGATGTCAAGAAGGCCATCATTGACACCCTCAAGCAAGAGGGTAAGACCCAGAAAGAAATTTCTCAACAAATAGGCTGTTCCCAGAGTGCTGTATCAAGGCACCTCAATGGTAAGTCTGTTGGAAGGAAACAATGTGGCAGAAAACGCTGTACAACGAGAAGAGGTGACCGGACCCTGAGGAAGATTGTGGAGAAGGACCGATTCCAGACCTTGGGGAACCTGAGGAAGCAGTGGACTGAGTCTGGTGTGGAAACATCCAGAGCCACCGTGCACAGGAGTGTGCAGGAAATGGGCTACAGGTGCCGCATTCCCCAGGTAAAGCCACTTTTTGGGCTACAGAGAAGCAGCACTGGACTGTTGCTAAGTGGTCCCAAGTACTTTTTTCTGATGAAAGCAAATTTTGCATGTCATTCGGAAATCAAGGTGCCAGAGTCTGGAGGAAGACTGGGGAGAAGGAAATGCCAAAATGCCTGAAGTCCAGTGTCAAGTACCCACAGTCAGTGATGGTGTGGGGTGCCATGTCAGCTGCTGGTGTTGGTCCACTGTGTTTCATCAAGGGCAGGGTCAATGCAGCTAGCTATCAGGAGATTTTGGAGCACTTCATGCTTCCATCGGCTGAAATGCTTTATGGAGATGAAGATTTCATTTTTCAGCACGACCTGGCACCTGCTCACAGTGCCAAAACCACTGGTAAATGGTTTACTGACCATGGTATTACTGTGCTCAATTGGCCTGCCAACTCTCCTGACCTGAACCCCATAGAGAATCTGTGGGATATTGTGAAGAGAAAGTTGAGAGACGCAAGACCCAACACTCTGGATGAGCTTAAGGCCGCTATTGAAGCATCCTGGGCCTCCATAACATCTCAGCAGTGTCACAGGCTGATTGCCTCCATGCCACGCCGCATTGAAGCAGTCATTTCTGCCAAAGGATTCCCGACCAAGTATTGAGTGCATAACTGAACATTATTATTTGATGGTTTTTTTGTTTGGTATTAAAAAACACTTTTATTTGATTGGACGGTTGAAATATGCTAATTTATTGAGACAGGTTTTTTGGGTTATCAGGAGTTGTATGCCAAAATCATCAGTATTAAAACAATAAAAGACCTGACAAATTTCAGTTGGTGGATAATGAATCTATAATATATGAAAGTTTAATTGTAATCATTACATTATGGTAAATAATGAAATTTAACACTATATGCTAATTTTTTGAGAAGGACCTGTATAACACAGCCACCTAGTATATTGCACAGCCATGTAGTATATAGCACAGCCACGTAGTATATAGCACAGCCCACGGAGTATATAGCACAGCCACGTAGTATAAAACACAGCCCACGGAGTATATAGCACAGCCCACGGAGTGTATAACAGCTGTTATGATCTGGTGGCCTAAGAGCAGCATGGGACGTACTCTGGAGAAGGTGGTACCTGTACTGACCGCAGACCCTGAACTTAACACCGCAACTAGAAGTAGCCGTGGAATGTACCTAGCGCTCCCTAGACATCTCGACACAGCCGGAGGACTAATTACCCCTAGAGATAGAAAAGGGAAAACTATCTTGCCTCAGAGAAAATCCCCAAAGGATAGACAGCCCCCCACAAATATTGACTGTGAGAGGAGAGGGAAAAAACATACACAGACTGAAATGAGAATTTAGCAAAGGAGGCCACTTCTAGCTAAATAGAAAGGATAGGACAGAGTACTATGCGGTCAGTATTAAAACACTAGAAAATATCCACCACAGAAAATACAAAATCTCCACAGCTAACTAAAGATATGGAGGGTATATCTGCATCTCCAGAGATACCAGCTTGGCTAAACAAATCCTTATACAGACCAAGCTGGACAAGACAAAAACATGGAAAAGAACAAAACAAGGCCACAGCATGTGGACAGCAAAAATCAAGGCCAGAACTTATCTTTGTTGAAATGAACTGCAAAGCAGAAGAGACCAGGCAGGGATGTGAATCCTCCAGGAACAATGGACAACTGGCACTGACTAAAGGGTGAAGCAAGACTAAATAGCCCAGTCAGATTTGCAAAAAGTGAAGACACCTGATAAATGCTGCGATTCAGAGACAGCAGCGCTACCAGTTACAACCACCGGAGGGAGCCCAAGAGCAGAATTCACAACAGTACCCCCCCCTTGAGGAGGGGTCACCGAACCCTCATCAGAGCCCCCAGGCCGATCAGGACGAGCCAAATGAAAGGCACGAACCAAATCATCAGCATGAACATCGGAGGCAACAACCCAAGAATTATCCTCCTGGCCATAACCCTTCCATTTGACAAGATACTGAAGCTTCCGCCTCGAAAAACGAGAATCCAAGATCTTCTCCACAACATACTCCAACTCCCCATCAATCAACACCGGGGCAGGAGGATCAACAGAGGGAACAACGGGCACCACATATTTCCGCAACAAAGATCTATGAAAAACATTATGGATGGAAAAAGAGGCTGGAAGGGCCAAACGAAAAGACACTGGATTGATAATCTCAGAAATCCTATAAGGGCCAATAAACCGAGGCTTGAACTTAGGGGAAGAAACCTTCATAGGAACATGACGGGAAGACAACCAGACCAAATCCCCAACCCGAAGCCGGGAACCAACACAGCGACGACAGTTAGCAAAACGCTGAGCCTTCTCCTGAGACAACACCAAATTGTCCACAACATGAGCCCAAATCTGCTGCAACCTGTCAACCACAGAATCCACACCAGGACAATCAGAAGGCTCAACCTGCCCCGAAGAAAAACGAGGATGAAAACCAAAATTACAAAAGAAGGGCGAAACCAAAGTAGCCAAACTAGCCCGATTATTAAGGGCAAACTCGGCCAATGGCAAGAAAGCCACCCAATCATCCTGATCAGCAGACACAAAGCATCTCAAATAAGTCTCCAAAGTCTGATTAGTTCGCTCGGTTTGGCCAATTCTAAGTCCATTAAGTTTAGAGCGGCACCTGAATCCACAAATGCCATGACAGAAAATGACGATAATGAGCAGATCAGGGTCACAGATAACAGAAATTTAGGTTGTACAGTACTGATGGTAACAGAACTAGTGATTCTCTTGGTACGCTTAGGGCAATCAGAAATAACATGAGCAGAATCGCCGCAGTAAAAGCACAACCTATTCTGACGTCTGAATCCTTGTCGTTCAGCTCTAGACACGATCCTATCACACTGCATAGGCTCAGGACTCTGCTCGGAAGGCAACGCCACAGTGTGCACAACTCTGCGCTCGCGCAAGCGCCGATCAATCTGAATGGCCAGAGACATAGAATCACTCAGACCAGCAGGCGTGGGGAACCCCACCATAACATCTTTAATGGATTCAGAAAGACCCTTTCTGAAGATTGCCGCCAAAGCATCCTCATTCCATTTAGTCAGTACAGACCATTTTCTAAACTTCTGGCAATATGATTCTGCCGCTTCTTGACCCTGACACAGGGCCAACAAGGTCTTCTCAGCATGATCCACTGAATTAGGTTTGTCATACAATAACCCTAGAGCCTGAAAAAAGGTGTCTACATTAAGCAACGCCGGATTCCCAGGTTCCAGGGCAAATGCCCAATCCTGGGGGTCACCACGCAGCAGAGATATAACAATTTTAACCTGCTGGATGGGATCACCAGAGGAACGGGGTTTCAGAGCAAAAAACAGTTTACAGTTATTTTTAAAGCTCAGAAATTTGGACCTATCCCCAAAAAACAAATCAGGAGTTGGAATTCTAGGCTCTAAAACCGGAGTCTGAACGATATAATCGGAAATACCCTGTACTTTAGCAGCAAGTTGATCCACACGAGAAGCCAATCCCTGAACATCCATACCAGTGCCGAACTCCTGAGCCACCCAGAGGTAAAGAGGGAAGAAAAAAAAAAAACACAACAGACTACAGAAAAAAAAAATGGCTCAGCACTTTCCTTCCCTTCTTCTGAGATGCGGTTAACTCATTGTTGGCCAGTTGTACTGTTATGATCTGGTGGCCTAAGAGCAGCATGAGACGTACTCTGGAGAAGGTGGCACCTGTACTGACCGCAGACCCTGAACTTCACACCGCAACTAGAAGTAGCCGTGGAATGTACCTAGCACTCCCTAGACATCTCGACACAGCCGGAGGACTAATTACCCCTAGAGATAGAAAAGGGAAAACTATCTTGCCTCAGAGAAAATCCCCAAAGGATAGACAGCCCCCCACAAATATTGACTGTGAAAGGAGAGGGAAAAAACATACACAGACTGAAATGAGAATTTAGCAAAGGAGGCCACTTCTAGCTAAATAGAAAGGATAGGACAGAGTACTATGCGGTCAGTATTAAAACACTAGAAAATATCCACCACAGAAAATACAAAATCTCCACAGCTAACTAAAGATATGGAGGGTATATCTGCATCTCCAGAGATACCAGCTTGGCTAAACAAATCCTTATACAGACCAAGCTGGACAAGACAAAAACATGGAAAAGAACAAAACAAGGCCACAGCATGTGGACAGCAAAAATCAAGGCCAGAACTTATCTTTGTTGAAATGAACTGCAAAGCAGAAGAGACCAGGCAGGGATGTGAATCCTCCAGGAACAATGGACAACTGGCACTGACTAAAGGGTGAAGCAAGACTAAATAGCCCAGTCAGATTTGCAAAAAGTGAACACACCTGATAAATGCTGCGATTCAGAGACAGCAGCGCTACCAGTTACAACCACCGGAGGGAGCCCAAGAGCAGAATTCACAACAGTACCCCCCCTTGAGGAGGGGTCACCGAACCCTCATCAGAGCCCCCAGGCCGATCAGGACGAGCCAAATGAAAGGCACGAACCAAATCATCAGCATGAACATCGGAGGCAACAACCCAAGAATTATCCTCCTGGCCATAACCCTTCCATTTGACAAGATACTGAAGCTTCCGCCTCGAAAAACGAGAATCCAAGATCTTCTCCACAACATACTCCAACTCCCCATCAATCAACACCGGGGCAGGAGGATCAACAGAGGGAACAACGGGCACCACATATTTCCGCAACAAAGATCTATGAAAAACATTATGGATGGAAAAAGAGGCTGGAAGGGCCAAACGAAAAGACACTGGATTGATAATCTCAGAAATCCTATAAGGGCCAATAAACCGAGGCTTAAACTTAGGGGAAGAAACCTTCATAGGGACATGACGGGAAGACAACCAAACCAAATCCCCAACCCGAAGCCGGGAACCAACACAGCGACGACAGTTAGCAAAACGCTGAGCCCCCTCCTGAGACAACACCAAATTGTCCACAACATGAGCCCAAATCTGCTGCAACCTGTCAACCACAGAATCCACACCAGGACAATCAGAAGGCTCAACCTGCCCCGAAGAAAAACGAGGATGAAAACCAAAATTACAAAAGAAGGGCGAAACCAAAGTAGCCGAACTAGCCCGATTATTAAGGGCAAACTCGGCCAATGGCAAGAAAGCCACCCAATCATCCTGATCAGCAGACACAAAGCATCTCAAATAAGTCTCCAAAGTCTGATTAGTTCGCTCGGTTTGGCCAATTCTAAGTCCATTAAGTTTAGAGCGGCACCTGAATCCACAAATGCCATGACAGAAAATGACGATAATGAGCAGATCAGGGTCACAGATAACAGAAATTTAGGTTGTACAGTACTGATGGTAACAGAACTAGCGATTCTCTTGGTACGCTTAGGGCAATCAGAAATAACATGAGCAGAATCGCCGCAGTAAAAGCACAACCTATTCTGACGTCTGAATCCTTGTCGTTCAGCTCTAGACACGATCCTATCACACTGCATAGGCTCAGGACTCCGCTCGGAAGACAACGCCACAGTGTGCACAACTCTGCGCTCGCGCAAGCGCCGATCAATCTGAATGGCCAGAGACATAGAATCACTCAGACGAGCAGGCGTGGGAAACCCCAACATAACATCTTTAACAGATTCAGAAAGACCCTTTCTGAAGATTGCCGCCAAAGCATCCTCATTCCATTTAGTCAGTACAGACCATTTTCTAAACTTCTGGCAATATGATTCTGCCGCTTCTTGACCCTGACACAGGGCCAACAAGGTCTTCTCAGCATGATCCACTGAATTAGGTTTGTCATACAATAACCCTAGAGCCTGAAAAAAGGTGTCTACATTAAGCAACGCCGGATTCTCAGGTTCCAGGGCAAATGCCCAATCCTGGGGGTCACCACGCAGCAGAGATATAACAATTTTAACCTGCTGGATGGGATCACCAGAGGAACGGGGTTTCAGAGCAAAAAACAGTTTACAGTTATTTTTAAAGCTCAGAAATTTGGACCTATCCCCAAAAAACAAATCAGGAGTTGGAATTCTAGGCTCTAAAACCGGAGTCTGAACGATATAATCGGAAATACCCTGTACTTTAGCAGCAAGTTGATCCACACGAGAAGCCAATCCCTGAACATCCATACCAGCGCCGAACTCCTGAGCCACCCAGAGGTAAAGAGGGAAGAAAAAAAAAAAAACACAACAGACTACAGAAAAAAAAATGGCTCAGCACTTTCCTTCCCTTCTTCTGAGATGCGGTTAACTCATTGTTGGCCAGTTGTACTGTTATGATCTGGTGGCCTAAGAGCAGCATGGGACGTACTCTGGAGAAGGTGGTACCTGTACTGACCGCAGACCCTGAACCTAACACCGCAACTAGAAGTAGCCGTGGAATGTACCTAGCGCTCCCTAGACATCTCGACACAGCCGGAGGATTAATTACCCCTAGAGATAGAAAAGGGAAAACTATCTTGCCTCAGAGAAAATCCCCAAAGGATAGACAGCCCCCCACAAATATTGACTGTGAGAGGAGAGGGAAAAAACATACACAGACTGAAATGAGAATTTAGCAAAGGAGGCCACTTCTAGCTAAATAGAAAGGATAGGACAGAGTACTATGCGGTCAGTATTAAAACACTAGAAAATATCCACCACAGAAAATACAAAAACTCCACAGCTAACTAAAGATATGGAGGGTATATCTGCATCTCCAGAGATACCAGCTTGGCTAAACAAATCCTTATACAGACCAAGCTGGACAAGACAAAAACATGGAAAAGAACTGAACAATAAGGCCACAGCATGTGGACAGCAAAAATCAAGGCCGGAACTTATCTTTGTTGAAATGAACTGCAAAGCAGAAGAGACCAGGCAGGGATGTGAATCCTCCAGGAACAATGGACAACTGGCACTGACTAAAGGGTGAAGCAAGACTAAATAGCCCAGTCAAAATTGCAAAAAGTGAACACACCTGATAAATGCTGCGATTCAGAGACAGCAGCGCTACCACTTACAACCACCGCAGGGAGCCCAAGAGCAGAATTCACAACAAACAGCCCACATAGCATATAACACAGCCACGTAGTTTATAACAGCCCACGTAGCATATAACACTGCTCACATAGTATATAACAGCCCACGCACGCAGTATATAACACAGCCCATGCAGTGTATAACACAGCCCACGTAGTATATAGCACATCCCACATAGTTTTTAACAGCCCATGTAGTGTATAACACAGCCATGTAGTATATAGCACAGCCCACGTAGTATATAGCACAGCCCACACAGTATATAGCACAGCCCACGTAGTATATAGCAAGCCAACGTAGTATATAGCACTGCCCACGTAGTATATAGCACTGCCCATGTAGTATATAGCACTGCCCACGTAGTATGTTGCACTGCCCACGTAGTATGCTGCACTGCCCACATAGTATGTTGCACAGCCCACGTAGTATATAGCACAGCCCACGCAGTATATAGCACTGCCCACGTAGTATATAGCACTGCCCACGTAGTATATAGCACTGCCCACGTAGTATATAGCACTGCCCACGTAGTATATAGCACTGCCCACGTAGTATATAGCACAGCCCACGTAGTATATAGCACAGCCCACGTAGTATATAGCACTGCCCACGTAGTATATAGCACTGCCCACGTAGTATATAGCACTGCCCACGTAGTATGTTGCACTGCCCACGTAGTATGCTGCACTGCCCACATAGTATGTTGCACAGCCCACGTAGTATATAGCACAGCCCACGCAGTATATAGCACTGCCCACGTAGTATATAGCACTGCCCACGTAGTATATAGCACTGCCCACGTAGTATATAGCACTGCCCACGTAGTATATAGAACAGCCCATGTAGTATATTGCACAGCCCACGTAGTATATTGCACAGCCCACGTAGTATATAGCAATGTGGGCATCATATCCCTGTTAAAAAAAAGAATTAAAATAAAAATAGTTATATACTCACCTTCCGTCGGCCCCCGGATCCAGGCGAAGCGTTTACCGATGCTCCTCGCGCGATCCGGTCCCAAGAGTGCATTGCGGTCTCGCAAGATGATGACGTAGCGGTCTCGCAAGACCGCTACGTCATCATCTTGCGAGATCTCAATACATGGAGCGGTCACCGGAGCGCCGCGAGGAGCAGGAAAGGCCTGTTCTGGATCCGCGGGGCCGACGGAAGGTGAGGATATAACGATTTTTTTTTTTTTTTTATTATTTTTAACATTAGATCTGTTTACTATTGATGCCGCATAGGCAGCATCAATAGTAAAAAGTTGGTCACACAGGGTTAATAGCAGCATTAATGGAGTGCATTACCCGCGGCATAACGCGGTCCGTTACCGCTGCCATTAACCCTGTGTGAGCGCTGACTGGAGGGGATTATGGAGCGGGCACTGACTGCGGGGAGGAATGAGCGGCCATTTTGCAGCCGGACTGTGCCCGTCGCTGATTGGTCGTGGCTGTTTTGCCGCGACCAATCAGCGACTTGGGATTTCCGTGACAGACAAACAGACAGAAGTGACCCTTAGACAATTATATAGTAGATGGTGAAAACGTGGAACAGTGGTGAACCTTCCCAGGAGTAGCCGGGAGACCAAAATTACCCCAGGAGCGCAGCGACGACTCATCCAAGAGGTCACAAAAGACCCCACAGCAAAAAGAGAAATTGCCCCTGCTGATGCGCCTCACAGAGGATAGTCTGGACTGAATACATTGTAACAAACCCTCAGCTGGGAGAAGCATGAGCTCAGGAAGGTGTTTCCAGGGCCGGGTGTAAATGTATGTTCACTGACAGCAAGAAGAGGTGTAATGAAATGGAAGTACAAGGTATGTTAGTAGACCCGGGAGAGCGCTCACCCTCGTGTCTGTGCGGCTCTCAGGGTCTGTGCACCGGGACTGGCAGCGCTTTGGACGCAGCTCATGTTCGCTTCTGTCTATTCTGTATCCTCTGTGATCACTGAACCGTGCGGATTCACCTCGTCCAGTACATACTCCTGTCTCTGCAAGTGAAATTGACATGCTGCGGTCTGGAGAGATGTGCCGCATGTCCGTC
Organism: Ranitomeya variabilis; assembly: GCF_051348905.1. NCBI lineage: Eukaryota > Metazoa > Chordata > Amphibia > Anura > Dendrobatidae > Ranitomeya > Ranitomeya variabilis. The sequence goes on from NC_135237.1 coordinate 14,844,752, forward strand.
TCCGCGGGTGATCCGCAGGCAACTCTGGGCGAATCATGGACATGGATTTCGATTTCTAGAAATCCCATCCACTATGTTGTAACATCTGGACGCTGCGGGTTGGGCACTGCACAAGTACACAGCATTTGCTGATCGTCTGCACATACCCTAAGGGGCAGTGCTGGGAATATTGAGGCATCGCAGAAACCGCATGTGTTTGTCAATAAAATGTAACAACTTATGGAATGTTTATAATTGTCTGTCTGTAACCATAGAAACAGCCGAATAAAAGAGTGAAAAACACTGAAAAAGCAAAATGTCTGTGTCAGAACTTTTGGCCACAAATGGGTATATACAGTATATACAGTAGTGTTCAAAATACGAGCCGTCCAATATGACCAGATTAATCCCTGTTTTTGGTATAAATTAGATCACCACGTCACACAATTTAGAGGTCGGTGCAGTAGATTCTAAGAAAACCTCAGACTCCGCATTCATGATCTGCAGGTTTCTGAGTCTAAATACAAGGAGGGGGCTAAAAGGCCAGATAAGACAATAGAAAGGTCTATGTAAAAAAATTACAAACTTTATTAGATATATATATACAAACGGCATGGGTTGGTGGGGGTTAAAATTGCCATATGTTTACACATTGAACATGCAGGGGGTGTATGGGATCATACGGCTATTTGATTATATCGCGATCATATTGTCTATTAGCCAGTGGCACAAATGTTTGGACAATAATATCCCATCTAGGTGAAAAATAGCTGCAAGTTGCATGATATAATAAAAGAATTCAAAATAGCATATAATCACTCATTACCTGATCCACCCAGAGGGAGCCAAAGGGTCCACCCGCCCCGACGCACGTTTTGGTGATGGCTCCTTCTTCAAATAGCCATATGATCCCATATGCCCCCTGCATGTTCAATGTGTAAACATGTCGCAATTTTAACCCCCCCACCAACACATGCCTTTTGTATTTGTATATATTATATGTATCTAATAAAGTTTGTAATTTTTTGACAGAGACCTTTCTATTGTCTTATCTGGCCTTTTGGCCCCTCCTTATATTTAGTTTGTCGACATTTGGTCTTCGTTGTGTCCAGGTTATATGTTGAAGGGTGTGGATTTTTATTTGACATCTTCGTTGCTTGTTATTATTATATCCATGATTCACTTCATCCCCTACATATAATGTCTGTCATTTACATCTTATGGTAAGGTTTCTGAGTCTGTGTATTAAAATAATTAATTAAAAGTCGGTGTGATCACAATAATAGCAGTGTGGAGTTCAAATAGTGCGGTCAATGATTCTGTGAAGAGACGGGGGAGAATCCGGTGGCCCTTATCTAAGGGTGAAGCCGAGACATGTTGCATTTCTGCTTGAAAACCTGAGAAATATGGGTCGTTCGAGACATTGTTCAGAAGAACAGCGGACTGTGATTAAAAAGTTGATTGGAGAATTGCAGACAATAATCGGCTGTTCAGCTACAATGATCTTCAATGCTTTATAATGGAAACCAAACCGGAGAGACGAGGAAGAAAACGGAAGACGACCATTCACATGGATGGAAGAACAGCCAAAATGGCAAAGGCTCAGCCAACGATCGGCTCCAGGATGATCACAGACAGTCTCCCGTTACCAGTGATCGGCTCCAGGATGATCACAGTCTCACATTACCAACGATCGGCTCCAGGATGATCACACACAGTCTCACGTTACCAATGAACGGCTCCAGGATGATCACAGACAGTCTCACGTTACCAGTGATCGGCTCCAGGATGATCACAGACAGTCTCCCGTTACCAATGATCGGCTCCAGGATGATCACAGTCTCACATTACCAACGATCGGCTCCAGGATGATCACACACAGTCTCACGTTACCAATGATCGGCTCCAGGATGATCACAGACAGTCTCACGTTACCAGTGATCGGCTCCAGGATGATCACAGACAGTCTCACGTTACCAGTGATCGGCTCCAGGATGATCACACACAGTCTCACGTTACCAATGATCGGCTCCAGGATGATCACAGTCTCACGTTACCAATGATCGGCTCCAAGATGATCACAGACAGTCTCACGTTACCAATGATCGGCTCCAGGATGATCACAGTCTCACGTTACCAATGATCGGCTCCAGGATGATCAGACAGTCTCCCATTACCAATGATCGGCTCCAGGATGATCACAGTCTCACATTACCAACGATCGGCTCCAGGATGATCACACACAGTCTCACGTTACCAATGATCGGCTCCAGGATGATCACAGAGTCTCACGTTACCAGTGATCGGCTCCAGGATGATCACACACAGTCTCACGTTACCAATGATCGGCTCCAGGATGATCACAGACAGTCTCACGTTACCAGTGATCGGCTCCAGGATGATCACAGTCTCACGTTACCAATGATCGGCTCCAAGATGATCACAGACAGTCTCACGTTACCAGTGATCGGCTCCAGGATGATCACAGTCTCACGTTACCAATGATCGGCTCCAGGATGATCACAGACAGTCTCACGTTACCAATGATCGGCTCCAGGATGATCACAGACAGTCTCACGTTACTAATGATCAGCTCCAGGATGATCACAGACAGTCTCACATTCCCAATGATCGGCTCCAGGATGATCACAGTCTCACGTTACCAATGATCAGCTCCAGGATGATCACAGTCTCACGTTACCAGTGATCGGCTCCAAGATGATCACAGACAGTCTCACATTACCAATGATCGGCTCCAGGATGATCACACACAGTCTCATGTTACCAGTGATCGGCTCCAGGATGATCACACACAGTCTCACGTTACTAATGATCGGCTCCAGCATGATCACACACAGTCTCACGTTACCAATGATCGGCTCCAGGATGATCACAGACAGTCTCACGTTACCAGTGATCGGCTCCAGGATGATCACAGACAGTCTCACGTTACCAGTGATCGGCTCCAGGATGATCACACACAGTCTCATGTTACCAATGATCGGCTCCAGGATTATCACAGTCTCACGTTACTAATGATCGGCTCCAGGATGATCACACACAGTCTCACGTTACCAGTGATCGGCTCCAAGATGATCACAGACAGTCTCACGTTACCAATGATCGGCTCCAGGATGATCACAGACAGTCTCACGTTACCAGTGATCGGCTCCAAGATGATCACAGACAGTCTCATGTTACCAGTGATCGGCTCCAGGATGATCACACAGTCTCACGTTACCAGTGATCGGCTCCAGGATGATCACAGACAGTCTCACGTTACCAGTGATCGGCTCCAAGATGATCACAGACAGTCTCATGTTACCAGTGATCGGCTCCAGGATGATCACACAGTCTCACGTTACCAGTGATCGGCTCCAGGATGATCACAGTCTCACGTTACCAGTGATCGGCTCCAGGATGATCACACACAGTCTCACGTTACCAACGATCGGCTCCAGGATGATCACAGACAGTCTCACGTTACTAATGATCGGCTCCAGGATGATCACAGACAGTCTCATGTTACCAATGATCGGCTCCAGGATGATCACACAGTCTCACGTTACCAGTGATCGGCTCCAGGATGATCACAGACAGTCTCACATTACCAGTGATCGGCTCCAGGATGATCACAGTCTCACGTTACCAGTGATCGGCTCCAGGATGATCACAGTCTCACGTTACCAATGATCGGCTCCAAGATGATCACAGACAGTCTCACGTTACCAATGATCGGCTCCAGGATGATCACAGTCTCACGTTACCAATGATCGGCTCCAGGATGATCAGACAGTCTCCCATTACCAATGATCGGCTCCAGGATGATCACAGTCTCACATTACCAACGATCGGCTCCAGGATGATCACACACAGTCTCACGTTACCAATGATCGGCTCCAGGATGATCACAGAGTCTCACGTTACCAGTGATCGGCTCCAGGATGATCACACACAGTCTCACGTTACCAATGATCGGCTCCAGGATGATCACAGACAGTCTCACGTTACCAGTGATCGGCTCCAGGATGATCACAGTCTCACGTTACCAATGATCGGCTCCAAGATGATCACAGACAGTCTCACGTTACCAGTGATCGGCTCCAGGATGATCACAGTCTCACGTTACCAATGATCGGCTCCAGGATGATCACAGACAGTCTCACGTTACCAATGATCGGCTCCAGGATGATCACAGACAGTCTCACGTTACTAATGATCAGCTCCAGGATGATCACAGACAGTCTCACATTCCCAATGATCGGCTCCAGGATGATCACAGTCTCACGTTACCAATGATCAGCTCCAGGATGATCACAGTCTCACGTTACCAGTGATCGGCTCCAAGATGATCACAGACAGTCTCACATTACCAATGATCGGCTCCAGGATGATCACACACAGTCTCATGTTACCAGTGATCGGCTCCAGGATGATCACACACAGTCTCACGTTACTAATGATCGGCTCCAGCATGATCACACACAGTCTCACGTTACCAATGATCGGCTCCAGGATGATCACAGACAGTCTCACGTTACCAGTGATCGGCTCCAGGATGATCACAGACAGTCTCACGTTACCAGTGATCGGCTCCAGGATGATCACACACAGTCTCATGTTACCAATGATCGGCTCCAGGATTATCACAGTCTCACGTTACTAATGATCGGCTCCAGGATGATCACACACAGTCTCACGTTACCAGTGATCGGCTCCAAGATGATCACAGACAGTCTCACGTTACCAATGATCGGCTCCAGGATGATCACAGACAGTCTCACGTTACCAGTGATCGGCTCCAAGATGATCACAGACAGTCTCATGTTACCAGTGATCGGCTCCAGGATGATCACACAGTCTCACGTTACCAGTGATCGGCTCCAGGATGATCACAGACAGTCTCACGTTACCAGTGATCGGCTCCAAGATGATCACAGACAGTCTCATGTTACCAGTGATCGGCTCCAGGATGATCACACAGTCTCACGTTACCAGTGATCGGCTCCAGGATGATCACAGTCTCACGTTACCAGTGATCGGCTCCAGGATGATCACACACAGTCTCACGTTACCAACGATCGGCTCCAGGATGATCACAGACAGTCTCACGTTACTAATGATCGGCTCCAGGATGATCACAGACAGTCTCATGTTACCAATGATCGGCTCCAGGATGATCACACAGTCTCACGTTACCAGTGATCGGCTCCAGGATGATCACAGACAGTCTCACATTACCAGTGATCGGCTCCAGGATGATCACAGTCTCACGTTACCAGTGATCGGCTCCAGGATGATCACACACAGTCTCCCGTTACCAGTGATCGGCTCCAGGATGATCACAGTCTCACGTTACCAATGATCGGCTCCAGGATGATCACACAGTCTCACGTTACCAGTGATTGGCTCCAGGATGATCACAGACAGTCTCACATTACTAATGATCGGCTCCAGGATGATCACAGTCTCACGTTACTAATGATCGGCTCCAGGATGATCACACACAGTCTCACGTTACCAATGATCGGCTCCAGGATGATCACACAGTCTCACGTTACCAGTGATTGGCTCCAGGATGATCACAGACAGTCTCATGTTACCAATGATCGGCTCCAGGATGATCACAGTCTCACGTTACCAATGATCGGCTCCAGGATGATCACAGACAGTCTCACGTTACTAATGATCGGCTCCAGGATGATCACAGTCTCACGTTACTAATGATCGGCTCCAGGATGATCACAGACAGTCTCACGTTACCAATGATCGGCTCCAGGATGATCACAGACAGTCTCATGTTACCAATGATCGGCTCCAGGATGATCACAGACAGTCTCACGTTACCAATGATCGGCTCCAGGATGATCACAGACAGTCTCATGTTACCAATGATCGGCTCCAGGATGGTCACACACAGTCTCACGTTACCAATGATCGGCTCCAGGATGATCACAGTCTCCCGTTACCAATGATCGGCTCCAGGATGATCACACACAGTCTCACGTTACCAGTGATCGGCTCCAGGATGATCACAGTCTCACGTTACTAATGATCAACTCCAGGATGATCACACACAGTCTCACGTTACCAGTGATCGGCTCCAGGATGATCACACACAGGCTCACGTTACCAATGATCGGCTCCAGGCTGATCACAGACAGTCTCACATTACCTGTGAGGACTGTGACAGAAGACGCCTGTGTGACGCTAATCTCTTACTAAGAAGCCTCGCAAAGTGCCACTGTTAAAAAATTACATGTACTGAAGCGGATACAATGTGCCAAAGAACACATCAACTGGCCTAAAGAGAGATGGAGAAACATTTTGTGGACCGATGAAAGTAAAATTGTTCTTTTTGGGTCCAAGGGCCGCAGACAGTTCATCAGACGACCCCCAAACTCTGCATTCAGCCTCAGTACAGTCTGCACACAGTGAAGCATGGTGGTGAAGCATCATGATATGGGCAGGTTTCTCTTACTATGGTGCCGGATCTATTCACCGCACACCAGGGGTCATGGACCAGTCTGCAGATATTATAATACCTGAAGAGGTCACGTTGCCTTACCCTGAAGAGGATATGTTCGTGAAATGGGGGTTTCAACAAGACAACGACCCTAAACACACCAGGAAACAAGCAAAATCTTGGTTCCAGTCCAACAAAATTGAGGTTATGGAGCGGCCGGCCCAATCCCGGGACCTTAATCCGAGAGATCAGTTGTGGGGGGACATCAAAAATGCTGTTTCAGAGAAAAAGCCAACAAATGACAAAAATTTGTGAGATGTCGTCCGAGCATCCTGGGCTGGAATAACTGGTGACCGGGGCAGAAGTTGGTGACTCTGTGCAACATAGAGGTGAAGCCGTTCTAAAAAACTCCGGGTAACAACCAAATATCAGGTCAGTGATTCACAGGAATGATAAGTCCACAATTAATACATATAGTGAGTCTGTAAAGACAAATGCAGACACTGCTGTTTATCAGAACAATGTTCATTATTTGGTATTTTCTGTAAAGTAGTTATAAATTATCTATATTTCTCTTCATGTTGTGAATTAGAAATCAGCGTGCAATGTTCCCAATGCTGGAAATAAAACTAGGAGAAAGATCCTGTGATCACTCCTGTTTGTGAACACACGGCTGTTATTGCGAACACTACTGTGTACATAATATATATATATATATATATATATATATATATATATATATATATATATATACACACACAGGCGGACGGTACACCTCCGGAGCTCATGTTGCACAGCTGAGGGTCCGCTCCATTCCCCTCTTCCTCTTAGAGGGGGTGCTGTCCTTACACAACATGGAGAGCATATGCTGCCATGGGAAAGGAGGAGATGTGCACTCACTGGTGGCTTCTGATAAGAGTTGAGCAAATATATTCGGAATCGGTCGCTGAATCTGAATTTGCCACATTTGTGTCATATCAGTACAGTATTCGTGCCGGATTTATATTTGACAATCAATTCCGAACATATTCGGTCGTTTCTACTCCCATTTACTCCAATGACGTTTGGCAAATATTCCAAATACAATATTCCCTGGCGATCGTAATAGGAACCAAATTTTGAAAAATTCGCTCAACTCTAGTCCTGATACATGACATCCCAGAATACCAGGAGGCAGTAAGAATGTCCAGCCTGGAATATTATGTGAGATAATTACATAATGACCAGCAATTCCTAAATCTTATTGTATGCGAGACACAATCTCGTAACTCCATCATGTACAAGGACTATTAGATCTGCGTGAAGGCACGAGTAATGATGAGATCCCGGGGGAGGGTAATGATGAGATCCCCAGGGGAGGATGATGAGATCCCCGGGGGAGGGTAATGATGAGATCTCCATGTGGAGGGTAATGATGAGTTCCTCCAGGGAGGGTAATGATGAGTTCCCCGGGGGAGGGTAATGATGAGATCCTCGGGGGAGGGTAATGATGAGATCTCCAGGGGGAGGGTAATGATGAGATCCCGGGGGAGGGTAATGATGAGATCCCCAGGGGAGGATGATGAGATCCCCGGGGGAGGGTAATGATGAGATCTCCATGTGGAGGGTAATGATGAGTTCCTCCAGGGAGGGTAATGATGAGTTCCCTGGGGGGAGGGTAATTATGAGATCCTCGGGGGAGGGTGATGATGAGATCTCAGGGGAAGGGTAATGATGAGATCCCTGGGGGAGGGTAACAATAAGATCTCCAGGGGAGGTTGATGATGAGATCTCCATGGGGAGGGTGATGATGAGATCTCAGGGGAAGGGTAATGATGAGATCCCTGGGGGACGGTAACAATAAGATCTCCAGGGGAGGTTGATGATGAGATCTCCAGGGGGAGGGTGATGATGAGATCTCAGGGGAAGGGTAATGATGAGATCCCTGGGGGAGGGTAACAATAAGATCTCCAGGGGAGGTTGATGATGAGATCTCCAGGGGGAGGGTGATGATGAGATCTTCAGGGGGAGGGTGATGATGAGATCTCAGGGGGATGCTACTGATGAGATCCCGGGGGAGGGTAATGATGGGATCTCCGGGGGGAGGTAATGATGAGATCTTAAGGGGAGGGTGATGATGAGATCCCCATTGGAGGGTAATGATGAGCTCTCCAAGGGAGGGTAACGATGAGATCCCCGGGTAGGGTAATAATGAGATCTCCGAGGGAGGGTAATGATGAGATCTGCACAGGGGGGTTGATGTGCATGAGATAAGAAATGGGGCTGGTGATAATAAGATGCACAGAGTTAATTGATCAGCTCTGTCAGGAAATAGGAAAGTTCTGATTACTTCACTTACACATACAGCGCTCTCAGCTGCAGTTTCCTCTGCCTGCCAGCACAAGGCTGGAATTCTAAACCACTCTTTCTCCCTCTGCCTGTGTGTGTAATCCTATACTTCTTTCCCCCTCCCTCAGGAATTTATATGGCTTAGTACTGCGGCAGACAAGTCTCCCTACACTCCTCTTTCCCCCCTCCCACCTGATACTGGCTAAAACTGGTACGGAATGCATGGGATTCTATTGTTCGTTTAAGGTTATGTATATTGGCACAGATCAGAGCTAGAGATATAAGGATTATATATTCCGGATGTCCATAGAGAGATCTATAACCCCCTGAAATCGCTTGGTGCTAAACCCAACGAGTGCAAGGAGCGGGATTCTCCGCAAGTGGGTCATGTAACTACGCCATGTTTACACTTAAAAGAATCCCCCTGACGTGGTGCACCTCCTGATCATTGTGTCAACCATATATGAGGTTCATACAGCGAGCTATGTATAAAAATTATTTGTCATAACTCTAAGGAAGGGGAGGATTCAGCCCCTGAGTGAGGTCACCACAGGGGGAGTGCCTTGGTTTTAGGCTTGTCTCGTGTCTCCCCTTTTCCTCATAGATTGTAAGCTTGCGAGCAGGGCCCTCATTCCTACTGGTATCTGTTTTGAACTGTGATTTCTGTTATGCTGTAATGTCTATTGTCTGTATAAGTCCCCTCTATAAGTTGTAAAGCGCTGCGGAATATGTTGGCGCTATATAAATAAAATTATTATTATTATTATAAATTATTAAGTGAGTGAAGCAGCAGTCTTCACGGGTCTTTTGTCCGGGGACTAGCTGCCAGTCAGGGGTGATGCATCTGGATATATGCTCTCCCATCCCCCACAGCACATGGTCAGCCATGAGATGACATGATCTGAACACAATGTAAATGTTCTCATTAACTTTAATCCCATTTTATTTGTAATTGTACTGTACATACGATACTTGTCTTCTTTATAATATCTTTTTACACTTCTGTAAACACTGCCTACCTTTTTCGGAGTAAAATATAAAATTACCACTTTCTCTCTCCTTGCTCTATAATGTATGGTGACGTCCTCTGAAGTGAATTACGCTACTAATCTGGGTTGGCTCCGGACCCATTAATAATTAAGAAATTGTAGCTGGTGGCAGCGTATTTGTCCTGTGCGCTTGGGAGGGGTTGAAGTGATGGCGGCGTTAATAATTATTGTTCCTGCCTGAGTGGGAGTAGCTATATCGCTCTCACTGCAGTGCGCCCATTAGCCTGTACAAAGTAAGGCAGCCTTTCTGGTGACTAATTATCCTAGGTGCAGTACCCGGTCTGACCTGAGGGTAGGAGGGGCACCAGAGAGCTGCAAGTTCCAAACTGGAACCGGGAAGTGGGATACAGATAAATCCCCTTCAGAAATAACCAGGGGCAACCACACAACCCCAGTTGGTGGCAAATTGGTGTGAGTGGTGGGGATGATAAAGGTATCCTCCCTGTGAACCGTGACAAGCTCCATGGCTGTGGGTGATGATAACAAATGATAAGATCCGCTGGGGAGAGGAAATGATGAGATTGGTATCGGAGGGAGATAATATCCATGTGGATGATTGATACGATCGGCGAAGAGGCCTAATGACACTACCGTGGACCAATAAAGGGCATCTACAGTGTCATCGTTAGAAACCTTGTACGCATTAGTGACATGTCTGTAGTGTTAATTATTGGGCATCTAGTAGCTAAGACCACCAACAATCACTTAAATGATCGAGGGGTCTTTGGATTTTTTTATGAAGCTGTGCAGCGCTGGATCTGATCTCAGAGGTCGACTGGATAAAACGCATCAGAAAACTAGGGGCACAGCACTCAGCCAATCGCCTCTTCCCCTTTGTTTTACAGACCAGTGGGGGTCCCGGCCCCTGACGGGCTTCACCAATCAAAACTACCTACAAGTCACTATGACAAGTGCAGAGTTTGTGAGAGTGACAGGGTCTCTGTTATTCAGGGCATCTGGAGTTTTATAACCCCTCAAGCAGGCAGTTATCAATGGCGCCTGCAGCAGGATCAGCACCTGAAGGGTTAATAGTAGAATATTAATGGAGATGATTCCTATCTCAGCTTTAGGCAAAAGGGTCATTAGCGAGGGGCAGAATCCCAGTGTCCACCCTGCAGCACAATAGCCTAAATATGAAGCTGCCCCCTCCTGGCATCCAAAACCGCCCTGAATTCTGCGGTGCCAACATGTCAGACTCATGAATTGTTAGAAACGTCCGGCTACCAGGAAACTCCCCTGATATTAAGCCCACCAGAAAAACCACCGAGACGTGAGGCTAATCCTGGCCGGCATTCTGCCCGAGCCGCGATCCACTGGGCTGACACTGCAGCTTCTCCTCTATGGAAAGTATGAACCAGCCGAGAGAAAAGTGCTGAGCATTGTAGTGCCACTACCATGATACTGCAGCACTCCACAGTGTCCCCATAATAAGTGATATCCACAGTGCTATCCATACTATAAAACTGCCCCATGTACAAGAATATAACTACTATAATACTGCTCCTACGTACAAGAATATAACTACTATAATACTGCTCCTACGTACAAGAATATAACTACTATAATACTGCCCCTATGTACAAGAATATAACTACTATAATACTGCTCCTACATACAAGAATATAACTACTATAATACTGCCCCTATGTGCAAGAAAATAACTACTATAATACTGCCCCGATATACAAGAATATAACTACTATAATACTGCCCCTATGTACAGGAATATAACTACTATAATACTGCCCCTATGTACAAGAATATAACTACTGTAATACTGCTCCCCATGTACAAGAATATAACTATTATAATACTGCCCCTATGTACAGGAATATAGCTACTATAATACTGCCCCTATATACAAGAATATAACTACTATAATACTGCCCCTATGTACAAGAATATAACTACTGTAATACTGCCCCTATGTACAAGAATATAACTATTATAATACTGCCCCTATGTACAGGAATATAGCTACTATAATACTGCCCCTATATACAAGAATATAACTACTATAATACTGCCCCCTATGTACAAGAATATAACTACTATAATACTGCCCCTATGTACAAGAATATAACTACTATAATACTGCTCCTATGTACAAGAATATAACTACTATAATACTGCCCCTATGTACAAGAATATAACTACTATAATACTGCCCCTATGTACAAGAATATAACTACTATAATACTGCTCCTATATACAAGAATATAACTACTGTAATACTGCTCCCCATTTACAAGAATATAACTATTATAATACTGCCCCTATGTACAGGAATATAGCTACTATAATACTGCTCCTATGTACAAGAATATAACTACTATAATACTGCCCCTATGTACAAGAATATAACTACTGTAATACTGCCCCTATGTACAAGAATATAACTACTATAATACTGCCCCCTATGTACAAGAATATAACTACTATAATACTGCCCCTATGTACAGGAATATAACTACTATAATACTGCCCCCTATGTACAGGAATATAACTACTATAATACTGCCCCTATGTGCAAGAATACAACTACTATAATACTGCTCCTGTGTACAAGAATACAACTAGTATAATACTGCTCCTGTGTACAAGAATACAACTACTATAATACTGCCCCTGTGTACAAGAATACAACTACTATAATACTGCCCCTATGTACAAGAATATAACTACTATAATACTGCTCCTATGTACAAGAATATAACTACTATAATACTGCCCTATGTACAAAAATATAACTACTATAATACTGCTCCTATGTACAATAATATAACTACTATAATACTGCCCTATGTACAAGAATATAACTACTATAATACTGCCCCTATGTACAAGAATATAACTACTATAATACTGCCCCTATATACAAGAATATAACTACTATAATACTGCCCCTATGTACAGTAATATAACTACTATAATACTGCTCCTATGTACAAGAATATAACTGCTATAATACTGCTCCTATGTACAAGAATATAACTACTATAATACTGCCCCTATGTACAAGAATATAACTGCTATAATACAGCCCCTATGTACAGTAATATAACTACTATAATACTGCTCCTATGTACAAGAATACAACTACTATAATACTGCTCCTGTGTACAAGAATATAACTACTATAATACTGCTCCTTTGTACAAGAATATAACTACTATAATACTGCCTCTATGTACAAGAATATAACTACTATAATACTGCTCCGATGTACAAGAATATAACTACTATAATACTGCCCCTATGTACAAGAATATAACTACTATAATACTGCCCCTATGTACAAGAATATAACTACTATAATACTGCCCCCTATGTACAAGAATATAACTACTATAATACTGCTCCTATGTACAAGAATATAACTCCTATAATATTGCTCCTATGTACAAGAATATAACTACTATAATGCTGCCCCCTATGTACAGGAATATAACTACTATAATACTGCCCCTATGTACAAGAATATAACTACTGTAATACTGCTCCCCATGTACAAGAATATAACTATTATAATACTGCCCCTATGTACAGGAATATAGCTACTATAATACTGCCCCTATATACAAGAATATAACTACTATAATACTGCTCCTATGTACAAGAATATAACTACTATAATACTGCCCCTATGTACAAGAATATAACTACTGTAATACTGCCCCTATGTACAAGAATATAACTACTATAATACTGCCCCCTATGTACAAGAATATAACTACTATAATACTGCCCCTATGTACAGGAATATAACTACTATAATACTGCCCCCTATGTACAGGAATATAACTACTATAATACTGCCCCTATGTGCAAGAATACAACTACTATAATACTGCTCCTTTGTACAAGAATACAACTACTATAATACTGCCCCTATGTACAAGAATACAACTACTATAATACTGCTCCTGTGTACAAGAATACAACTACTATAATACTGCTCCTGTGTACAAGAATACAACTACTATAATACTGCCCCTGTGTACAAGAATACAACTACTATAATACTGCCCCTATGTACAAGAATATAACTACTATAATACTGCTCCTATGTACAAGAATATAACTACTATAATACTGCCCTATGTACAAAAATATAACTACTATAATACTGCTCCTATGTACAATAATATAACTACTATAATACTGCCCTATGTACAAGAATATAACTACTATAATACTGCCCCCTATGTACAAGAATACAACTACTATAATACTGCCCCTATGTACAGTAATATAACTACTATAATACTGCTCCTATGTACAAGAATATAACTGCTATAATACTGCTCCTATGTACAAGAATATAACTACTATAATACTGCCCCTATGTACAAGAATATAACTGCTATAATACAGCCCCTATGTACAGTAATATAACTACTATAATACTGCTCCTATGTACAAGAATACAACTACTATAATACTGCTCCTGTGTACAAGAATATAACTACTATAATACTGCTCCTATGTACAAGAATATAACTACTATAATACTGCCCCTATGTACAAGAATACAACTACTATAATACTGCTCCTGTGTACAAGAATATAACTACTATAATACTGCTCCGATGTACAAGAATATAACTACTATAATACTGCCCCTATGTACAAGAATATAACTACTATAATACTGCCCCCTATGTACAAAAATATAACTACTATAATACTGCTCCTATGTACAAGAATATAACTCCTATAATATTGCTCCTATGTACAAGAATATAACTACTATAATGCTGCCCCCTATGTACAGGAATATAACTACTATAATACTGCTCCTATGTGCAAGAATATAGCTACTATAATACTGCTCCTATGTACAAGAATATAACTACTATAATACTGCCCCATGTACAAGAATATAACTACTATAATACTGACCCTATGTACAAGAATATAACTATTATAATACTGCCCCTATATACAAGAATATAACTACTATAATACTGCCCCTATATACAAGAATATAACTACTATAATACTGCCCCTATGTACAAGAATATAACTACTATAATACTGCCCCTATGTACAAGAATATAACTACTATAATACTGCTCCTATGTATGAGAATATAACTGCTATAATACTGCCCCATGTACAAGAATATAACTACTATAATACTGACCCTATGTACAAGAATATAACTACTATAATACTGACCCTATGTACAAGAATATAACTACTATAATACTGCTCCTATGTACAAGAATATAACTACTATAATACTGCCCCATGTACAAGAATATAACTACTATAATACTGCTCCTATGTACAAGAATATAACTACTATAATACTGCCCCATGTACAAGAATATAACTACTATAATACTGCTCCTATGTACAAGAATATAACTACTATAATACTGCTCCTATGTACAACAATATAACTACTATAATACTGCCCCATGTACAAGAATATAACTACTATAATACTGCTCCTATATACAAGAATATAACGCCTATAATATTGCTCCTATGTACAGAATATAACTGCTATAATACTGCTCCTATGTACAAGAATACAACTACTATAATACTGCCCCTATGTACAAGAATATAACTACTATAATACTGCTCCCTATGTACAAGAATATAACTACTATAATACTGCTCCTATGTACAAGAATATAACTACTATAATACTGCTCCTATGTACAAGAATATAACTACTATAATACTGCTCCTATGTACAAGAATATAACTGCTATAATACTGCTCCTATGTACAAGAATATAACTACTATAATACTGCTCCTATGTACAAGAATATAACTACTATAATACTGCCCCTATGTACAAGAATATAACTGCTATAATACTGCCCCTATGTACAAGAATATAACTACTATAATACTGCCTACTATGTACAAGAATATAACTACTATAATACTGTCCCCTATGTACAAGAATATAACTACTATAATACTGCCCCTGTGTACAAGAATATAACTACTATAATACTGCCCCTATGTACAAGAATATAACTACTATAATACTGCTCCTATGTACAAGAATATAATTGCTATAATACTGCTCCTATATACAAGAATATAACTACTATAATACTGCTCCTATGTACAAGAATATAACTACTATAATACTGCCCCTATGTACAAGAATATAACTACTATAATACTGCCCCTGTGTACAAGAATATAACTACTATAATACTGCCTCTATGTACAAGACTATAACTACTATAATACTGCTCCTATGTACAAGAATATAACTACTATAATACTGCCCCCTATGTACAAGAATATAACTACTATAATACTGCCCCTGTGTACAAGAATATAACTACTATAATACTGCCTCTATGTACAAGACTATAACTACTATAATACTGCTCCTATGTACAAGAATATAACTACTATAATACTGCCCCTATGTACAAGAATATAACTGCTATAATACTGCCCCCTATGTACAAGAATATAACTACTATAATACTGCCCCTATGTACAAGAATATAACTGCTATAATACTGCCCCCTATGTACAAGAATATAACTACTATAATACTGCCCCTATGTACAAGAATATAACTACTATAATACTGCCCCCTATGTACAAGAATATAACTACTATAATACTGCCCCTGTGTACAAGAATATAACTACTATAATACTGCCTCTATGTACAAGACTATAACTACTATAATACTGCTCCTATGTACAAGAATATAGCTACTATAATACTGCTCCTATGTACAGGAATATAACTAATACTGCTCCTATGTACAAGAATATAACTACTATTATACTGCCCCCTATGTACAAGAATCTAACTACTATAATACTGCCCCTGTGTACAAGAATATAACTACTATAATACTGCCTCTATGTACAAGACTATAACTACTATAATACTGCTCCTATGTACAAGAATATAGCTACTATAATACTGCCCCTATGTACAAGAATATAACTGCTATAATACTGCCCCCTATGTACAAGAATATAACTACTATAATACTGCCCCTATGTACAAGAATATAACTACTATAATACTGCTCCTATGTACAAGAATATAACTGCTATAATACTGTCCCTATGTACAAGAATATAACTACTATAATACTGCTCCTATGCACAAGAATATAACTACTATAATACTGCCCCTATGTACAAGAATATAACTACTATAATACTGCTCCTATGTACAAGAATATAACTACTATAATACTGCTCCTATGCACAAGAATATAACTACTATAATACTGCCCCTATGTACAAGAATATAACTACTATAATACTGCCCCTATGTACAAGAATATAACTACTATAATACTGCCCCTATGTACAAGAATATAACTACTATAATACTGCTCCTGTGTACAAGAACAAAACTACTATAATACTGCTCCTATGTACAAGAATATAACTACGATAATACTGCCCCCTATGTACAAGAATATAACTACTATAATACTGCTCCTATGTACAAGAATATAACTACTATAATACTGCTCCTATGTACAAGAATATAACTACTATAATACTGCTCCTATGCACAAGAATATAACTACTATAATACTGCCCCTATGTACAAGAATATAACTACTATAATACTGCCCCTATGTACAAGAATATAACTACTATAATACTGCCCCTATGTACAAGAATATAACTACTATAATACTGCTCCTATGTACAAGAATATAACTACTATAATACTGCTCCTATGTACAAGAATATAACTACTATAATACTGCTCCTATGCACAAGAATATAACTACTATAATACTGCCCCTATGTACAAGAATATAACTACTATAATACTGCCCCTATGTACAAGAATATAACTACTATAATACTGCCCCTATGTACAAGAATATAACTACTATAATACTGCCCCTATGTACAAGAATATAACTACTATAATACTGCCCCTATGTACAAGAATATAACTACTATAATACTGCTCCTATGTACAAGAATATAACTACTATAATACTGCCCCCTATGTACAAGAATATAACTACTATAATACTGCCCCTATGTACAAGAATATAACTAATATGATACTGCTCCTATGTACAAGAATATAACTACTATAATACTGCCCCTATGTACAAGAATATAACTACTATAATACTGCTCCTATGTACAAGAATATAACTACTATAATACTGCCCCCTATGTACAAGAATATAACTACTATAATACTGCCCCTATGTACAAGAATATAACTAATATGATACTGCTCCTATGTACAAGAATATAACTACTATAATACTGCCCCTATGTACAAGAATATAACTACTATAATACTGCCCCTATGTACAAGAATATAACTACTATAATACTGCTCCTATGTACAAGGATATAACTACTATAATACTGTCCCTATGTACAAGAATATAACTACTATAATACTGCCCCTATATACAAGAATATAACTCCTATATTACTGCCCCCTATTAGAATCTGCGCCTCTTTACAGGATCTGACAATTTTTAATCTTGTAGTTTTGTCACCGTTGTTATAAATGGATGAGTTTCTTTCCACATTGGATTTTGTGTTAGATTTGATATTTGGGGGTCCCGCCGCCCCCCGCACCACACATGGCCGTGTATAAACACTTCAGCCGTTCTGTGTAGAGAATGTGCACTCATCTCATCCTTTGTGATTTGTTTCCTAAATACAAAGTGATGTCCCCCCTTCTGCCCCCGAGGGGGTCTGCATTTAATATAAATAATGGGGGGGCTGTTATTACAAGAGCTGTTAGCGGGGGAGGGGGGGCAGGGGTCCTCTGCTGTGTACGATTTTACAATGTACATTACCCCTAGATATGATGGAGACCCCCAAGAGGAGGAGTTTGTCGTCTACAGATTTTCGTGGACAAGGAGAAATGAAGGAATAAACTTCACATTATGATGCGACTTTTCTGAGAGTTTAAAATTCTCCAACATTTCAAGATCTCTGTTTGTTGTCAGTGGAGGGGAAAATTCTTGTCAGATCTCAGACTTCCTACAGCTGAGGGTTTGTTACAGTTGTGTCCTGTCTGTTCTCTGTGGGATAAACACTGTAGACCTCAGACTGATACATTGTAACAAACTATCAGGATAGGTTTGTGCTCCTTTTGTCTGCTCTTCTCTACGGTTTGGGTTTTCATTCAGTGTAAGGAAGCAGAGCTCAAGAAAGAGACGAGGAATTGAAACACAAAGTCATTAGAAAGTTCCAGAACTTCTCAGATATTTAACAGTTTTTATATATGAGTCTACAAAACAACGAGTGACCAAGTGACTGGCGGCAGCGCTGCACCACGGCGGACATTGCAGCTTGTGACTTTGAATGCAGCTTCGGTTGTAACCGGAGAAAAGAGAATCTGAAGATAATGTCGGCGTTTCCCATGTTACTAAGTCAGACTCTGCTACATCAGGTTACAATAATGGAGGGCGAGGGGGGTGTTTACTTTTGGAAATGGGTCCTTGTGGAAGCAATGATGGGAATGACAGTGTCTGGCGTCTTCTTCTTCTTGGATACAATGGAGGATCCAGTGGAAACATCCGGAGACGGACCCTGAGGAGAACATGTGCTCTGGTGCCAAGGACTGAGGGTCAAGTGGGCAGAACATCCGCCATGGACGGAGTCCAGCAAGCGGCTGCCGGAATCATGGACGTCGTGGGAATGTTACATTGTAACCAAATACAAAGGTATTTATCAATAAAATGGAGTCTGCAGAACGTCGTCCCCAACCACAGTTGGGGGTCTACAAGGGTCATCTACCATCCCCATAAAGTGTGTCCCGGCCATATACACAGACACAAGGGACCAACAACTGACCCCAAATACCAAAAGCGAGTCCGAGATCCCCCACAGTGATGCAACACGACACCCCCAGAGGTAGAAAGGTACAACGCGACACCCACGGAAGGAGAGAGGTACAACACAACACCCCCAGAGGTAGAGAGGTACAACGCGACACCCCTGGAGGGAGAGAGGTACAACACGACACCCCCAGAGGTAGAAAGGTACAACGCGACACCCCCGGAGGTAGTGAGGTACAACACAACACCCCCAGAGGTAGAGAGGTACAACGCGACACCCCCGTAGGGAGAGAGGTA
Organism: Ranitomeya variabilis; assembly: GCF_051348905.1. Lineage (NCBI taxonomy): Eukaryota > Metazoa > Chordata > Amphibia > Anura > Dendrobatidae > Ranitomeya > Ranitomeya variabilis. The sequence goes on from NC_135237.1 coordinate 14,864,668, forward strand.
CAACACGACACCCCCAGAGGTACAACACGACACCCCCAGAGGTACAACGCGACCCCCCGAAGGTAGTGAGGTACAACACGACAACCCCAGAGGTACAACACGACACCCCCAGAGGTAGAGAGGTACAATGCGACATCCCCAGAGGTAGAGAGGTACAACGCGACACCCTCGGAGGTAAAGAGGTACAACACGACGCATCCAGAAGAAGAGAGGTACAACACGACAACCCCGGAGGTAGAGAAGTACAACACGACACCCCCGGGGGTAGAGAGGTACAACGCGACACCCCCAGAGGCAGAGTGTTATAACATGAAACCCCCAAAGGCAGAAAAATACAACACAACACCCCCAGAGGTAGAGAGGAACAACGCAATACCCCCAGGGGTAACAGGGTACAACATAACACCCCCAGAAGTAGAGAGGTACAACACTACACCCCCAGAAGTAGAGAGGTACAACACAACACCCCCAGAGGCAGAGAGGTACAACACCCCGGAGGTAGAGAGGTACAGCATGACACCCTAAGAGGTAACGGGGTACAACACGACACCCCAGAGGCAGAGATGTACAATATGACACCTCCAGAGGTAAAGGGGTACAACATGACACCCCCGGAGGTATAGAGGTACAACACGACACCCCAGAGGCAGAGATGTACAATACGACACCCCCAGAGGTAAAAGGGGTACAACACGACAACCCCAGAGGAGGCAGAGAGGTACAACACCCCGGAGGTAGAGAGGTACAATACGACACCCCCAGAGGTAGACAGGTACAACAGGACACCCCAGAGCTAGAGAGGTACAACACCCCGGAGGTAGAGAAGTACAGCACGACACCCCCATAGGCACAACACAACACCCCCACAGGCAAAGAGGTACAAAAAGACACCCCCCGGAGGTAAAGAGGTATAACACAACACCCCCAGAGGTAAGGAGGTACAACACGACACACCCAGAGGTAAAGGGGTGCAACACGACACCCCCAGAGCCAGAGAGGTACAACGTGACACCCCAAGAGGTAACGGGGTACAACATGACACCCCAGAGGCAGAGATGTACAATACGACACCCCCAGAGGTAAAGGGGTACAACATAACACCCCCGGAGGTATAGAGGTACAACACAACACCCCAGAGGCAGAGAGGTACAATAGTATTTAGGAGGATGCGGGTTCTGTACCCCAGTATATTAAAGGCAGATTCATTTTGGGGGGTCTTCTGTGACAGATGTTTGGATAATGGGACATTGGAGGCATCAGCAGGTATCTGGTGTAGCGTCCCCCCTTACTCCCTTATACGCAGGGTCCCCTTTTAAAAGTTGCTGCCAGTTTGGAGCAGACATGAGGTGCGGCACAAACCCCCAAATCCCAGAGATCGAGACCCTGAGGAATGTGGAGAGTAGATTGATGTGGGGGCCCAGTTCTGGGCGTGGGGCGCAGGATGTGGTGTCTGGATCGGACTCCATTGATTTGTCCACTTGTTTGGCTTTGACTTTGTGGAATGTTTATATGGAAACAACCAGAGATGGTCCTGACCCTCCTGCCCATAAATAACCCCCCTCTCCAGCACTGGGGCCAAACTTAACCCCTTCAGCTCTACCCACCCATAAACCAATACTGCAAGCATGAAAAATAATAGCGCCCCCTGCAGCTGAGCACACGGCACATATGATGCCCGCAAATGTCCTGCTCACACAGCTGAGGGTTTGCGACAATGAATCAATGCCCAGAACAGGAGAAACGTATATCTGTAAATATGAGAGTCCTCAGTGGTTGATCCCTTTTAATGGCGAACTGAAAAGATGGTAACAAATTGCAGCTTTCGAGACTACTCCGGTCTCGTCATCAGATATAGAATAATGCAGAATCTGAAGAGTCACATATTTATACACAGGAATAATGCAATAGATAAGACAAGTGACGGGAAGCAGATTCTCGAAAGTTGCAATTTGTAACCATCTTTTCAGCTCGAAATTAAAAGGTATCAACCACTAGAGCTCATAATTAATATTTTTTTCAGAACAGGAGAGACATTTGTGCTACACTATGAAATTATCATAGTTACAGACCCTCTGCGGTGAGCAGCATTAGGTCTGGACAGGTTTTCAGACCAGATGACATTATGTTCTGAGCCATAAGGATTGCAGGAACATAAACGTCTAATGTGAGAATTATGCAAATTGTCTCTTCAGAGGGGAAGAGAACTAGAACTCTAGTGCCCCCTATTGGAAGGTAGCAATCGTACAAGTCAATGTGGACCCTTTAAGGAGCCTTGTCACATGACCTAGGATAAGAGCCAAACCAGAATCTCAATTTGCAGACACTGTATATCGGGGTACTGCCCCTCTGTGTATTGGGGTACTGCCCCTCCTCTGATGAGGGGCAGTACCCCGATACACAGTGTCTGCAAATTGAGATTCTGGTTTGGCTATTATCCTAGTTCATGTGACAAGACTCTTCAAAGGGTCGAAATTGACTTGTAGGATTGCTACCTTGTAGGATTGCTACCTTCCATAGGTGGCACTAGAGATCTAGTTCTCTTCCTCTCTGAAGAGACAATTTGCCTAATTAGCATATTTCCCAGAGGAGCATTGCGGCTTTAAGTCTCCTCATTTCGGCATGCTTAGCATGTCAATCTCCGCAAGAAGAAACAATACTTCTTGTAATGTGAGACAGTTACCAGGAAAAGAAAGAAGATACAATGTTCAGTCTGAGCGCCGTCTCCCCCCGGTGGAGACTTGTGGTATTACAGGCGTTCTCGCGCCAGCTCTTGATGCCCTGAGGCTTCAGATCAAAGAGCACATGAAGGGCTCAGAAAGTGGCTCCAGACCCTGATTAAAAACTGTCTGTGATTGTGTCCTCACAAGAGCCCCATTCACTGCAGCCCCCTACCTGAATGCGTGAGAGCAGGGCGTCACAGACCAGAGACATGATGACTGCCCGGAATCACGACACCCTGGAATCACAACGACATCCTGGAGACATGATGACACCCTGGAATCACAATTACAGCCCGGAAGACATGATGACACCCTGGAATCATGACAACAGCTTAGAGACATGACGACACCCCGGAATCATGACAACAGCCTGGAGACATGACGACACCCCGGAATTATGACAACAGCCTGGAGACATGACACCCCAGAATCACAAAGATGCCCTGGAATCAGGACAACAGCCCGGATACATGACGACTGCCCGGAATCACGACACCCTGGAATCACAACAGCCCGGAGACATGACGACACCTGGAATCACAACAGCCCGGAGACATGAAGACAGCCCGGAATCACGACACCCTGGAATCACGACATCAGCCCGGAGACATGACGACACCCGGAATCACAACACCCTGGAATAACAACTACAGCCCCGAGACATGAAGACACCCTGGAATAACAACTACAGCCCTGAGACATGACAACACCCCGGAATCACGAGAACAGCACGGAGACATGACGACACCTGGAATCACAATAGCCCAGAGACATGAAGACACCTGGAATCACAACAGCCCAGAGACATGGAGACACCCTGGAATCACAACAACAGCCCGGGGACATGACGACACTCCAGAATCACGACAACAGCCCGGGGACATGACGACACTCCAGAATCACGACAACAGCCAGGAGACATGATGACACCTGGAATCACAACAGCCCGGAGACATGACGACAGCCCGGAATCATGAAACCACAGAATCGCGACAACAGCCCAGAGACATGACGACACACGAAATCACAACACCCTGGAATCACAACGACAGCCCAGAGACATGAAGACACCCTGGAATCACATTGACTGCCCGGGGACGCGACGACAGCCCGGATATACGACGACAGCCCAGATACACGACGACCGCCCAGAATCACGACAACAGCCCGGAATAATGAGGACGCCCGGAATCACAACGACAGCCCGGAATCACGACAACAGCCCGGAGACATGACAACACCTCAGAATCACGACAGCCCGGAGACATGACGACACCCCGGAATCACAACTCCCTGAAGTCACAACAGCCCAGAGACATGACGACGTCTCAGAATCACAACAACAGCCCGGAGAAATGACACCTGGAAAAGATTACAATGCAAAAAAACCAGACCCGTCAGCTAGAGGGATAGGCCTCTTGGCTAGAAATGGCGGACAAAGGAAGAGGAACCGCCCACAAAGGGAGAGAAACCGCCCACGGAAACAGGAGCGGTGGGGAGAGAGCGCGGTAAACTGTGCTGAAGCCGGAGCAGCAGTATACCCGGGTGACGCGACGGCAGAAGGAGGCGAGCCAGTGCCAGTGCGTGGGGTGGAGGACTCCCTCAGCCAATGGGTGTCAGGACTCTGAACATTTTGTATTACCTTTTGTGCATTACTGCCCTTTTCCAAGATGGCGTCTTTGGTCTCATGTGCACTGTGTCTTCCTGCTATAAAACTCCACCCCAGCCTTCAGTCTGTGCTAGAGTATTCTGCCTTGCATCCAGCTCCTGACCTCTGGTGACTCCCTGGCTATATACCTGCTCCTGTGAACCTGAGTGGTGATCCTGCTACTCTGCTCTGAGTTCCTGCTGCTTATACCAGTTTCCAGTAACCCTCCTTCATCTGCTGCTCGTGTTTACTTCCATCTGCATTTGCTGGACATGTAAGCTGTTTCTGCTCTGCATGAACCTGAGACTCTTACCCAGACCTCCCTGGTTGAGCTAAGATATTATTTGAACTGTCTTATAAGCATATCTATCTGTGTTTTTGGACTAAGCAAGGACTTATTCGTGTCAAGTATCCTCAAGAATAATTGTGCTTCATAGACTTTCTGCGTAATTGCATTCTCCTCTGAAGTTTCCTATAGACTGCTGAGCTGTATTTAATATTTACTCCAAGTGTTGTGGACTTGAGTTTCTCTCTGCACCTGTTTGAATCACCGTGTGATAATATAGACTTTACCACTCATAAAACTGTGTCCTGTAGTTGTCTTGTTCCACGCAAAGAGTCTCCTGAGTTATCCCCTATAATTATTACAGGATTCTCTAGCCAAAAAAAAAAAAAGAGGAGACTGCTGGAACAATGACTTCAGAAAGCAGATTAGAGCAGGTGTTTTCCATCATTAGATCACTGCAGAAATATGTGGAAGGTCTGCAAAAGAAGTTTGGAAGTTTTGAACACAATCAACAAGTGTTTGGACAAACTTTGCAGGACTTAAGCAACCGCATGGCAGCCCAGGAAAACAAACTTGCTGGCATAGAGTCCCAGTATGGACGGGCTTTTCAGGACATAAGCACGCAAATGGCTGCACAAGTGACTTTACCCTCTGGGCAACCGCCACCAGCTAGCCCACCTAAGTTGCCCCCATTCAGATTTAATGGTGATCGCGACAAATTTCGTGGCTTTGTGAATCAATGTATGCTATATTTTGATGTGCATGCTGACCGTTTTCCTACTGATAGATCCAAAGTATTGTGTGTAATAATGCTACTGACCTCACGAGCGCTCGCCTGGGCGAATCCGATGATTGAGTCTCGTGACCCATGGTTAAATGACTTGGATGATTTCTTGGCCGCTATAGCATTAATGTTTGATGACCCTAATCGCCGTGCAACCGCTGAATCTGCTTTGTTGTCTTTACGCCAGGCTAAACGTTCTGTTATTGAGTATGCTACTGAATTCAGGAGATTAGCGGTAGATACCAATTGGGACAGTTATGCACAATTGCCTATTTTTAAAAGGGGTCTGTCTAGTATTGTAAAAGATGAACTAGCTCGCTCTGAGTCACCACAAGAGCTAGAGACATTTATACAGCATTGTGTGCACATAGACATTCGCCTTACTGAGCGTAGGCAGGAGAAGTTTGCTGCATATAACCGTATTTCTAACTTTTCCCTTCCTTCCAAAGAGCCTGCAGGTAAAACCTCTCGGGAGGTGGAGGAGGTGCCCATGCAAATTGATTCCGTTCAGAGGCGCGAGATCAATGAGCGCCGGGAGCATCGCCTTCGTGAAAGTCTATGTTTCTACTGCAGCCAGTCTGACCACTTCTTGATCAATTGTCCTAAGTGTCCTAGACGGCCTAACAAGGTGCTAGCAGCAGTAGGGGAGTATGACAACTGTGATGATGAATCTGACATCTCTGAATGTAGCCTGCCTTTAAACGCTGTATTCCATTCACTTTCTATGACTTCACCCCCCAAGGAGCTGAAGGAGAAGAACTCTCACTGTTCTCTCCCTATTAAGATCCTGTGTTCAGGACAGTGGATTTCCAGTGCAGCTATGATTGACTCTGGTGCAGGTGGCAATTTCATGGATATCGCATTTGCCAAGGAACATGGTATTGAAATTCAGCAAAGAGCCTCTCCAATTACCATGGAAACAGTGGATGGGTCACCTTTAATCTCTGGGCCTGTGGATCAGGAGACCGTACTCCTTGAAATTTTGTTGGAGCCTAATCATCAGGAGCAACTTTCTTTCTTGCTAATTTCTTCTCATTTTCCTGTGATTTTAGGCATTCCTTGGTTGCCTTCTCAGAACCCAATCAACTGGGAGACCAAGGAGATTGCAGCGCCCCAGAGTCCTGGTCGTTGCAGTAATGTCGCTCTTCCATCAGGGGGAGTGATATTACGTCTGATGGTACTAAAGGAGTTCACCTGACCAGGTATCACAGTCACACACGACACTTCACACTCCGGTCCACCAGGGGGAGCCTTGCTTCTATCTACTAGGCCACTCCTCACACACGGGTAAAACTGGTGGGTTGGATAGGAAGTTAGTCAGAAGCTGCCTGGGTTCAACCCAGAGAGGACCTGTCAGGCAGACAGGGGGAGGAGGAACATCTGAGCTGCAGACAGAGGGTCCCTGTCAGGGGTGGGATCCTGACAGAGGCCAAGCACGAGATAGAACGTTACGGAGCTGCACCTGCACTTCATTGCGGCAGCATCCTAAGAAAGGACATGAAGCGAAGTATATTGTGGAGAAGTGAGAAATGAAGTCACAGCACAAGGAGATAATACCGGGAGGAGACCTGCCCCGAGATTGGCAGCCTCCTTCTGAGGCGCGTAGCCGGTGGCCGGAACACCGAGAGAGTAATAGGCTCTACGCATTACTTCAGAGACCGGCAGGACAGTCGATTCCAAGTTGGCTGCCCGACCTTAATACCTATGAAGACACGGAGGCAAATTGTGGGAGAGGGGCGTCTCTAGGGTCCCTATAAATAAGCTCCAGGCCTACCCCGTCATACGGGTGCATCCTATCCATATCATCTGGGGGACAGAGAGAGAGAGAACATCAGAAACATCCACGAAAGTTGTGAGGACTATCCCGTGGTGCTCAGCAGGGAGGTACTACAACACACAGGCACTAGTAGGTAGGCACTGATTTCCACCTGGATAAGGGAACTCTGGATGTGCCATCGGACCAGCCGGACTCTGCCTGCCCTGTGAACAGTGCTCTGGACTGTGGACCCTGAAGTCTTCAGTAAAAGGTAAAGAGACTGCAACCTTGTGTCCTCGTTATTCCTTGCGCCTTACATCGTCCACCATCACCACCTATACAACTGGGAAGCCCTGGGGACATACTTCACCTGTGGGAAGGTACACCATCTAGCTGCCATTCCATCACCCCAGCGGACCCCTAGCAACGTCGGTCACCCTGACCGAATACCACAGGTGGCGTCACGAACACCGTACAAACCACTACACCTTTAATTGGACGACCCTCAGAAGGGCCATGGACCGGGTCGGGCCACCGTGACATCCCCAGAACCCAGAGAGATAGACCCGGTACCAAGTACCCCATTGCCCTACACATGGGGGCGCTCCAAGATTATCTTTCCAACAAGGAGCAACTCAGCGTTAACAGAAGCTGTCCCTGAGTCCACGGCTACGGAACCACATGTACAGGTATTTTATTTACCTCCAGCATATATTATGAGTTCTCTGACATCTGTGACAAGAAGAATGCAGATCAGCTTCCTCCACACAGGCATTATGACTGTCCCATTGAGTTGCTTCCTGGGGCAGCTATTCCTTTTGGTAACGTATATCCTTTGGTGGCACCTGAGCTTCAAGCCTTAAAGGAGTATATTGATGAAAATCTGGCCAAAGGCTTCATACGTCCTTCTTCCTCACCAGCAGGGGCACCTATCTTTTTTGTAAAAAAGAAGGATGGGACCATGAGACCCTGTGTTGACTATTGGGAACTCAATAAGGTAACCGTACGAAACCGTTACCCTTTGCCTCTGATTCCCGAATTACTGGAAAGAGTCCGCCATGCTAAGGTGTTCTCTAAACTGGATCTTCGTGGGGCTTATAATTTGGTGCGGATTCGTCCAGGGGATGAGTGGAAGACAGCATTCAGATGCCGGTATGGACACTTTGAATCTCTTGTGATGCCCTTCGGGCTTTGTAACGCCCCTGCAGCATTTCAACACCTTGTTTATGACATCTTCAGAGATTTGTTGGACCAGTTTGTGGTGATCTACAGGTCCTTCTCAAAAAATTAGCATATAGTGTTAAATTTCATTATTTACCATAATGTAATGATTACAATTAAACTTTCATATATTATAGATTCATTATCCACCAACTGAAATTTGTCAGGTCTTTTATTGTTTTAATACTGATGAATTTGGCCTACAACTCCTGATAACCCAAAAAACCTGTCTCAATAAATTAGCATATCAAGAAAAGGTTCTCTAAACGACCTATTACCCTAATCTTCTGAATCAACTAATTAACTCTAAACACATGCAAAAGATACCTGAGGCTTTTAAAAACTCCCTGCCTGGTTCATTACTCAAAACCCCCATCATGGGTAAGACTAGCGACCTGACAGATGTCAAGAAGGCCATCATTGACACCCTCAAGCAAGAGGGTGAGGGTATGTGCACACGTTGCGGATTTCTTGCAGAAATTTCCTGAAGAAAACCGGAAATTTTCTGCAAGAAATCCGCATTTTTTTTTTTGCGTTTTTTTCCCGTTTTTTTTGCGTTTTTTTAGCATTCTGCAAGCGTAATTAGCTTGCAGAATGCTAAAGTTTTCCAAGCGATCTGTAGCATCGCTTGGAAAACTGACTGACAAGTTGGTCACACTTGTCAAACATAGCGTTTGACAAGTGTGACCAACTTGTTACTATAGATGCTGCTTTTGCAGCATCTATAGTAAAAGATAGAACGTTTAAAAATAATAAAAAAAATAAAAAAAATGCTTATACTCACCCGCAGACAGCAGATCTCCTCACCGGCGTCCATTCCTATAGCTGATGTGTGCGCGCAGGGCCTTCCATGACGTCACGGTCACGTGAGCGGTCTCGACCAATCACAGGACAGTGACGTCATTCGGCAAGGTCCTTCACCGCACACCAGCTGCTGCTACAGGAACCGAAGACAGCGTGCAGCGGTGAGGCTGGGAACACTTCGGGGGCCATCAGAGGGTGAGTATAGGACTATTTTTTATTTTAATTCTTATTTTTTGACCACTTATATGGTGCCCAGTGCGTGGAGGAGAGTCTCCTCTCCTCCACCCTGGGTACCAACCGCACATAATCTGCTTACTTCCCGCATGGTGGGCACAGCCCCTAGGTGTGCGGAATCCCCTGCAATTCCGCATTTTAATGAACATGTTGCTTTTTTTTCCGCGATGCGATTTTTTCGTGGAAAAAAAGGCTACATTTGCACAAAAAATGCAGAATACACTGAAAATAATGGGAGGCATATTTTTCGCGTTTTTATCACGTTTTTATAGCGAAAAAACGCGAAAAAAAACGCGAAAAATACTGAATGTGTGCACATGGCCTAAGACCCAGAAAGAAATTTCTCAACAAATAGGCTGTTCCCAGAGTGCTGTATCAAGGCACCTCAATGGTAAGTCTGTTGGAAGGAAACAATGTGGCAGAAAACGCTGTACAACGAGAAGAGGTGACCGGACCCTGAGGAAGATTGTGGAGAAGGACCGATTCCAGACCTTGGGGAACCTGAGGAAGCAGTGGACTGAGTCTGGTGTGGAAACATCCAGAGCCACCGTGCACAGGCGTGTGCAGGAAATGGGCTACAGGTGCCGCATTCCCCAGGTAAACAGCGGCAGAAGCGCCTGACCTGGGCTACAGAGAAGCAGCACTGGACTGTTGCTAAGTGGTCCCAAGTACTTTTTTCTGATGACTGGGGAGAAGGAAATGCCAAAATGCCTGAAGTCCAGTGTCAAGTACCCACAGTCAGTGATGGTGTGGGGTGCCATGTCAGCTGCTGGTGTTGGTCCACTGTGTTTCATCAAGGGCAGGGTCAATGCAGCTAGCTATCAGGAGATTTTGGAGCACTTCATGCTTCCATCGGCTGAAATGCTTTATGGAGATGAAGATTTCATTTTTCAGCACGACCTGGCACCTGCTCACAGTGCCAAAACCACTGGTAAATGGTTTACTGACCATGGTATTACTGTGCTCAATTGGCCTGCCAACTCTCCTGACCTGAACCCCATAGAGAATCTGTGGGATATTGTGAAGAGAAAGTTGAGAGATGCAAGACCCAACACTCTGGATGAGCTTAAGGCCACTATTGAAGCATCCTGGGCCTCCATAACATCTCAGCAGTGTCACAGGCTGGTTGCCTCCATGCCACGCCGCATTGAAGCAGTCATTTCTGCCAAAGGATTCCCGACCAAGTATTGAGTGCATAACTGAACATTATTATTTGATGGTTTTTTTGTTTGTTATTAAAAAACACTTTTATTTGATTGGCCGGGTGAAATATGCTAATTTATTGAGACAGGTTTTTTGGGTTATCAGGAGTTGTAGGCCAAAATCATCAGTATTAAAACAATAAAAGACCTGACAAATTTCAGTTGGTGGATAATGAATCTATAATATATGAAAGTTTAATTGTAATCATTACATTATGGTAAATAATGAAATTTAACACTATATGCTAATTTTTTGAGAAGGACCTGTATTTGGACGATATACTAATCTTTTCTGACTCTTTTTTTATTTTTTGGTTGTAGCAAACTTGGTGCAGGAATATTTATTTGTAACTTTACATATTCCCCCGACAATTCTTGCATATTATTTTTTCGGCTGAATGTTCCTTGCATACATTTTGTCCGCAAGTAGAACAGAAACGCTCCGATTTTCTTTCCTTCTTTGCTGGACAAATATAGCAGCGCTTTCTTTTTTTTCTCTTTGCTCTGGATGTTCCAGAAAGCGTATTCCACATCGGATCATTGCCTCTGTAATTTGCCTTGATAAGCATATCATGCTGCTTCACTCCATCATAGTAGGCATCAAAAGTTCATAACAAAGTTCTGTCAAAAATAGACGTCTCTTGTCTTTCCTGTTGGCATGGAATTCTGGATTAGTTTGACAATAAACAATGTAGCTATTGAGGGCTGACACATCAAGGATATTGGAAAAAAGGGCAACAGGCCAACGTTTAGTCTGCCTTTTGCACGAATACTCTCCAATCATTTCGTCCATCTTGTCGACACCTCCTTTTGTCTTATTATAATGCAGTGTGATTTCAGGGTTTTTTTTCCTGTCATTGGTGTCAATACTTCCATCATGATGCATTGTACTCAGTAATATCACGGATTTTTCTTTCTTGGCTTTATAAGACACCATTGTTGCTTGATTGCAGAAACCGAATACACTCTCGTAGATTGTTCGCTGTGCATTGTGCTTCATGATTGGAGGAATTTCACGGCGGTTTGGCCTCATAGTACCAACAAGTGTAAGTTGCTTTTGAAGCAAAAAGTTGGCCATTTCAAAATTGGTAAAGTAATTATCCATTGTAATATTTTTATTCTTTTTTTTTTTTCTTATTTTTATGTTGTCATGCAGAATCCACACTCCTCCCAGCAATAGCAGAGTCATAAAAGTTCTTCCCCAGCAACAATACAGACAAAAAGACTGAGTATCACATGTAAACCTAGTACAGGCCTAAAAGGCCCCAGGTGCGTGAATATGGGGTAGTCCCAAAAAAAGGTTGTTATACTGAAATGTCTGTAACATAAAAATATATGAATAACTGGAAATTACTAACAACTATATACCTGAGGATTACCTAGATTTTCAAAATTCTAACTAAAGTACTTTTACAGAAAATAGAAAACAAGTAACCTGGCAGGCCTGCGAGGCCCCAGGTATGCGTTCTAGGGTTAACTGAGAATATCTTATTGAATGTGAAAGACAATGTTTACTGAAAGTGCTAATGCTTTATACAGAGTAATATTAATGTTTTATAGGAAGTAATGCTTTTGTGTTATCTAAATGCAACGTTTAAGTACCAAATGCCTCCCACAAAGGGAAGAAGAGTTCACCTGTTGATGTGCATGTCCAAAAATATTTTGCATGTTTTCCTGTAATATCTGTTTTACTCTGTTCCAGCCCAAGGACATGCTGTGTTTAATGGGGGGTATGCGTGGTGCGCCTGAGGGTTCAGTCGCCACAGAGGTACTGCACCTCATCCAGCGGTGTGGTAGCCCACTCTCAGGTAAGGATGGGGCACTATCCAGGACTCTAACACCAGCATCCAACACCTCACCACTCCAGTTAGGGCATCTGGGCGTACCCTACGGGAGGATGTCCTCATCCCTGTCTGGAGGGGGCAACTAGGTAGAGGGTGTGGGTGGAGCCAGTAGTTAGGGGAGGAGCTAATTAGGAGGGAAAGTGAAGGAGATTCTGAGGGGAGGGAGATAGAGTGAGACATGCTGAGAAGGAGCTCCCTGGGAGAGGGAGCAAGAAAGTGGAGAGGCTGAAGAGAGTAGAGAGAAGCTTCAGAAGCAAGAAGGGGTCCTAGGGGCACGGGTAGTGAGCAATCCACCAGTGGGGCCCGCATCCATGCTGACCATTGCCAGGTGGAGGGACCAGGTTGCAGTGGGGAACCGGCCCCCAAGACTAGTGAAGAACTACAAGGCTCAGCTAGCCAGCCAGAGGCTGTGGTATCTGTAAGTGTCATAGTCATATCCACACACATTCGCTGAAAAGGCAGCCACATAGTCCCAGGGGACTAGAGAGACGCCACCTGACAAGATACTGGGCTGCTGGCTTGGGATACTGTGTATGAAGGCGCAGGGCAGGAGAGGTGAGAACCAGTGCTGTGAGATGGCCAAGAAAGGAACATAAGAGAGAAGTCCTGGAGAAGTGTACCCCAAATCATCTGGGGGTTGGCTGGACCACAGACCCAGAGGACACAGCACACAGCTGGAGACAGTAATCTGCAGAACTGTACGTAAAGCGTTGAAAACTGCACCCAGCTGTGTCCTCTGAATTATTCCTGCATCACTGGCCCTGCACCAGCACATCCATCATCACAATTAACACCTATATCTGCCCGTGGAGAGCTGAAACATCTTAGCTGCGTCACCAACTGCCCCAGTGGATCTGAACTGCAGCGTCGGACATATTGACCGAGTATCACGGGTAGCGTCACGAACAATATCCCTCATAAACTTTATTCTCCTTTCAATTTATTGACTCTTATTAGACGCTCCGGGTCACTGCTGCCGTGACCACATCCCTTTAAGAACCAGCCCGGTACCGAGTATCCCCACGGCCCTGGGGGGCGCTCTATGTACTCCTTCTAGCCTCCTCTCTCAAAACTAGTCCAGCTCCTAGTCTCCTCTCTACAGATTCCTCTGTACCGCTCCTAGTTCCCGGTCTCGCTCCTAGTTTCTCCTCTCCTAGTCTCCACTGTTCTGCTCCTAGTCTCCTCTGTGCCTCTCCTAGTCTCCTCTGTGCCACTCTTAGTTTTCCCTCTCCTGCTCGCAGTTTCCACTCTGTATCGCTTAGTTTCCCCTCTCAAAGTCTCCTCTGTGCCGCTCCTAGTTTTCCCTCTCCCGCTCCTAAGTTTTTCCTCTCCTGCCCAAATTTCCCCTTTCTCGCACCTAGTTTCCCCTCTTCCACTCCTGGTTTCCCCTTTCCTAGTTTCTCCTCTCCCGCTCCTGGTTTCCCCTTTCCTAGTTTCTCCTCTCCCGCTCCTAAGTTTCCCCTTTCCTAGTTTCTCCTCTCCCGCTCCTAAGTTTCCCCTTTCCTAGTTTCCCCTCTCCCGCTCCTGGTTTAACCTTTCCTAGTTTCTCCTCTCCCGCTCCTGGTTTCCCCTTTCCTAGTTTCTCCTCTCCTGCTCCTAAGTTTCCCCTTTCCTAGTTTCTCCTCTCCCGCTCCTAAGTTTCCCCTTTCCTAGTTTCTCCTCTCCCGCTCCTGGTTTCTCCTTTCCTAGTTTCTCCTCTCCCACTCCTAGTTTCCCCTTTCCTAGTTTCCCTTCTCCTAGTTTCCCCTCTCCCGCTCCTAGTTTCCCCTCTCTGGCTCCTAGTTTCCCCTCTCCCCACTCCTGGTTTCCCCTCTCCCAGTTTCCCCTCTCCCAGTTTCCCCTCTCCCACTCCTGGTTTCCCCTTTCCTAGTTTCCCCTCTCCTAGTTTCCCCTCTCCCGCTCCTAGTTTCCCCTCTCTGGCTCCTAGTTTCCCCTCTCCCCACTCCTGGTTTCCCCTCTCCCAGTTTCCCCTCTCCCACTCCTGGTTTCCCCTTTCCTAGTTTCCCCTCTCCTAGTTTCCCCTCTCCCGCTCCTAGTTTCCCCTCTCTGGCTCCTAGTTTCCCCTCTCTGGCTCCTAGTTTCCCCTCTCCCCACTCCTGGTTTCCCCTCTCCCAGTTTCCCCTCTCCCACTCCTGGTTTCCCCTTTCCTAGTTTCCCTTCTCCTAGTTTCTCCTCTCCGGCTCCTAGTTTCCCCTCTCCCACTCCTAGTTTCCCCTCTCTTGCTCCTAGTTTCCCCTCTCTCACTCCTGGTTTCCCCTCTCCCAGTTTCCCCTCTCCCACTCCTGGTTTCCCCTCTCTCACTCCTGGTTTCCCCTCTCCCAGTTTCCCCTCTCCCACTCCTGGTTTCCCCTTTCCTAGTTTCCCCTCTCTTAGTTTCTCCTCTCCGGCTCCTAGTTTCCCCTCTCCCGCTCCTAAGTTTCCCCTTTCCTAGTTTCTCCTCTCCCGCTCCTGGCTTCCCCTTTCCTAGTTTCTCCTCTCCCACTCCTGGTTTCCCCTTTCCTAGTTTCTCCTCTCCCACTCCTAAGTTTCCCCTTTCCTAGTTTCCCCTCTCCCACTCCTGGTTTCCCCTTTCCTAGTTTCTCCTCTCCCACTCCTAAGTTTCCCCTTTCCTAGTTTCTCCTCTCCCGCCCCTAGTTTCCCCTTTCTCGCACCTAGTTTACCCTTTCCTAGTTTCTCCTCTCCCGCCCCTAGTTTCCCCTCTCCCACTCCTGGTTTCCTATTTCCTAGTTTCCCTTCTCCTAGTTTCCCCTCTCTGGCTCCTAGTTTCCCCTCTCCCCACTCCTGGTTTCCCCTCTCCCAGTTTCCCCTCTCCCACTCCTGGTTTCCCCTTTCCTAGTTTCCCTTCTCCTAGTTTCTCCTCTCCGGCTCCTAGTTTCCCCTCTCCCACTCCTAGTTTCCCCTCTCTTGCTCCTAGTTTCCCCTCTCTCACTCCTGGTTTCCCCTCTCCCAGTTTCCCCTCTCCCACTCCTGGTTTCCCCTCTCTCACTCCTGGTTTCCCCTCTCCCAGTTTCCCCTCTCCCACTCCTGGTTTCCCCTTTCCTAGTTTCCCCTCTCTTAGTTTCTCCTCTCCGGCTCCTAGTTTCCCCTCTCCCGCTCCTAAGTTTCCCCTTTCCTAGTTTCTCCTCTCCCGCTCCTGGCTTCCCCTTTCCTAGTTTCTCCTCTCCCACTCCTGGTTTCCCCTTTCCTAGTTTCTCCTCTCCCACTCCTAAGTTTCCCCTTTCCTAGTTTCCCCTCTCCCACTCCTGGTTTCCCCTTTCCTAGTTTCTCCTCTCCCACTCCTAAGTTTCCCCTTTCCTAGTTTCTCCTCTCCCGCCCCTAGTTTCCCCTTTCTCGCACCTAGTTTACCCTTTCCTAGTTTCTCCTCTCCCGCCCCTAGTTTCCCCTCTCCCACTCCTGGTTTCCCCTTTCCTAGTTTCCCTTCTCCTAGTTTCCCCTCTCTGGCTCCTAGTTTCCCCTCTCCCACTCCTAGTTTCCCCTCTCCCACTCCTGGTTTCCCCTCTCCCAGTTTCCCCTCTCCTAGTTTCTCCTCTCCGGCTCCTAGTTTCTCCTCTCCCGCCCCTAGTTCCCCTTTCTCGCACCTAGTTTCCCCTCTCCCACTCCTGGTTTCCCCTTTCCTAGTTTCCCTTCTAGTTTCCCCTCTCCCACTCCTAGTTTCCCCTCTCCCACTCCTGGTTTCCCCTCTCCCAGTTTCCCCTCTCCCAGTTTCCCCTCTCCCACTCCTGGTTTCCCCTTTCCTAGTTTCCCCTCTCCTAGTTTCTCCTCTCCGGCTCCTAGTTTCTCCTCTCCGGCTCCTAGTTTCCTCTCCCCACTTCCAGTCACCTCTGTCCTCTTCCCTCTAGATTACTCTGGAATCTGCCTATCTACATGTAGAACTAAGGGATCTCCAAGGGAATTTCCATGCACTGCTCCTGACGGCATCGATCTGGAGGCCGTCATACACATCACTGTTTGCCGATCCTGCCAATATCTGCTGACTTCGCCGACTGTAGTCTAATGTGTATGGTAGCTAAACCAATGGGACAAGGAGGAAATCAGAGGGGATGCCTTCCCCAAATAATAGCCTTATGTCTGTGCCTCATTAATCTGTGGACTAGTCACTGTGCATAGAGGTAATGCACTGCTGTGGGGTCCGGAGGTTGCATGGCCCCCTCCTCTTTTGGGATCTTGTTCTGCATTGGGAATGGTGTTTAGAACATGACAGAGTAAAACCAGAGAACAAGGTTGTGTCCTGGAGATGGAGGAGGATGGCGGAAAGAGTTAAGGCAATTAACCCATGACAACACTTCTTATAATGTCCTGCTGGGTCCAAATCACTGTCTATGTCACTGTTCACACTTAGCTACAGCTACTCCTTCCCTGCAGGAAACAAATTTTGTTACATATAAAATATAACAAGAAGTGTTGTCATGGGGTTACAGGATTAAGGACTTTGTGTCTGCAACTGAAAACCCTAAGACTGAACAATGAGATGGAACCTAAAGTATGTGTACATGGAGTATACAGCATAGTATATAGCACCCAGATATTCCGGCACGTTCTCATCTCATGGTAACATATCTCATTCTGACCAGCACCTCCGAACAAGGAGTGGACAGGACCTAGCTGCTGTGACTGCATTATGGACATCATCTGCAGGAAGCCATTGCTCAGGAGCAGGACCAGTGACAATGCTAACAGTAAAGGCTTTACTGGCCCCTGCTGGTTAACAGTGGGAATGCAGTTTGATATTTGTCTCTTGCTGGTTTTTATTGCCCCCTAGCTGCACAGAAGGTTTATGATAATTTGATGAGTCTCAATCAGGATTTCTGAAACTATTTTCTTTCGGGGACCCAGTCAAAAGAAATATTGTGGCTGCCCACATGGGGCGCAGCATTTGTTTTATAAAGATTTGAGAACATTTGTCATTTTGAGGTGTTGGTGTTTAGGAGTTTAGGTGAGGTTAGGATAGTTGGGCTGGAGGGATAATGGAATAGTCAGGGATGAAGGTAAATATTGGATACAATTGTGAAAAGTTACAGTGGGTTTAGGATGGGAGTTTGGGTTAAGGTATTGGGGCTAGAGTAACGCACCTGCTTCCCAGCACGTGACTGCAAGGGTTAATCCATCTCCTCTCAGTTCAGCATTCAGCCTCTGTCCTATGCTACAATGGGAGCATAACTCACACCCTGACACAGGCCACACACCCGCTCATACACGCTGCCACCATTCACTGAACACATGGGCGATGAGTCCCGAAAATACTACTAATACTGTCTGCCAATCAGCAGGGTCACACACTCTAAGGCTATGGATTCTTTAGAGCATACAAGGTTCAAACGTATTAAAGTTTTAAGCTTTCATAGAAAAGGTACAGTACTTACAATAAAAGATATAAAAATATGGGAATAAAAAGTGACATACAAATATCCAAACAGTAATAAAAATAAAGGGAGAAAACTTACAGAAATATCTAAACTTTGCAGTCTGCTTTCTGCTCCCTGAGGGGGGAATGAATATGGACTGGCTCACATCAGCTTGGCTGCCCCTCAGTCTGTGAACAGGTTTCTATGTGTAAAGGCCTAATTTATAGAGTCAACCTGGAGGTCAAATTTCTAGACCAGCCTCTCATGTTAATAGTCAGAAGGTGTGAAATGTTTCCACTTGTGTGTGGTCAGGACATCCCCTTGGGGTGAGACTAGGAAGCCTGTCTTTTCTCAGGATAACATAGGTCATGACCTTTGTCACGGATCCCAGGGAGGATATCTTTATCATCCCCTCAGCTCACACTAATGTGTCATGAACCGGGGTTGTTTGGTTGCCCAGCTCTTTCTGAAGGGGATTTATCTATATCCCACTTCCGGTTTGGAACTTGCAGAGGACGTGACAGTACGTTATACAGCAAGGAGACACAAAGCTAGTAACTTTATATATTTTACTCCAAAGCATAGGCAGTGTTTACAAAAGGGTAAAAAGGATATTATAAAAGAAGACAAGTATCGTATGTACAGTACAATTACAAATAAAAAGGGATTAACGGAAGAAAAAAACACAGTTCCTTATATCATTTCAGCTCACGGCAGACCATGTGGTTCGGGGGAGGGTCGAGACATCAAGATGCATTACAGAGCGTCTCTCAGGTAGCTTCAAAGTCAAAAGCTAGTGAAAACTGAGCTCTCTGGGTCTTATACCCTTGGTCGTGACATCACTGAATGGGCAGTGCGATGGAATGCACTCCTACTTTCTCAGAGGGAATCAGAGTTATGGAACATTCATATCCCCCTATAGCTCCAGGATGCAACCTCGTATAGTGACGACTGAATTACCATTGACCTTGTTTTGTGACTAGCATTCTATTAAGAGCAAACATGACCTGGCTGTCCACCGTGAGTACGCAGTAATTTGTTTCTCGGATACCAAGGGTACAGGAAATTGGAGAACGCACTGGGTGATGACGTGGCCAATGCACATACCAAATATATAACTTTCGTATCTCTGTCACTAATTGGGGTCAAGTTATGCCTTACTATTAGGTTTGTATATTAACAAAAGAGCACATGGTTTCAGACAAGCTGGTTTTCTGCACACTACTCCATTCGAGGGGGGGGGGGGGTGTTATACAGAGTCCCACACTGGAGTTTCAAGATACAGCTGTATTCAGGGGGAGGGAGTTGCCTGCAGACCAAGAGAGAAGAGCTTCCTAGGCAGAGTTAAGAGGGGGGTCGGAAAAGCCCACAACATGTGTCTGTGCCATGCGTGATAATAGACAATTGAATATATCATGTGCCTGACAACCTTTGTGAAGAGCTACAGCCTAGAACAGATGCTAAGTTACTGCTGGTCATACATCCATAAATATACATATTCCACACCTCCCTCCTTATGAATGTGCATGGGGTTGACTTACAGGTCAGCTCCCGAGCACGTATCTGGTTCTGCCCCACCATGGTGAGATAGGCCATCAGCATTGCCATGATCGACTCCTTTCTTATGCTGAATTGTGAAATCATATTACTGTAATATCAGACTCCATCTAAGCAATTTCCTGTTGTCCTCAACTACTCTGTTGAGCCAACTCAATGGGTTATGATCTGTGATCACGGTGAAGTTGCGCCCATAGAGGTCTGGCTGCAGCTTCCGCAGAGCCGACACAATTGCCAAACATTCCTTTTCAATGGTGGCATAAGCCACTTCTCTGGGCAGGAGTTTCCTACTTAGGCACAGAATTGGGTGCTCCTCACCTTGCTGGTTTACCTGGCTGAGAACCGCACCTAGCCCATAGGTGCTGGCATCTGTCTGCACTACAAACCGGCGAGTGAAATCTGGGGCCTGCAGGACGGGTGAACTAACCAATGCCGACTTTAGGGCAGAAAATGATTCCTCACACTGAGGACTCCAGGAGACAATTTTGGGAAGTTTCTTCCTGGTCAGATCAGTTAACGGTTTGACCAGAGAACTGTAGTTTGGTATAAACCTCCTATAGTAGCCAGCCGTACCCAGGAAGGACAGTACCTGCTTCTTGGTTCGTGGGGTGGGCCAGGCTGTAATGGCTTCTACCTTCCATGGCTCAGGTTTTAGCAGTCCTCCCCCCACCCGGTGTCCTGGGTATTGTACTTCCTGCATGGCTACCTGACACTTCCCTGGCTTAACAGTAAGACCTGCAGTTTTAAGCATTGGCAACACCTGAGAAAGATGTACGAGGTGTTCCTCCCAAGAATCACTAAAAATGCCTATGTCGACAAGATAAGAGACGGCAAAACCATCACATCCTTCCAATAAGTGATTGACCAACCTGTGGAAGGTGGCAAAGGTATTCTTCATACCAAAGGGCATCACCAGAAACTCAAACAGACCAAATAGCGTTATAAAGGCAGACCTCTCCTGAGCTTCTCTGGTCAGGGGTATCTCCAGTATCCCCTACTCAGGTCCATGATGGTGAGGTACGATGCTCTAGCTAGCTGCTCTAACAGCTCATCTATCCTCAGCATGGGGTAGACCTCACATGAAGTCAATACATTTAATTTCCTGTAGTCTACACAGAACCGGGTAGTACGGTCCTTTTTTGGGACAAGAACCACAGGCGAGGCCCTGGCACTCTGGGAGTTTTGTATCACCTTGAGTTTCAGCATCTCCTCTCCCTGTTCCCTCATGTGTGCCTTCACCTCTGCTGACACCCGGTATGCAGACTGCCGTACTGGGGGTTAGTACCAGTGTCCACATGGTGAACTGCTAAGTGCATCCTCCCAGGCTCCCCTGTGAAGACTTCGGTGAACTCGCTGAGCGCCCCCATCAGCTCAGACCTCTGACTGTGGGATAGCTCAGGGTTAAACTGCTGACTCCAGGGACTCCATGTACTGAGTCCCGGCCCCCACATCTAGTAACAGATCAGCCTCCCCCTCTTCAGGCCGGCTACAGACAGGTAAGACACAGGCCTCCCTGTCATGATGAGCCTTCAGCATATTCACATGAAATAATTTCTGACGCTTTGCATGCTCATCTAGTGTCACCACATATTTAATATCATTTAGCCTCTTATGTACAGTGTATGGTCCCTCCCATGCGGCCTGCATTTTATTCTGTAACATAGGGACCAACACACAAACCTTCTGCCCCTCCTCGTAGGCCCTCAGTCTGGCATTACGGGCGTACCAGACCTTCTGGTTGATTTGGGCCTGGGTCACGTTCTCATGGGCCAGGTTGCTCAGTTTTTGCATTCTCTCCCTGAGCCGCAGTACATATTCAACCACTGAGACGCCCGTAGTTTTGCGGTTGTCCTCCCAACAGTCCTTAATCACATCAAGTGGCCCCCTGACCCTCTGTGGTGAAATGTGTGTATGTATATATATATATATATATATATACACACGCACTAGCTACTGAACCCGTTCTACGCCCGGGTGGCGAGCATTCATATTGGCATTTGGTCCCCATCCTGTCATGTGCTGCTTTGATCCTGCGCCTCCATCCTGTCATGTGCTGCTCCCATCCTGCGCCCCCGTTTTGTGATGTGGTGCTGCCATCCTACGTCCCCATCCTGCCATGTGCTGCTGCCATCCTGCGCCCCCGTTTTGTGATGTGGTGCTGCCATCCTACGTCCCCATCCTGCCATGTGCTGCTGCCATCCTGCGCCCCCATCCTGCCATGTGCTGCTGCCATCCTACGTCCCCATCCTGCCATGGGCTGCTGCCATCCTACGTCCCCATCCTGCCATGTGCTGCTGCCATCCTACGTCCCCATCCTGCCATGTGCTGCTGCCATCCTGCGCCCCCATCCTGCCATGTGCTGCTGCCATCCTACTTCCACATCCTGCCATGTGCTGCTGCCATCCTGCGCCCCCATCCTGCCATGTGCTGCTGCCATCCTACGTCCCCATCCTGTCATGTGCTGTTCCCATCCTGCGCCCCCGTTTTAATCAGTGATGGCAAAAGACACTGTGGCGGTATTGAGTCGAAAGTGGCTGCCTTGCTCCACAGACATGTGTTATATATTCTTTAGAAAGTTACTAGGTAGCTTTGCTGACGCATTGTATAGTGTAGATATTCTTACACATGCTCCTGATATCTGTAACAAAATCATTAATGTGTGCGGAAAGGCCACGACATCATGAGAGGGCGGGATTGTGACGCAGTAATCGGCGCCTGCGCAGTCCGCGCTGCAGTGTATCTTCAGATGTATGTAAGTAACGTCATGAGGGCGGGATCGTGTCCACCTTGTCCCCACGGCCCGATTCCAGCCCATAAATGTCCCCCTGCTCCCTGAATCGGCACCTGCGCAGTCCGCGCTTTCCGGCGCCATTTTCTTGAAGACACACTGCAGTATCCAAGAAAATGGCGCCAGAAAGCGCGGAAGTAATAGCTGTGGCATGAACTGCCACGTCGTGAGGGAGGGATCGTGTCCACCGTCTCCCCACACCACCTGATTCCGGCTCATAAATGTCCCCCTACTCCTGGAATCGGTGCATGCGCAGTCCGCGCTTTCCGGCGCCATTTTCTTGAAGACACACTGTAGTATGTATTCAAGAAAATGGCGCCGGAAAGCGTGGACTGCGCAGGCGCCGATTCCGGGAGCAGGGGGACATTCATGCGTCGGAATGAGGGGGTGTAAGTAATTGCTGTGGCATGACCTGCTGCAACGTCATGAAGGCGGGATCGTGTCCCCACGTCCCCCGATTCCGGGAGCAGGGGGACATTTATGGGCCGGAATCAGGGGGCGTGGGGACACTGTGGGGGTGGAAACTAAGTGATATGGGCGGGATTGTGACACAGATTTCGGCGCCAGCGCAGTCTGTGCTTTCCGGGGCCATTTTTTCTTGAATACGGACTCTGTGTCTACAATCTAATGCTAGGAGCGTCTCGCTTGCGCAGTCTATAAAGGCTTCGGACAGAGTGACGCTCCTACGGTTATATTATAGATAAGAGTCCAAAAAGTCAGAGGCAGCACACCATTGCAAATAAATTTCAAAAAGTGTTCAGGTTTTAATAGCCCATCATGGAGATATATATATATATATATATATATGTGTGTGTGCAGTATACTATGTATAGATTTATTGTGTCACTGGCAATAACTTAACATCTGTCTTGAAAAGCTGCATGTCGCACCCGGGTGTTTATATGTATTTTCCTGGGACAAGTGGAATTCTGTCTCCAATCTCACCAGGGGGTCCTGCTGGAAGCCGAGAAGAAAGGTAACATTTGGCATCTCCTAGCTCTTGGAAGAGAGATGTTAATTACGGCCTGATAGTATCTCTGGGAGAGCTGTTGCACAAAGGATCTCAAGAGAAAATAATATATTCATTGGGGGGCGCGGCTGTGGTCCAATCAAAAACCAAACAATTATGATATTAACTGGAGGGGCTGGTCTAGAAACCTGACCTCCAGACCAAAGTTATAAATTAGACCTGTATTCAGAGAATCGTATTCACATGTGAGGGCAGCCTCAGATGCTGATGTGTTCCACCAACTCCATTCACCCCCCCTCAGGGAGCAGAAAGCAAACTACCAGTTAGATGATTTCTGTAAGTTTTCTCCTGTTATTTTATACTGTTTTGCATAAGTTGTATGTCTTTTTATTATCATATTTTTATACCTTTTCTTACTGTAAGCACTGACCCTTTTGTTATTAAAGTATAAAACTTTAACAAGTTGAACCTTAAATGTTCTAAAAGAATCCATAGCCTAAGGTGTGTGAGCCTTATGAGTGGCAGACATTATTAGTATTAATATTTCCGGGACTCATCGCCCGTGTATTCGGTAAGTGGTGGCAGCATGTATGAGCGGGTGTGTGGCCTGGGTCGGTGTGTAACTTATGCTCCCATTACAGCATAGGACAGAGGTTGGATGCTGGACTGAGAGTGGGGAGATAGATTAACCCTTGCAGGCACAACCCAAGTCACAAGCTGAGAGTGGGCACGTGACGAATTAGTTACACCATGGAGTGGGGATCCGTGACACCCTCCTCGCATAAACCAGTTCAAAGGGGGAGAATCCTGTAGACGCCTGGGGTACCTCTCTGTAGGCAAACAACAGATGGGGAGGTACCTCTCCCAGTCTCCACCAGCATTTTCAGCATTTGTTTTAATATTCCGTTAAAATGCTCGCAGAGTCCGTTGGTTTGGGGATGATAGGCGCTGACCACAAAATGTTGCACTTGTATTTTCTCGCTGACAAACTACACACGATCGACAGTAATTGGCAATATCTGTCCCCATCTTGGGCCAATAGAAGTTGTGTGTCAGGCGAGCTTTAGTCTTTTCTATTCCAAAGTGTCCGGCCAGAGGAATCTAATTCCCAATAATTGTTCCCTAAGTGGATAAGGAATGACCAGCCGCTTTTCACAGTCCCAAGATTCTGTAGTATCCGTGGGGATAGCCTCTGTATACAGTCTGCCCTGGTCCCAGTATACTTTCTCTGTCAGAAGCAGCAGGGGGTTGGTCTGCAAGACATCTGAGCCCCTCCAGACTGACATCTGTCCGCAGGGCCTCCTGGAAGCTCTGTCAGTCTGCAGACCCTGGCCTAGTGTGACTGCCAGGCCCTGGTCTGAAGCTGAGTCTTCAGTGTCTGTTATCAGGGACCTTGTTGGGTCTGCCATGTGAGGAGGCTTCAGGGCCACAGTATGGGCCTCCTGTCCTGGCAGTTCTGTCAGACTCATCCTCTATAATCTCTGGGCCTGAGTCTGAGCCGCAGCCTGACTCCGGGTCACAGCTGCCACATACGTACAGCCCTGTGTATTGGGACATTTTCCCTCCTCACACGGGATCTCAGGTGGGTTGCTTTCTTCCACCTTCTCTGTAGCATTTACTTGCAAGGGAGGAACATAGTGGGACACCATCCTCCCCAGGTCCGTGCCTAGCAACACATTGGTGGGAATAGCCTCTGATACCCCCACTTCCCTCAGTCCTTTCCCTGCTCCCAGGTACACACGGGCCATGGGCACGGCAGGGCTGACCCCTCCAATCCCGGTTATAGTCATAGTCTTTCCTGGTATGATATCGGCAGGGGTTATCATAGCTGGACGCACCAGGGTCACCTCTGCCCCAGTGTCCCTGAGACCAATGGTGACTTTATTGCCAACAGTGACAGATTGACAGTTCTCATTAGCCCTCGCATCAGAGCCGGCCACAAAGAGGACAGACGGTGGGGACACAGACGGCTTTGTGGTGGTAGTTGGACGTTTCTCCCTATCAGGGCAAACAGCGCTAACATGTCCCACTTTGTTGCAGGAGAAGCACCGGCGTGCATCGCCTAGAGAATGTCTATTCCCCGGGGCCCCATAGAAGGTGGGCTTGGACATCACTGGTGATCGGCCGGCAGAGGGAGAAGGGTCCCCGTTTGGCTTACCTCCCCTCCAGCTGAATCCCGATGGCTTCCGCACCTCAGGCATCCTGTTAGCCACATAGCAGTCCGCAATCCTTGCAGCCTGATCCGCAGTTTGTGGATCCCGATCACACACAAATTGTCATACATCTGTTAAGTCCTCAAAACTGTTAAGAGAAAGTTCCCTGATCCACTGGTGGAACGTGGTCCTCAAGGAGCTCACAACATCCGCATAGCTGTCAGTGGATCCACGATGTAGGTTCCGGAACTTTCTCTGATAGACTTCTGGTGTTAGGTTGTATTTCCTGATCAGGGCCTCTTTTATGGCCTCATAGTTCCCATCTAGCTCTGGTGAGAGGTTAGCAAAAACTTCCAGGGCTTTGCCTCTCAACCCTGGGGTTAGATACTGCGCCCACTGGGTAGATGGTATTTCCTGCAGGTTTCTTCAAACCCCCGAAGGAAAGTATCCAAGTCCGTATCCTTCTCCATCACAGGGAAGTTTTCCACACGTGGTCTCCTTGGATTTATGTCATGGGAGGGGGTTAGCTGAGGACTGTTACCCCTTTCTATTTTAGCCATCTGAAGCTGGAAAGCTCTCTCCTCCCGGCTTACTGCAGTCTCTCTCTACTCCCGGCGTTCTGCAGCTTCTCTCTTGGCCCGATCCTGGCATTCTGCAGCAGCAGCCTGTTGGTACTGTAGGATAAGCTGCAGGCGCAGATTGGGATGACTTGTTCACAGCTGTTGTAAGTCCATTTGTAAAGCAAAGACCATAGGCTCCTCAGCACTGGCATTACTGGCAACTCCAGAAGGTATCTCAGATGCAAGAGCTGGCATTGCTGGGTCTCTCTGAGGTGGTGTCTCTCCTTGGCCAGATGCTTCAGCACTTCGCTCCATGTCCTGCTCGACCATGGCAAGTACCAGCAGTTCCTTGGATTTGTCGGCTGTCTATTCCTCTCTGCTCACAGAGGTCGGTCAGAGCCTCTTTGCTCTGCTTCTTGAACTGAGCTGCCATATCGATGAACAGCCTTTGCCAAAATTAAAGAAAAACGGGGAGAGGAAACTGTTTGCCAGTATGTCCAAGTAAGCACTGAGTTGAACCTTGTAGAACTGGTGCACTCCTCGCAAGGATACCAATTCTTTAGTACAGGGAATAATTGCTTAAACCATGCACTAATGCTCTAATAATATTATTTTTATATATAGCACCATTGATTCCATGGTGCTGTACATGAGAAGGGGTTACATACAAATTACAGGTATCACTTACTGTAAGCAAACTAACAATGACAGACTGATACAGAGGGACGAGGACCCTGCCCTTGGGGACTTACATTCTACAGGATTATGGGGGAGGAGACAGTAGGTTGAGGGTTGCAGAAGCTCCGGTGGTGGTCAGGCGGTAGCTCCAGTGGTGGTGAGGAGGCAGCGGGGTCAGTGCAGGCTGTAGGCTTTCCTGAAGAGATGGGTTTTCAGGTTCCGTCTGAAGGATCCGAATGTAGCTGATAGACGTGTTGGGGCAAAGAATTCCAGAGGATGGGGGATATTCTGGAGAAATTTTGGAGGCGGTTGGATGAGGAGCGAATAAGTGTGGAGAGAAGGAGGTCTTGGGAGGACCTATCCCACCACTCTGCCACCAATTTATCACGTACCTGCTTCTCAGCACATGACTTGGGGTTGTGCCTGTAAGGGTTAATCTATCTCCCCTCTCTCAGTCCAACATTCAACCTCTGTCCTATGCTGTAATGGGAGCATAAATCACACACCGACCCAGGCCACACACCCGCTCATACACGCTGCCACCACTCACAGAACACATGGGCGATGAGTCCCGGAAATATTACTACTACTGTCTGCCAATCATAAGACACACACACTTTAAGGCTATGGATTCTTTAGAGCACACAAGGCTCAGACCTATTAAAGTTTTAAGCTTTAATAGAAAAGGTACAATGCTTACAATAAAAGATATAAAAATACGGGAATAAAAAGTGACATACAAATATGCAAAACAGTTATAAAAATACAGGGAGAAAGCTTACAGAAATATCTAAACTTTGTAGTCTGCTTTCTGCTCCCTGAGGGGGGGATGGATATGGACTGGCTCACATCAGCTTGGCTGCCCCTCAATGTGTGAACAGGTTTCTATGTGTAAAGGCCTAATTTATAGTCAACCTGGAGGTCAAATTTCTAGACCAGCCTGTCAGGTTAATATTCTAATCCTTGGTTTGTTGCAGGACCCTGGCTATTTTACCAATGAATACATTATTTTTCTTTGAACACTGTTTGTGTGACCTTTCTCATAGTAAATGGTGTCATGCTGCAATTGGCGTGTCTCTTCAAAAGGAGTCAGAAGGTGTCAAATGTTTCCACTTCTGTGTGTTCAGTACAACCCCCTGGGGTGAGACTATGAAGCCTGTTTTTTTCAGGATAACAAAGGTACCTTCACACTGAACAACTTAACGAGAATGACAGCGATCCGTGACGTTGCAGCGTCCTGGATAGCGATATCGTTGTGTTTGACACGCAGCAGCGATCAGGATCCCGCTGTGACATCGTTGGTCGGAGCTAGAAGGCCAGCACCTTATTTCGTCGCTGGCTCACCCGCTGACATCGCTGAGTCGGCGTGTGTGACACCGATCCAGCGATGTGTTCACTGGTAACCAGGGTAAACATCGGGTTACTAAGCGCAGGGCCGCGCTTAGTAACCCAATATTTACCCTGGTTACCATTGTAAATGTAAAAAAACCCAAACACTACATACTTACATTCCTGTCGCGTCCCCCGGCGTCCGCTTCCCTGCACTGTGTCAGCGCCGGCCGGCCGTAAAGCACAGCACAGCGGTGGCGTCACCGCTCTGCTTTCCGGCCAGCGCTTACACAGTGCAGGGAAGCGGACGCCGGGGGAAGCGACAGGAATGTAAGTATGTAGTGTTTGGGTTTTTTTACATTTACAATGGTAACCAGGGTAAACATCGGGTTACTAAGCGCGGCCCTGCGCTTAGTAACCCGATGTTTACCCTGGTTACCCGGGGACTTCGGCATCGTTGGTCGCTGGAGAGCGGTCTGTGTGACAGCTCTCCAGCGACCACACAACGACGAAACAGCGACGCTGCAGCGATCGGCATCGTTGTCTATATCTCTGCAGCGTCGCTTCATGTGACGGTACCTTAAGTCATGACCTATTGTGAAGAGCTGCAGCCTAGAACAGATGCTAAGTTACTGCTGGTCATACATCCATACATATACATATTCCACTTGTGGTTAGGAGTAGTGATGAGCAAGTATACTCGTTGCTCGGGTGGTCTCCGAGTATTTGTGAGTGCTCGGAGATTTATTTTTTGTTGGCGCAGCTGCATGATTTACGGCAGCTAGCCAGCCTGAGTACATATGGGAGTTGCCTGGTTATTAGGGATACTCGCTCATCACTAGTTAGGAGTTTAGGTGAGGTTAGGATAGTTGGGCTGGAGGGATTATGGAGTCGTCAGGGATGAAGGTAAATATCGGATACAATTGTGAAAAGTTACAGTGGGTTTAGGATGGGAGTTTGGGTTAAAGTATTGGGGGCTAGTATTGAGGTTAAAAGGAACCTGTCACCCCCAAAATCGAATGTGAGCTAAGCCCACCAGCATCAGGGCTTATCTACAGCATTCTGTAATGCTGTAGATAAGCCCCCGATGTATCCTAAAAGATGAGAAAAAGAGGTTAGATTATACTCACCCAGGGGCAGTCCCGGTACGATGGGCGTCGCGGTCCGGGGCCTCCCATATTCTTACGATGACGTCCTCTTCTTGTCTTCACGCTGCGGCTCCGACGCAGGCGTACTTTGTCCTGTTGAGGGCAGAGCAGAGTACTGCAGTGCGCAGGCGCTGGGCCTCTCTGACCTTTCCCGGCGCCTGCACACTACAGTACTTTGCTCTGCCCTCAACAGGACAAAGTACGCCTGCGCCGGAGCCACAACATGAAGGCAAGAAGAGGACGTCATCGTAAGAAGATGGGAGGCCCCGGACCGGACCGCGACGCCCATTGTACCGGGACCGCCCCTGGGTGAGTATAATATAACCTCTTTTTCTCATCTTTTAGGATACATCGGGGGCTTATCTACAGCATTACAGAATGCATTACAGAATGCTGCAGATAAGCCCCTGATGCCGGTGGGCTTAGCTCACCTTCGATTTTGGGGGTGACAGGTTCCCTTTAAATGAAGGGGATATTGGAGAATTAAGTTTTTTTCTGATGCTGTGGTTCAGGTACCGTAGTGGGTACGTTCCAGAACTCAAATGGGTGATATACTCTCATATTTATCTCACATGCTTCATCATCAATTTTTCAATGCTGCATATAGACTATGGGCAGGGTGACGGACTTTGTCATGGGAGTCACTGTGGCCCCTGGATGCTATTCTTGGAGCTGATTGACAGGTTATGTCATGGAGTCACTGTGGCCCTTGCATGCTGACTGCGGGAGAAGGGTGATGGACTATGTCATGGAGTCACTGTGGCCCCTGCATGCTATTCTTGGAGCTGAATGACAGGTTAGGTCATGGAGTCACTGTGGCCCCTCCATGCTGACTGTGGGAGAAGGATGATGGACTATGTCATGGAGTCACTGTGGCACCTGCGTTATGTGAAGGAGTCACTGAAGCCCCTGAAAAATATGGCAAGGTATACTCTGTATACTGCATATATTTACGTCCCACTTTCCAATTATCACAAGTTGGGAGAAATACATTCACCCCATCCCAATGCTTTATGGCACAGGTAGTCAGGGTATGCTGGGAGCTGTAGTTCAGTTAGTAGAATATACATTAGTATCTCTAGTGAAGAACACAGGAGGCAGAAAGGGAATAGAAAACACAATCTTTATGGTCCACATTACAGTCATCAGGGTGGCAGGTGCTGCTTCAAGTTTAAGGCAAGATTTATATAAATATCAGTTTTTGTGCTTGATCTTTTCAAGAAAAAAAAGAAGAGGAGATTGCAGGATCCCTCATTTACATCCATAATGAGAAGGGAATGACTCACTACACCCAGTGAGGAATGCATCTGAAAAAAAGAGTCCATGATGGTGGCCGGGCCCAGACAGAAGGCACTGACCCCCATTGTCACTGTTGTGCATGTGATTGGTACCAGTTGGGGGGTAACAACATAATAAGCAGGATACAGAATGTTGTAAAATACAGAAGCTGGTGTGGAAATGTAACATGTGCCAAGTAACAGTTATCTCACAACTAACACCCAGATGGCAACCGTCTCTTTATAATCTCTGTACAAAGCTAAAATTGTGGCAGAAAAATGAAAAACACACCGGGCAGCGACATGACAACTGAAGCTGCAGCAAGATTACACCCTTGCACTTACAATAGAAATTGTGCATGAAAACTGGGAAAGTGAGAAAAGAAATTAGTCCAACTTTTACCCCCAAAAAGTCAAATTGTGCAAAATTGTAGCATGTGTAACCTAACAAGCAGAAGACATAACCTTTAAGCATCGACAATACACAGGTTTCTCCATCAGTAGTGATTGTAGTCACCAATTAATGTAATGTTACATGTGGCATGTCTGCGTCCCCCATTGCTGTCCCGTTTATAAATTATAAGATGATACATTGGTGACTGCTCAGTTTACCAGCATAATGGGCCATATTAACGGTGGAAAAAACTCAAATTATCCATTGAAATCAGTGATTTAACAATAACTGGTGAGAGAAAGCAATCAGGATGTAATTTTTTTTGCAAATTAGATCAAAATACAGGTGAAATACAAACCTGTCTTCACAATGACTTGTGCATCAAGCATCAAGACCCCGAACTCTAGTCCATTCATGTCATTTATACAGGGCTAGGACAGAAATAAAGGACCGTCCCCAATAAAAGGCAGTGGTCCTATAATATAATGTTAGTTAGGAAGGGATAAGTTTCAGCCCAGTTTTCTAAACTACTACCTGCATTTTTTTTTTTTAAGGAAACTGTCGTTTTTTTCCACATTGAATCAATGAAATACATATTGCACAATGAGAATTAAAAATCATTAAAAAAAAACTATAAAAAAATAATAGGGGCATTGTCTGCCACTTTTGTAACATGTTGGGAAACTAACACGATTGGTGCATTGATTTCTGCAATTTCCTATAAAAAGTTTCAAAAGATTTTCGTTAAGAAAAATATTCCAAAAATTCTCACCCCCACACCAAAATAATAAAAAAAAGGGACCAAAAATACTCCCATTACCGGTGAAACAGTCCATAGAGCCATACAGGCTTCTTGCATATATAAAAACAAACAAACAAACAGAATTGCAACAAAAGCATCATATAAGAGCAAGAAGTTTAGAAATTTAGTGCAAATCAGTAAAGACCCCAAAACGTAGAGCCCATAACTCCACCTCAAAGTACTATTCACCCCATTAAATAACCATATAGCCAGTCCTATACAGCATCCAGACCAGTGACTCTCAACCACTGTCCTCAATAGCGATAAACCCATCGAATCTGCACAAAAAGCCGTAAACAATTCAATATTCCCCCTTCTCCCCGGCAGCGACCTTTTCCACCCCTCGCATTGCATGTCCCTCCCTTTTGTACAAAAAGAAGAAAAAAAAATCTCATATTTTGGTTTTCTCTGAATGAATCCATTTCAGTAACAGGAAGGAAATGATATAAAACATAGTAACGATTCCTCAGGACGCAGCAACACGGGCGATATCAGCAGGAGAAAAGACGAGAGCACGTCGCAGCGACCAGCGCCAGACGAAGGGAAGAGACGGAGCCCCGGGATTAAGTGCAACATCCGCTCCGTCTGTCCAAGACATAAAATATGTGACAGTGTTTACTACAAAAGTCAATAAAAAATACAGGACCGTGATAAAACGGCAGCAGGATGCGGATCTGACCACCCCAGAGCAGCAGCGGTGACCTCGTCCTCAATGGCGAGCGTACACGGGTCATCCATCCAACAAGGGAACATTGGGGGCGACCGCAAAAAGTCAAGACCCCCACAGAAACCATGAAACACGAACAGCTGCTTCTTCTTCTTTAAGGCAACGAGTCTGTAAGAAGGTGCATGGGCCCCATCTTATTGCTTGTGGAGAGTGCAGGACCCCGATACGGCCAAACACGTCATATCCAACCCAAAGGGTCCACATCCCGGAGAAGAGTCGGGGGATGGTGTCATAGAGGCAGAAGCCATCAGGAATTGCAGGTTTTCCAATCTCTCAGACGTCCATCACTTGGACTCAGTCGCTCTGTACTCGGTTTCACCAGAAGACACTTGTGAAATGCGGCGAGTGGAGCCCCAGAGTTTCCTGGTGAATTGTCCTGTCCTCAACTACAGAGAAAAACAAGATCAGAAATCATAACATGTTCTAGAAAAAGGAGGATGGAGCCGAAAGCATCATAACTTGTATTATACCCCATACTGCACTCACTATTCTGCTGGTGCAGTCACTGTGTACATACATTACATTACTGATCCTGAGTTACATCCTGTATTATACTCCAGAGCTGCACTCACTATTCTGCTGGTGCAGTCACTGTGTACATACATTACATTACTGATCCTGAGTTACATCCTGTATTATACCCCAGAGCTACACTCACTATTCTGCTGGTGCAGTCACTGTGTACATACATTACATTACTGATCCTGAGTTACCTCCTGTATTATACTCCAGAGCTGCACTCACTATTCTGCTGGTGCAGTCACTGTGTACATACATTACATTACTGATCCCGAGTTACATCCTGTATTATACCCCAGAGCTGCACTCACTATTCTGCTGGTGCAGTCACTGTGTACATACATTACATTACTGATCCTGAGTTCCATCCTGTATTATACTACAGAGCTGCACTCACTATTCTGCTGGTGCAGTCACTGTGTACATACATTACTGATCCTGAGTTACATCCTGTATTATACCCCAGAGCTGCACTCACTATTCTGCTGGTGCAGTCACTATGTACATACATTACATTACTGATCCTGAGTTACCTCCTGTATTATACTCCAGAGCTGCACTCACTATTCTGCTGGTGCAGTCACTGTGTACATACATTACATTACTGATCCTGAGTTACATCCTGTATTATACCCCAGAGCTACACTCACTATTCTGCTGGTGCACTCACTATTCTACTGGTGCAGTCACTGTGTACATACATTACATTACTGATCCTGAGTTACCTCCTGTATTATACTCCAGAGCTGCACTCACTATTCTGCTGGTGCAGTCACGGTGTACATACATTAGATTACTGATCCTAAGTTACCTCCTGTATTATACCCCAGAGCTGCACTCACTATTCTGCTGGTGCAGTCACTGTGTACATACATTACATTACTGATCCTGAGTTACATTCTGTATTATACTCCAGAGCTGCACTCACTATTCTGCTGGTGCAGTCACTGTGTACATACATTACTGATCCTGAGTTCCATCCTGTATTATACTCCAGAGCTGCACTCACTATTCTGCTGGTGCAGTCACTGTGTACATACATTACATTACTGATCCTGAGTTCCATCCTGTATTATACTACAGAGCTGCACTCACTATTCTGCTGGTGCAGTCACTGTGTACATACATTACATTACTGATCCTGAGTTACCTCCTGTATTATACCCCAGAGCTGCACTCACTATTCTGCTGGTGCAGTCACTGTGTACATACATTACATTACTGATCCTGAGTTACATCCTGTATTATACTCCAGAGCTGCACTCACTATTCTGCTGGTGCAGTCACTGTGTACATACATTACATTACTGATCCTGAGTTACATCCTGTATTATACCCCAGAGCTACACTCACTATTCTGCTGGTGCAGTCACTGTGTACATACATTACATTACTGATCCTGAGTTACCTCCTGTATTATACTCCAGAGCTGCACTCACTATTCTGCTGGTGCAGTCACTGTGTACATACATTACATTACTGATCCCGAGTTACATCCTGTATTATACCCCAGAGCTGCACTCACTATTCTGCTGGTGCAGTCACTGTGTACATACATTACATTACTGATCCTGAGTTCCATCCTGTATTATACTACAGAGCTGCACTCACTATTCTGCTGGTGCAGTCACTGTGTACATACATTACTGATCCTGAGTTACATCCTGTATTATACCCCAGAGCTGCACTCACTATTCTGCTGGTGCAGTCACTATGTACATACATTACATTACTGATCCTGAGTTACCTCCTGTATTATACTCCAGAGCTGCACTCACTATTCTGCTGGTGCAGTCACTGTGTACATACATTACATTACTGATCCTGAGTTACATCCTGTATTATACCCCAGAGCTACACTCACTATTCTGCTGGTGCACTCACTATTCTACTGGTGCAGTCACTGTGTACATACATTACATTACTGATCCTGAGTTACCTCCTGTATTATACTCCAGAGCTGCACTCACTATTCTGCTGGTGCAGTCACGGTGTACATACATTAGATTACTGATCCTAAGTTACCTCCTGTATTATACCCCAGAGCTGCACTCACTATTCTGCTGGTGCAGTCACTGTGTACATACATTACATTACTGATCCTGAGTTACATTCTGTATTATACTCCAGAGCTGCACTCACTATTCTGCTGGTGCAGTCACTGTGTACATACATTACTGATCCTGAGTTCCATCCTGTATTATACTCCAGAGCTGCACTCACTATTCTGCTGGTGCAGTCACTGTGTACATACATTACATTACTGATCCTGAGTTCCATCCTGTATTATACTACAGAGCTGCACTCACTATTCTGCTGGTGCAGTCACTGTGTACATACATTACATTACTGATCCTGAGTTACATCCTGTATTATACCCCAGAGCTGCACTCACTATTCTGCTGGTGCAGTCACTGTGTACATACATTACATTACTGATCCTGAGTTACCTCCTGTATTATACTCCAGAGCTGCACTCACTATTCTGCTGGTGCAGTCACTGTGTACATACATTACATTACTGATCCTGAGTTACATCCTGTATTATACCCCAGAGCTACACTCAATATTCTGCTGGTGCACTCACTATTCTACTGGTGCAGTCACTGTGTACATACATTACATTACATTACTGATCCTGAGTTACCCCCTGTATTATACCCCAGAGCTGCACTCACTATTCTGCTGGTGCAGTCACTGTGTACATACATTACATTACTGATCCTGAGTTACATCCTGTATTATACCCCAGAGCTGCACTCACTATTCTGCTGGTGCAGTCACTGTGTACATACATTACATTACTGATCCTGAGTTACCCCCTGTATTATACCCCAGAGCTGCACTCACTATTCTGCTGGTGCAGTCACTGTGTACATACATTAC
This sequence comes from Ranitomeya variabilis, assembly GCF_051348905.1. NCBI lineage: Eukaryota > Metazoa > Chordata > Amphibia > Anura > Dendrobatidae > Ranitomeya > Ranitomeya variabilis. Next base: position 14,900,297 of record NC_135237.1, read on the forward strand.
ATTACTGATCCTGAGTTACATCCTGTATTATACCCCAGAGCTGCACTCACTATTCTGCTGGTGCAGTCACTGTGTACATACATTACATTACTGATCCTGAGTTACCCTCATGTATTATACCCCAGAGCTGCACTCACTATTCTGCTGGTGAAGTCACTGTGTACATACATTACATTACTGATCCAGAGTTACCTCCTGTATTATACCCCAGAGCTGCACTCACTATTCTGCTGGTGCAGTCACTGTGTACATACATTACATTACTGATCCTGAGTTACCTCCTGTATTATACCCCAGAACTGCACTCACTATTCTGCTGGTGCAGTCACGGTGTACATACATTAGATTACTGATCCTGAGTTACCTCCTGTATTATACCCCAGAGCTGCACTCACTATTCTGCTGGTGCAGTCACTGTGTACATACATTACTGATCCTGAGTTCCATCCTGTATATACTCCAGAGCTGCACTCACTATTCTGCTGGTGCAGTCACTGTGTACATACATTACATTACTGATCCTGAGTTACATCCTGTATTATACTCCAGAGCTGCACTCACTATTCTGCTGGTGCAGTCACTATGTACATACATTACATTACTGATCCTGAGTTACCTCCTGTATTATACTCCAGAGCTGCACTCACTATTCTGCTGGTGCAGTCACTGTGTACATACATTACATTACTGATCCTGAGTTACATCCTGTATTATACCCCAGAGCTACACTCACTATTCTGCTGGTGCACTCACTATTCTACTGGTGCAGTCACTGTGTACATACATTACATTACTGATCCTGAGTTACCCCCTGTATTATACCCCAGAGCTGCACTCACTATTCTGCTGGTGCAGTCACTGTGTACATACATTACATTACTGATCCTGAGTTACATCCTGTATTATACCCCAGAGCTGCACTCACTATTCTGCTGGTGCAGTCACTGTGTACATACATTACATTACTGATCCTGAGTTACCCCCTGTATTATACCCCAGAGCTGCACTCACTATTCTGCTGGTGCAGTCACTGTGTACATACATTACATTACTGATCCTGAGTTACATCCTGTATTATACCCCAGAGCTGCACTCACTATTCTGCTGGTGCAGTCACTGTGTACATACATTACATTACTGATCCTGAGTTACCCTCATGTATTATACCCCAGAGCTGCACTCACTATTCTGCTGGTGAAGTCACTGTGTACATACATTACTGATCCAGAGTTACCTCCTGTATTATACCCCAGAGCTGCACTCACTATTCTGCTGGTGAAGTCACTCTGTGTACATACATTACATTACTGATCCTGAGTTACCTCCTGTATTATACCCCAGAACTGCACTCACTATTCTGCTGGTGCAGTCACGGTGTACATACATTAGATTACTGATCCTGAGTTACCTCCTGTATTATACCCCAGAGCTGCACTCACTATTCTGCTGGTGCAGTCACTGTGTACATACATTACTGATCCTGAGTTCCATCCTGTATTATACTCCAGAGCTGCACTCACTATTCTGCTGGTGCAGTCACTGTGTACATACATTACATTACTGATCCTGAGTTCCATCCTGTATTATACTACAGAGCTGCACTCACTATTCTGCTGGTGCAGTCACTGTGTACATACATTACTGATCCTGAGTTACATCCTGTATTATACCCCAGAGCTGCACTCACTATTCTGCTGGTGCAGTCACTATGTACATACATTACTGATCCTGAGTTACCTCCTGTATTATACTCCAGAGCTGCACTCACTATTCTGCTGGTGCAGTCACTGTGTACATACATTACATTACTGATCCTGAGTTACATCCTGTATTATACCCCAGAGCTACACTCAATATTCTGCTGGTGCACTCACTATTCTACTGGTGCAGTCACTGTGTACATACATTACATTACTGATCCTGAGTTACCCCCTGTATTATACCCCAGAGCTGCACTCACTATTCTGCTGGTGCAGTCACTGTGTACATACATTACATTACTGATCCTGAGTTACATCCTGTATTATACCCCAGAGCTGCACTCACTATTCTGCTGGTGCAGTCACTGTGTACATACATTACATTACTGATCCTGAGTTACCCCCTGTATTATACCCCAGAGCTGCACTCACTATTCTGCTGGTGAAGTCACTGTGTACATACATTACATTACTGATCCAGAGTTACCTCCTGTATTATACCCCAGAGCTGCACTCACTATTCTGCTGGTGCAGTCACTGTGTACATACATTACATTACTGATCCTGAGTTACCTCCTGTATTATACCCCAGAACTGCACTCACTATTCTGCTGGTGCAGTCACGGTGTACATACATTACTGATCCTGAGTTACATCCTGTATTATACCCCAGAGCTGCACTCACTATTCTGCTGGTGCAGTCACTGTGTACATACATTACATTACTGATCCTGAGTTACATCCTGTATTATACCCCAGAGCTGCACTCACTATTCTGCTGGTACAGTCACTGTGTACATACATTACTGATCCTGAGTTCCATCCTGTATTATACTCCAGAGCTGCACTCACTATTCTGCTGGTGCAGTCACTGTGTACATACATTACATTACTGATCCTGAGTTACATCCTGTATTATACTCCAGAGCTGCACTCACTATTCTGCTGGTGCAGTCACTGTGTACATACATTACTGATCCTGAGTTACCTCCTGTATTATACTCCAGAGCTGCACTCACTATTCTGCTGGTGCAGTCACTGTGTACATACATTACATTACTGATCCTGAGTTACATCCTGTATTATACCCCAGAGCTGCACTCACTATTCTGCTGGTGCAGTCACTGTGTACATACATTACATTACTGATCCTGAGTTACATCCTGTATTATACTCCAGAGCTGCACTCACTATTCTGCTGGTGCAGTCACTGTGTACACACATTACAGGATCAGTAATGAGTTACAGCCTATATTATACCCCAGAGCTGCGCTCTTTATTCTGCTGCTGCAGGTATGTGATTACAGTAAAACATAGTCAGTGGATCCCGACCTCTAGCGGTTGTCCAGCTCCCACCACGATCAGTTTTCCATCCTCTAAGCCCACCAGGATGTGACTATTTTCTTTGGTCACGGACACACAATGTACAGGAACCTTCATGGGCAGCGGAGTGACGGCGAGGCCGAGGCTGTGGAGAAGGGAGATTATTGCATCAGATATGGAGGATGCAGCTTTGCATGTGACTAGAGTCTATGATATGAAGGTACAGGTGAATGGTCAGTCTGGGGGATGTGGCGGCTCTCACCTGCGGAGGTCCCGTATCTGCAGCGAGCAGTGAGCGGTGCCGAGGACCACGTAGTCCTGGGTGGCACACAGAGCGGACGCCTGCTCCTCCAGGCACACAGAGGACAGGTGCTTCCCATTCACTGAGTACAGGTGCAGCGAAAACTTATCCTAGAAAGCAGAGGCTGTTATAGGAGGGAGGTCTGCAGAGGCTGTTATAGGAGGGAGGTCTGGAGGGGCTGTTATAGGAGGGAGGTCTGGAGGGGCTGTTATAGGAGGGAGGTCTGCAGAGGCTGTTATAGGAGGGAGGTCTGCAGAGGCTGTTATAGGAGGGAGGTCTGGAGGGGCTGTTATAGGAGGGAGGTCTGCAGAGGCTGTTACAGGAGGGAGGTCTGCAGAGGCTGTTACAGGAGGGAGGTCTGCAGAGGCTGTTACAGGAGGGAGGTCTGCAGAGGCTGTTACAGGAGGGAGGTCTGCAGAGGCTGTTACAGGAGGGAGGTCTGCAGAGGCTGTTATAGGAGGGAGGTCTGCAGAGGCTGTTATAGGAGGGAGGTCTGCAGAGGCTGTTATAGGAGGGAGGTCTGCAGAGGCTGTTATAGGAGGGAGGTCTGGAGGGGCTGTTATAGGAGGGAGGTCTGCAGAGGCTGTTACAGGAGGGAGGTCTGCAGAGGCTGTTACAGGAGGGAGGTCTGCAGAGGCTGTTACAGGAGGGAGGTCTGCAGAGGCTGTTATAGGAGGGAGGTCTGCAGAGGCTGTTATAGGAGGGAGGTCTGCAGAGGCTGTTATAGGAGGGAAGTCTGGAGGGGCTGTTATAGGAGGGAGGTCTGGAGGGGCTCTTATAGGAGGGAGGTCTGGAGAGGCTGTTATAGGAGGGAGGTCTGCAGAGGCCGTTATAGGAGGGAGGTCTGCAGAAGCTGTTATAGGAGGGAGGTCTGGAGAGGCTGTTATAGGAGGGAGGTCTGGAGGGGCTGTTATAGGAGGGAGGTCTGCAGAGGCTGTTATAGGAGGGAGGTCTGCAGAGGCTGTTATAGGAGGGAGGTCTGCAGAAGCTGTTATAGGAGGTAGATCTGCTGAAGCTGTTACAGGAGGGAGGTCTGCAGAGGCTGTTATAGGAGGGAGGTCTGCAGAGGCTGTTATAGGAGGGAGGTCTGCAAAGGCTGTTATAGGAGGGAGGTCTGCAGAGGCTGTTACAGGAGGGAGGTCTGCAGAGGCTGTTATAGGAGGGAGGTCTGCAGAGGCTGTTATAGGGGGGAGGTCTGGAGGGGCTGCTATAGGAGAGAGGTCTGCAGAGGCTGTTATAGGAGGGAGGTCTGCAGAGGCTATTATAGGAGGGAGGTCTGCAGAGGCTGTTACAGGAGGGAGGTCTGCAGAGGCTGTTATAGGGGGGAGGTCTGGAGGGGCTGCTATAGGAGAGAGGTCTGCAGAGGCTGTTATAGGAGGGAGGTCTGCAGAGGCTATTATAGGAGGGAGGTCTGCAGAGGCTGTTATAGGAGGGAGTTCTGCAGAGGCTGTTACAGGAGGGAGGTCTGCAGAGGCTGTTATAGGAGGGAGGTCTGCAGAGGCTGTTATAGGAGGGAGGTCTGCAAAGGCTGTTATAGGAGGGAGGTCTGCAGAAGCTGTTACAGGAGGGAGGTCTGCAGAGGCTGTTACAGGAGGGAGGTCTGCAGAGGCTGTTACAGGAGGGAGGTCTGCAGAAGCTGTTACAGGAGGGAGGTCTGCAGAAGCTGTTATAGGAGGGAGGTCTGCAGAGGCTGTTACAGGAGGGAGGTCTGCAGAGGCTGTTATAGGAGGGAGGTCTGCAGAGGCTGTTATAGGAGGGAGGTCTGCAGAGGCTGTTACAGGAGGGAGGTCTGCAGAGGCTGTTATAGGAGGTAGGTCTGCAGAGGCTGTTATAAGAGGGAGGTCTGTAGAGGCTGTCATCAGGATGGAGGAGGGGGATGAAGCTGCAGGAGGGACCGATGGGTGGGGGAGGTAAGATACGTGCAGGGTCCTCACCTTCAGGGAGCTCCGGCCTTCAATGGTGCTGTGGAAGACAATCTGCCCCTCCAGGCCCACAGCGAGGTGGGAGACAGTCAGCGGGAGGGAGCTCTCACAGGGGGGCCTAATGCACCTCATGAAGTGCCCCCGCCGGATGGTGTGCACAATGACCGTCCCGTCCTGCAGCGTTACAGAAAAGCACAACTCATTGGGCTAATTAATCAGCGTTAGTAAGATCTCTGCTTGCTGTAAGAAAATGGCAACATTTCTTTCCATCCAGAGGCAGAAACCCATCTGTCATCATCATTGTCACAGCTGGGGGTCTGTTACAATTGTATCCAGACAGTTCTGTGTGAGCTCCAGGCTGCTACAATGTAATGAGAGATTTTTGCTAATGTGATCAGCTCACGCTGGATGCTAAGGCTATGTTCACACGATCCTTTTTTTGATCCTTTTTTTTTCAGGTCCTTTTTCCATGCAGGGTACAGTCCAATGTTACTCTATGGAAAACAAAAACCGCTGTGCCCACTATCCTTTTTTTCTCAGGCAAATCCGCGAGGATTTGCCTGCAGAAAAAAAGAAGTACCATGTCACTTCTTTCTGCGGATTCAGCTCCTGTTTTCAACAGGCACCAATAGGAAAGTGCTGTTGAAAACCCGCAGAGGAATCTGCAGAAGAAACTGCAGGAAAATCAGCAGTGCAGTTTTGCACTGCGGGTTTTCCAAATCAGGACCTGAAAAAAAAAGGATCAAAAAAAGGATCAAAAAAAGGATCGTGTGAACATGGCCTAAAACATAGGAACGAACCCTCAGCTGTGAGAAGCCTCATGTCAGGATGAGGTTTACACCTCAGGAGAGAAAAAAGAAAATTTCCGTTTCCTGACAGCAATCAGATGTTCACAACATTGTCATTTTCATTCAGTCTTGTTGCTGTGGTGGCACTGCATCTCCCAGCATGGCCACACAGTCGCTGGGAATTACTGCAATAGTGAAAAGGCCGACATGAGGACATCACCTTGGATCCAGAGACGGCCATGTCCAGCTCCGTGCTTATGGCCACACAGGTCACCTCGTCGTCGTGGCCGTACAGCACCTGCACCGGGTTAGGGGACAACCCAACAGAAAGACCGCCCTGCACCCAGAGGGAAAGATCGTCAATATACCGCACCCCACAAATCCCGCAGAATACAGGGCCGCACCCCTCACCTGCTGCAGAACCTCCCAGATCATACACGTGGTGTCCCGGGAGCCAGATATGAGGTATATCCCGCACAGGTCCAGGGCCAGGCACGTCACCACATCTACCCCGGAAACAGAGATGCACGGGTCAGACCACAGAGAGGCCCCAATGGTCTCAGAAGCAAAACGTGGCCCCGAAATTACCAATGTGTCTGGTGATGTGACCGATGACTTTGCCCCGGCTCAGGGAGGTGACCCGCAGGCTGTTGTCCCAGTGGCCACCGCTGAACAGTAACTTTGCGTCATGAGACACGACCAGGATGGTAGCAGAGAGGTCAGCGCCCAAAGCAAAGGGGCCGGAGAGGAAGCGATGGGTCCTATATAAAGAGATGCGGGGATCAGGCCGTGTGCCTCCTACACCCCACTGCGGTGGGACAACCCCAGGGAAGCAACGAGCAGACCACCGTAGGGTACTGGTCATTGGAGGTTCTTCTATGGGACACCAGCGAGGCTCTCCAGCAGGGCCACATGTGGCGGGTCGGGGGTACTCACCTGGCGTTGGAGACGGTGGGGTCCTTTGTGAAGCTGAAGTAATTGGAGAAGTTCTTGTCGTAGGGCAGCCACCCGTGAGTGCCCAAGAGGCCGTTGGCACTAACTGTGACCTGTGATAGCAGAGAGGTGGGCTATGAGGACATCGGGAGAGGGGCTGTGGGCCGAAAACCAGACCGAGGACTCACCAGCACGTCTGGAGACCCCTGAGTCATGAAGGAATGAGCCTGGTATTTGGGGACCACGGCCTGCACCAACGGGACCCCTTCCATCATACCCTGCGGGAAGGACACATGGCGTTACAAATGTGGAGGCCCCCCAACCACGTGAGCGGCCTCGCCCCCGCGGCCTTACCTCCACGAAGAATGGCTTCAGCTCCGATAACTTCTCAAACAGATTGGGTGAGTAGGTGTCCATCCTGGAGAGTCTCCGGGCGGCGTGCTCGGCGGTCAGCCGCGGCGGGTGAGGCTCCTACACAGAATTAAGTGGTCCAGAAAACATAAACGCGCCTCCGCCGAAAGTGCCAGAAAATGACGCAAGAACTAACAGAGTTCCCTGTATCTGCTGCAGCTCTTTAGCGCCACCATTCTTTACACTGCAGCTCTGCTTCTCCAGACTGGCTGCTATGGATCAGAACAGCCTCAACAGAAAAGTCAGCGCATGGGGAGGAGGGTGACATATAGTGATATTATAGACGACAGGGGAAGAGTCTCATTATGGGAAGGGGCCTCAATAAGGAGAGGATATGAAAGGCTTCCATGGCAGTTTTCATTCAAAGCAGGATTCACTAAATCATCCCAGACAGATGTCTGTCCAGCCTCTGTTTGAGGACTTCCATTGAAGGAGAACTCACCACCTCTCATGGCCGTCTGTTCCACTCATTGATCACCTTCACTGTCAAAAAGTTTTTTCTAATATCTAATCTGTCTCCTCCCATTCAGTTTCATCCCATTGCTTCTAGTCTTTCCTTGTGCAAATGAGAATAAAGATGATCCTTCTACAATGTGACAGCCCTGGAGATATTTGTACACAGCTATTAAGGCTATGTGCCCACGTTGCAGAAATGCTGTGGAAATGTCTGCAGCATTTCTGCAACTCCATGCCGTGGGTAAAACGCATGCGAAATACGCATGCGTTTTCCCGCAAAACACAAGCGTTTTGCAAGTATTTTTAGCTTACAGAATGCCTGCGCTTTTCCAAACGATTTGAAGTATGGCTTGGAAAAGTGATTGACAGGTGCATAGTGCTTGACAAGTGTGACCAACTTTTTACTATTGATGCTGCCCATGCAGCATCAATAGTAAAAGATAGAATGTTAAAAATAATAAAAAAATAAAAATATGGTTATTCTCACCTTCCGACGGCCCCCGATCTCCTAAGTGGCGCTCCCGTACGTTCCGTTCCCAGGGATGCTTTGCGCGAAGGACCTTTGTGACGTCATCTCAGGTGATTCGCGCAACGCATCCCTGGGAACGGAAGCGGCCGCGTGCACCGCTGAGAGGCGGGAGGACTCCGTGGGCCATCAGAAGGTAAGTATATCCCTATTTTTTATTTTAATGCTTTTTTTTTTTTACAGGAATATGAATCCCAGGGCCTGGAGGAGAGTCTCCTTTCCTCCAGACCCGGGTACCATCCGCACATGAAGCGCTCACTTTTATGCATGGTGGGCATAGCCAAATGCGTAAAGTGAGAGTTTCAATGCAATCCTATGGCGCCGCGATTCCGCAGAAATAATGAACATGCTGCGGATTTTACCGGTATGCGATTCCTCAGAGCGAAAATCCGCAGCATGAGCACAGCAACTGCGGAATCCCATAGGATTGCATGGGAATGCGGTTTTTAAGCATTTCCGCTGTGGCAAAAACGCGGCAGAAAGCATAAAAAAAGCAACGTGGGCACACAGCCTACGTCTCCTCTCAATTTTTTTTTTTTGCAAGCTAAACATTCCTAAATCCTGTAACCGTTCCTCATAGGTCATGGTTTGCAGACCAGACACCATTCTGGTCGCTCTTCTCTGAACTTGCTCCAGTTTGTTGATGTCTTTTTTAAAATGTGCCCAAAACTGGACACAGTATTTCAGGTGAGGTCTGACCAAAGAGGAGTAGAGGGCAATAATGACTTCACGTGATCTACACTGTATGCTTCTGTTAATACATCCCAGAATTGCATTTGCCCTTTTTGCACACTGCTGACTCATTTTCACATAATTAACCCCACGTAACACACAATACCTTGAGGAGCTGGCAGGGCGTCTGCCCAAAGTTACTGATGATCCCCTCCAAAGCTTTCCTCTCCGTCTCATCCGCTATAGCATCTAAGTCCACCACACCTGCCAAAGAGAGAACGATCGGGAAACAAAACCCAAAGGAGCGAGTCCCCTTTAAATCTGCATAAACCCACTGTAACAATCCAAGAACTGTAAGGCTTCTGCCCTGTCCTAGGACCACCAGCATGGTGGCCACCATCCCTCCCTCCATATAGCGGTCATATCACCTCTGTCCTTGGACCATCAGCATGGTGGCTGCCATCCCTCCCTCCATATAGCGGTAATATCTCCCCTGTCCTAGGACCACCTGCATGGTGGCCGCCATCCCTCCCCCCATATAGCGGTCATATCACCTCTGTCCTAGGACCATCAGCATGGTGGAAGCCATCCCTCCCTCCATATAGCGGTCATATCTCCCCTGTCCTAGGACCACCTGCATGGTGGCCGCCATCCCTCCCCTCCACATCAGGTCATGTCACCTCTGTCCTAGGACCGCCTGCATGTTGGCTGCCATCCCTCCCTGCTCAAGGTGGACATATCTCCCCTGGACTAGGACCGCCTGTATTGTGGTCACCATCTCTCCCTCCACATGGCGGTCATATCACCTCTGTCCTAGGACCGCCTGTATGTTGGCCGCCATCCCTCCCTGATGAAGGCGGACATATCTCCCCTGTCCTAGGACCGCCTGCAGGGTGGTCACCATCTCTCCCTCCACAAGGCGGACATATTTCCCCTGTCCTAGGACCGCCTGTATGGTGGTCACCATCTCTCCCTCCACAAGACGGACATATCTCCACTGGACTAGGACTGCCTGCAGGGTGGCCGCCATCTATCCCTCGTTCTAGGACCACCTGCAAGGCGGCGACCATCCCACCCTCTCCCCAGTCCTCTCACCTTCATATGTGCAATAATAAAAGACGTTTAGCGCCTCTACAGCAGCCTCCCCCCGCTGCTTGTAACCGAAGATCAAGTCTATCCATTCATGAAGATGTGCCGAGACGTACTCTGACTCCTGGTGGAGAAGACATCACGTTATGACAGTGATCGCTGTCCGCCATGATAGATACGTGGACCTGACGTCACACACAGAGGAGAACCTACCAGAGCCTGCCGATGCTTGTGGATGAAGTCCTCCAGTGATGAGGCCCAGCGCGGTAACACAACGTCAGCCACCTTACTATTAGAGACCTGGAGACAGCCCAGATCAAAACCTGGAAGAATCAAAGGGATTAGAAGGGGCGGAATTACTTTATATAATATTACGGGAGATAAATCTAAAAAATATATATAAAAATACATAAAGCATCACCCGGCTGGAGGAATAGTGAGGGGAACAGGCCAGGAAGGCGTTCTGTGACTGCTTACTTCCACCCCTCCGTCCCCCGCACAATTGCTAACGCTGCACCCCTTCCCCCACGTACCATTCTCATTCTGCAGGAATTCGGGAAAATAGAAGAACTCTGGAATCAGCTCTTTGACATCCACGGGATTCTCCATGCGGGCCTGCCAGGCGGCGGGGATGGAGTGGAACTGACGGTCTGAACAATCAAACCTGAGAAAGGGGGAAAAGAAGGGATAAGTACGTACTGCGCAAACATGTGCCGTAAACCATCCGGCAGGAAGGCCGCCTTACCGGCCGCTCTGCAGCTGAATGTGCAGGGTGGTGAACGGCTCCATGCGGATCATGTAATGCATCACTCCAGCTGCGTTGGAGTAGTGGGTGCCATAATGGAACTTGTCCACTGTTCCTGTGGGGTCTTCAAAGCTCTCGTACCTGCAGGGGATAAACAAAAAAAAGAGGATGACGCCGGCCACCAGATCTCAGCACGCATCACAGCTCCTCAGGGGCAGGGTCTAATCTACAAACTGCTGTTCACATAATGAACGACCTAGGAGCCCCCCAGCAATGATGGGGGATGAGCTCCCCACTTACTTCTCTTTCACCTCCCGCGCATGCCGCTCATTTACCACCCCGATGGGTTTGGAGAGGTCGCGGTATATCTCCGGGTCACTCAAGTCCAGGGTTTCAGAAATAAAATCTCGTAATATCCAAGGAAACTAGAATAGATGAAATAGACAAGTAGAAACCTGGGTAATAGACCAGGGATGATGATGTACAGATGCTATATCACATCTCCGATCACATCCAAAGCTGCGTTCTGTACACTGATACATGGAGGAACTACAAATCACAGCCATAAACCAGAAATATCATTCATAGGCAGTGAATAACCTGGCAGAATTGTGAACGCAGCTTTGGATATGACATATTGTGTGTGCTCACCACAGGATACTGAGACAGGTCATTGTATGTCCTCCCAGCGATCGTGTTCAGCTGCATAAGGTACTCGAAATTAGATATCTGCCTCCACACCCATTTCTGCAGAAAGAAACGAGTCTAGTGAGAAGACGCGGCACAGCAGCAAAATAAAGCATGGTGGGTGCAAAGTAAAGCACGGTGGGTGCAAAATAAAGCACGGCGGGTGCAAAATAAAGCACGGTGGGTGCAAAATAAAGCACGGTGGGTGCAAAATAAAGCACGGTGGGTGCAAAATAAAGCACGGCGGGTGCAAAATAAAGCACGGCGGGTGCAAAATAAAGCACGGCGGGTGCAAAATAAAGCACGGCGGATGCAAAATAAAGCACGGCGGATGCAAAGTAAAGCACGGCGGGTGCAAAGTAAAGCACGTTGGGTGCAAAGTAAAGCACGGTGGGTGCAAAGTATAGCATGGCGGGTGCAAAATAAAGCATGGTGGGTGCAAAGTAAAGCACGGTGGGTGCAAAGTAAAGCACGGTGGGTGCAAAATAAAGCATGGTGGGTGCAAAGAAAAGCACAGTGGGTGCAAAATAAAGCTCGGTGGGTGCAAACTAAAACAGTTTTTGTGTAATAATAAAACACGGTGGGTGCACAATAAAACACATGAAAGGATTTTCTGAAATTTGCTTGGCTGTTTCGGTCGTGATGGTCCCCGCTGATCTTTATTTCCCTGCAGCAATGACATGACGTCGCACATCCACATGACCACTGTAGCCAATCATTTGTCTCAGTGGTCTTGAGTCATACATGCTTGCATCACCGCTGAGGCCAATGATTGACTGCAGGGTTACCCCGGATGTCCAGGACATTATCTCATTGGCTCCAGATGCCCACTGAGTGTTATATACCTGGGTCAGTCCTGAGGCCTGAAGTAGCTCCTGTGGGGAACGTCTACCAAATAGAAACTGGTTGGGTGGATTTAATCCTAGGATCCGGGAATACACCACATTTCTGACCTACAAACCAACAGAAAAGTGGTGAGTGGCCCCTTCCTTACCCCCCCATCATTAAATTTGCATCATAAAATTAATAACCAGCATCAGCTCCCTCTAGAAGAGGCTGTATAAATCTGTATGCAGTGAGCTTTCCCTAGTGGTGGCTGTATAAATCTATATGTAGTGAGCTGCCTCTAGTGGTGACTGTATAAGTCTGTATGTAGTGAGCTCCCCCTAGGGGTGATTGTATAAATCTATATGTAGTGAGCTCCCTCTAGTGGTTGTATAAATCTGTATGTATTGAACTCCCCCTAGTGGTGTCTGTATAAATCTATATGTAGTTAGTTCCCTCGATTAGTGGCTGTATATATGTAGTGTTGTATGTGATGTGCTGCCTCTGGTGGTGGCAGTATAAATATGTAGTGAGCTCCCTCTAGTGATGACTGTATAAATCTGGATATAGTGATCTCCGCCTAGTGGTGGCTGTATAAATCTGTATGTAGTGAGCTCCCTCTAGTGGTGGCTGTATAAATCTGTATGTAGTGAGCTCCCTCTAGTGGTGGCTGTATAAATCTGTATGTAGTGAGCTCCCTCTAGTGATGACTGTATAAATCTGTATGTAGTGAGCTCCCACTAGTGGTGGCTGTATAAATCTCTGTATTGAGCTCCCGCTAGTGGTGGCTGTATAAATCTGTATGTAGTGAGCTCCCTCTAGTGATGGCTGTATAAATCTGGATGTAGTGAGCTCTTCCTAGTGATGGCTGTATAAATCTGTATGTAGTGAGCTCCCACTAGTGGTGGCTGTATAAATCTCTGTATTGAGCTCCCCCTAGTGGTGGCTGTATAAATCTGTATGTAGAGAGCTCCCCTTAGTGGTGACTGTACAAATCTGTATGTAGTGAGCTCCCTCTAGTGGGGGCTGTATATATCTGTATGTAGTGATCTCCCTCTAGTGGTGGCTGTATAACTCTGTATGTAGTGCGCTCCCTCTAGTGGTGGCTGTATAAATCTGTATGTAGTGAGCTCCTCCTAGTGGTGGCTGTATAAATCTGTAGTGAACTCCCCCTAGTGGTGGCTGTATAAATCTGTATATAGTGAGCTCTCCCTAGTGGTGGCTGTATAAATCTGTATGTAGTGAGCTCCCCCTAGTGGTGGCTGTATAAATCTGTATGTAGTGAGCTCCCTCTAGTGGTGGCTGTATAAATCTGTAGTGAACTCCCTCTAGTGGTGGCTGTATAAATCTGTATGTAGGCAGCTCCCCTAGTGGTGGCTGTATAAATCTGTAGTGAACTCCCTCTAGTGGTGGCTGTACACCTGTATGATGCACCTTAGCTGATATTGTGGCTTTGACTGGTAGTGTGACATTCATCAATTGACCCTGGTTGCTCCCCCTAGTGGTGGCTGTATAAATCTGTATGTAGTGAGCTCCTCCTAGTGGTGGCTGTATAAATCTGTATGTAGTGAGCTCCCCCTAGTGGTGGCTGTATCAATCTGTATGTAGTGAGCTCCTCCTAGTGGTGGCTGTATAAATCTGTATGTAGTGAGCTCCTCCTAGTGGTGGCTGTATCAATCTGTATGTAGTGAGCTCCTCCTAGTGGTGACTGTATAAATCTATATGTAGTGAGCTCGTCCTAGTGGCGGCTGTATAAATCTGTATGTAGTGAGCTCCTCCTAGTGGTGGCTGTATAAATCTGTATGTAGTGAGCTCCCCCTAGTGGTCGCTGTATAAATCTGGATGTAGTGAGCTCCTCCTAGTGGTGGCTGTATAAATCTGGATGTAGGCAGCTCCCCCTAGTGGTGAAGATGACAGCCGCAGGTATACAGTGATGACTGCTGCTATAATAACCTGCTTCTTAAAGTTGATGAAATAATTGGCCTGATCGATGAAGAAGAACTCCAGGGCGGATCTCCGCAGATTATACCGCCGCAGATGGACCTCACGGAGTTGCGACAGGGGGCGTTTAAAGTCGTAGCCAATACCTGGACACGGAAGGAAAATACTTACACTGTATTATAATTATTTCGATGAGTCACAATTTTCAAGATCTCTGCTTGTTGTCAGTGAATGTAGGAAACACCAGCGTCGTTACCTTCCTCAGTCTCCTCCTTGTCGCTGCTGAGGTCATAGAAGTAAATGTGCTGCGTGGTGACCTCCAGCCGCCCGGGGATGACCGCCACGATGGTGATGAGCTCGCAGTCCTCGGAGATCACCAGCTTCTCCTTCTGACTCTGCTCCTTGATCTCCACGCTGCGGCACAGGAGGCGAGAATGTCAGGGGACAACTCGGCGGACCCCCAACTGCACGCAGGGGGCAGCGATGTAGGTAGAGGGGCTTAGTGCCCAGAAATCAAGGGGTCTTCCTCGGTTATGGGTACACGAGGTCACTGCCCCACTGGTGATCGGCCCCTTCCTCACCCCCAACCATTAACATTGTATCATAAAATTAATAACCGGCACTGCAGCCGAAAATCACATTCTATCAATAATCTTTTACCCAATCTGCTGAAGGATGATGGGAGTGATACTGTGTTCTGGATATAAGCAGGATGATGAGAGTGCTGCGTTCTATCATCTGATGGGAAATGAGAATGTGAGGGATGATGGGAGGGATACTGTGTGCTGGATATAAGCAGGATGATGAGAGTACTGCATTCTATCATCTGATGGGAAATGAGAATGTGAGGGATGATGGGAGTGATACTGTGTGCTGGATATAAGCAGGATGATGAGAGTACTGCATTCTATCATCTGACATGGAAATGAGAATGTGAAGGATGATGGGAGTGATACTGTGTGCTGGATATAAGCAGGATGATGAGAGTGCTGCATTCTATCATCTGACATGGAAATGAGAATGTGAGGGATGATGGGAGGGATACTGTGTGCTGGATATAAGCAGGATGATGAGAGTACTGCATTCTATCATCTGATGGGAAATGAGAATGTGAGGGATGATGGGAGTGATACTGTGTGCTGGATATAAGCAGGATGATGAGAGTACTGCATTCTATCATCTGATGGGAAATGAGAATGTGAGGGATGATGGGAGTGATACTGTGTGCTGGATATAAGCAGGATGATGAGAGTACTGCATTCTATCATCTGATGGGAAATGAGAATGTGAGGGATGATGGGAGTGATACTGTGTGCTGGATATAAGCAGGATGATGAGAGTGCTGCATTCTATCATCTGATGGGAAATGAGAATGTGAGGGATGATGGGAGTGATACTGTGTGCTGGATATAAGCAGGATGATGAGAGTACTGCATTCTATCATCTGATGGGAAATGAGAATGTGAGGGATGATGG